>NW_024884142.1:55701651-56121175 GCF_019232065.1 Centrocercus urophasianus | reverse complement strand
GGCCCCGCCCGGCTGCCTGGCACGGCGGTGCTCAGCACCCGCCGCCCTGAACAGCTCCGCCGGGCGGGGCCAAGGCGGGTACCGCCCCGCCGCCTCGGCCTCGGGCGGGGACGGCTCCGAGCCCGTCGGGCTGCGGGCGGGCTTGGAGAGCGCGTTAGCGCCGCGGGGGAATGAAAGCGGCGGCTGGGTGCTGTCGGGATGTATGAACACGGAGAAACTGCCGCAGGCAAAGTGCTGATTGCCCCGTCCCGTACTTAGTTAACTGCAAAGAGCGTAATCGACACATCTGGGATTTGTTCAGCTTTACCATCAAACCTCAGAGGTGGTGGCTGTGGCAGACCATCTTGAGGATGCAAGGTTTTGAAAGGTGGAATGAATTTTAGAGAAGTGCTTCAAAACACAGAATCATTAAGGTTAGAAAAGACTTCCAAGATTACTCTGTCCAACCACGAACCCACCCTCACCATTCCCACTGACTATGTCCGTTAGTGCCATATCCACACAGTTCTTGTTCACCTCCAGGGACGATGACTCCATCCCCTCCCCAGGTGCCCTGTGCCAGCATCTCACCACTCTTTCTGTGTGAGAAAATAAGGGAGAATGATTTTTTCCTAATGTCCAACCTGACCCTCCCCTGGCACAGCTTGAGGCCATTCCCTCTAGTCCTATCACTCATTACGCAGGAGAAGAGGCCTATCCTCATCTCACCACAGCCTCCTTTCAGGCAGTTGTAGAGGGCAATAAGGTCTTGCTTGAGCCTCCTCTTCTCTAGACTGAACAACCCCAGTTCCTTCAGTCACTTCTCATAAGATCTGCGCTTCAAACCCTTCTCCAGCTTTGTTGCCCCTCTTTGGACACAAAATCAAAAATCATCAACTTCAAAATCTTCAACTTTTATCATCAAATTAATGCTTCTTGCATTCTGTTCAGAAAATGAATAACAGTAAGATCTCCCTGAGAACTAGCAATGTCCCAAACAGTGGCCTCTTCGTTTTTTTCCATCTTTTTTACTCCTCCATATTTTCAGGCTGCACTAGCGCATGTTCTCAGCATAGCTCGAAATTGCCTCCAAATCAAATCCACTTTAGTATTCTGCTATCATGGGTCCATAGATGTTGCCCAGGAAACTCACGTGCAGTTTATGATTTGGATTAGGATTTTTTGTAGAACCACAGAATATCCCTAATTGGAAGGAACCCACAAGGACCGTTGAATCCAACTCCTGGCTTCACACAGCACCCCCCAAAATCCTTCACTCTCTCTTTAAGCTCAGCTTCACCCCTCATACTTCATCCCATTCTTTCATTCTTTACCTTGCAACATTCATCCCATCCCTGCCACCATGTACTGCACAGCAAGGTGACATCCATGACTTTTCAATGGGATGTGCATGGGGACGTCCTTGTCTGGGTGAGCCAAGCCCAAAGGTTTTGGGGTAGCTGTCAGAGCCCTTGGGTAGTCCTAATTATGCCTGGCTGCACTAACAAAACAACAACCCTCAGGAGCTGTGGGTCTTGGAGCTGTCTGAGCACAGCTGTGCCTTGTTGTGGGCCCGGGGCAGGGTCTGACCCAAAGCCTCTTAAACCCTGCTAGTAGTGTTTAGGGATATTGTTGGGAGCTATTGGAAGTGCCTGTGCTGTGAGTTCTGGCAGCAATGGGACCATGGAGGCTCTAAGTGCTAGGGATCCAGGGGTGTGCACTCCTTCCCCCACTATGGGGAATACTTCTGTGTGTCATGCACTGGGGGGGAGTCCAAGATAGCAAGGGTGCAGCAGATACATGAGAAAACTTTCACAAGCCTTTGGACTACTTCACATTCAGGTTTGTAGTACTTTCCAGATAACAGATTTAGCAAAACCCTAAGGTTTTAGCCTTCCTGTTTCGACAAAGGCACAAGAATGCCTTCTCTGATCAGGCCAATACTATGTCAGCTTGGTCAGTCAGGATTAAGTATTTTATGTGGTAAGACTATCTTTCCTTCTAAGGTTTTGATAAGGAAGTGACTTCCAGATGAGGGACAGGCAACAGGACAGAGCAACAAGTGGAAGAGAACAGCAGGGAGTGGGACCAACGTAAATCCTTGACAGGAAGGTGGGCAGGGAAATCAGAAGAACAAGACTAGAACAGAAAGAAGAGCTGCGACAGTGGGCTGTTTGAAAGAAAAAGCATCAACAAAACAGGACAGAGGGATAGAAAGCATAAAAAGGAGAGAAGAGGGGGAAAAAGGGAGGATCGAAAGAGAGGCTGAGTAGGATAAAGGGAGAAAGAGAGAGATGTGGGGCTGGATAGAGATGGATGTCCTGGCTGTGCCAGGTAGAAAGAGATGCAGGTGGAACAAGAGTACGTAGATACATATGGAGGGGAAGGTTGGGAAAGACAAACAAGCGGAAGGATAAGGAGTTAGACATACTGAGATGGAGGAGTTAAAATACAGGCTCAGGGAATTGAACACAGTTGTAGTTCAGAGTTTCTTTGAAGCAGGCTGGTCAGACAAGAGTGCAGCTTCTCAGTATTGCTTTCCATGTCGTGCTTTGTGGGCTCTCTAAGTTTCTGGAGAGTGCATCTTTGAGGCTCAGTTTTTTATCAAATTTAGTTGAACTGGTCAACGCATACAGAATTTATAGGGGAAGAATCAGCTAGGCAGCAAGATAACTTGCTCTTCATTTCATCTGAAAAATCAGGCTAAAATGTCATGATTTTTATTGAGTGGGAGGATTTTAGAGAAATAGTTATTAATGACAGATACTGTGACACACTGGTTTGCCAGATGTGGCACTGACTTTTCTCCTGCTCTGCCTTTATACTCTCACGTTACTGCTTGTGCTGCCAGAAGGTAAAGCATAAATAAGGCTTGTGCCATAGTTATGATGCCTGAAGTTGGCATACATGAAATTGTAATATATAATATAGCTATACTCCAAAGGTAATGCCTCCTATTCTATAATGTTGCCTCATGATATCAGAGGCAGGTGCTGGCAGTAGTAAAGATTGAATCTTCTCACCAATTTCCTTATATTTTGTTGCTGTGCAACAGGCGGTAGCAGAGGAGCAGTCTGCCACGTGGTATCTGACATGGAGGTATGGATGAAGCAAAGGGGTAGAACTGAATTCCTGCATGTGGATTAAATGGCACCCACTGACATTCGTTGATGCTTGCTGAATGTTGGTGAAGACCAAACAGTGGATGTGCAAACAGTGAGGTGATGAATGGTGCATTTCAGCGGTGGTGACAGTTTGTTGCAAGTATGGCATGAAGGTTCTTGTTCATCACTTGTGAAAATGTTGAGAAATACTGTTTTGAAGTTGAGAATTTGCTCTATCAAATAGTATTGTGCTCTTTGTAGCTGTTGTAGTTTTCATGGAAATAAATGGGAGGAATTATGTTCAAAGCAACTTGTGCAGCTTATTGAGTGTCTGTCTCATAAGGAATTTCTCAACCTCAAGGAGTAGCCTTGAGAGTTGCTGCTGCTCAAGGCGAAGATTCTGGCATGTAGCCTGATGTATTCCTGCTCAGAGCTTGCTAGGCTCTGTGCTGCCCTCTCTGTACAGGGCAAGAGAACTGACTACTGGTCATATTTGCATATCATCCATATTTGATTGGTGCTTGCATCTTCCCTAAATTATTCACCCCGAACCTTGTTCAGCTATCACAACCAGATGTGTCCATCACAGCTGCTGCTGAGCAGGATTATGAGTGAATGGTCCATGTAGGAAGCCAGGAGGAATAAACCACCAGTGTTCTAGAGCAGGACTTATTTTGTTACTTAATATTTCTGGATCTGTATGTGCAGCTCATCTTCTGCTTTGTAATATGGTATTTGTAGTTATTCTGAGTTTTTTTCAGAAGGTGGCAGCAGCTTATTACTTAAATGAAGTAGATAGCTTCTGGGTGTTAATATCTGCCTAAGAGTAAATAAATACTTACACTAAATGCCATTTCTTTACAGATTCACTGTTATTAGTGACTTAGATTTGCACTAGGCTGTGGGTTGCAAATCTAAATTATTATGTGGCGCATTTGGTAATATTTAGGTATTTTATTCCTGCCTACCACAGAAGTGAAATTTTAGAATGGTTTAATTTATTTTTTTTTTTCAAGTGGAGAGCATTAGATACTTATGAGGATATTTGTCAGCTTTAGCTCTTCTTTTCAAAGAATACATGCATGTTCCAGTTTACTGTGCAAGACATGCACACAACTAGAACATGACATAATTAGAGGAAATGCTAGCTTTCTTTTCCAATAAAGAGTGATTAGGCAATACATTCTTTATATCTGAACAATACCTGTCAAGAATACAGGATTTCAGGATTCATGAATATTCATGCTTCCAACCATATGTTGATTTCTTTTAATCTCTATTTATGTTCAAATCCATAAATCACTGGAAGTATAGGAATAGGATATGAGTGTATCTGTTTTTCTTTCTTCATGTGTATCTTTTCCAAAGTGAGAGAACAGGGAGAAAGAAAAGCTGGGGGATGAAAGGGAAATGGAGTAAGATGGAACAAAACAGAGAAGGTAGAAAGGGACCAGAAGGAAAAGGAAAACTGGTTACAGGCTTTTCTATCTGAAGTGCTTTCCTACAACCAGCATTTTCATTTTTGATGGAATATGTGCTTAAAACCCGAAATGCAGTCTTTTCCATTTGATGTCTTCCTGATACTCTGTAGACAGTAAACACGTAATGCAAATGTTATCTGCAGAAAATATGTCATCAGCATGATGCTGCCATTAAGCATATTTTCTCTGCTCCAGCTTGCTTGTGAGAATCTGTCAGGTAAACACCTGTGATAGATACAAATCTGCTTGGATGCTTGAGTGGACTGCTGATTGAAGCTGAGTTTGAACAATTTGCCCATGAATGAATTGGAGTGATAACCTTTTTCTTTGCAGCAAGGAGATTCGCATTTCTGTCTGTGAGAGTGAGAGCTGAGACATTCAGCAGAATTTACAGAGGGTAGGGTGGCAAATGTTAGCGGTGGGAGCAGAGGAATTACAGGTATATAATTTATCTTTTGTGCTTTGTCTTTTTTTTTTAATACTTCCCATTCTTTCTAAGCTACATTCTTTGATGCTGCAGAACTGATGTTATGAAAACAACAGGAGGGATCTAAATGAAGAAAAAAAAAATAGTGTAATCGACACGGTATAGAGCATTTTTGTGATTATATGTATATCCCACAGTGATGCAAGTTAAAGAGATAAGTCCAATTCCAATTAAGATGGCTTTAGTCTGGGCATGGTAAGTAGTTTTCCTTTCCTTCTTCAGAAATACCACAATTCTGGCCTTGTGGGTGGATATAATTTTTCTTGTCCTTTTACTGGTATGTTAAATATCAGTGCACAAGAAGTAGAGCTCTCTTGTTGACAGATTGGGATAGTACCAACAAAAACCTCTCCTTTCTGTATGCCTGACTGTAATTGTACCTAAAAAAAAGGTGAGTATTTCCCTAAAACTGGGAAGGAGGCAGAGAAAGAAAGAAGGCTTGAATTATCTTAGAAACCCTTTCCCACTAGCAGAAGTGGTAAGGATTGGGCTAAGAAAGGCATCAGGTGATTTGTTTAACATTACATTCTTATGTGCTGTGCTTACTTCTCTGCCCAGATACTGCATAATTGACTGCACAGCATTAGCCAGGCATCACGTGGTATGGCAACACGTACTCTAACAAAAAAAAAAAACACACACACACAAAAAAAGCCACTCAGGACTGGTACCGAGTTTGAGAGCTTGAGACTGTGTAGTTGTTTTCTGAACAACCTTTTGAAGAAAGATGGGGAATGGAAAGAGGAAGGAGACTGCATTTCTGTAAAGGAATTTCTTAACTGTTCTTTCTAACCTGGTTTAGGCTGAAATTTGTTGTGGGAGGAGAGGTCACATAATGGCTGTTATTATCGCTGCTAAGGTATGGATGCTACTGGAGTGAACAGATGGCTTAATTAAAATGAAGCATGAAAGTAATCAGGGAAAAAAGAGGGGTGGAGTGGAGTCCAGCAAAGAAATCCTAATATTGCTGACAGAATAACACCCTGGAATCCGTGACAGTCCTGAGTTGTCCCACAAGGATCAAGTCCGATATCTCAGTCTGCACAGCACCACTCAAAATCAAACCCTGTGTCTGAAGGTGGTGTCCAAAAGTTCCTTGAAACCCGCCAGTTTGGAACCATGCCCACTGCACTCTGGAGAAGAACCTTTTCCCAACCCCCCAGTTTGACTTTCCCCTGATACAGGGGAAATCCTTGGATCCTGTCACGATTGCCAGAGAGCAGAGCTCATCACTGATCCTGTATGAGGGGCTGTAGGCTGCTGTGAGACCTCCCCTCAGCCTCCTGTTCTCCAGGCTGAACCAACCAAAGGACTTCCACTGGTTTTCACAGCCCTTGTGAAAGCCTTCCATTGTTGCCCTTCCCCACCTTTGTAGACCTTCTTTGGACATACTCATAATGGTTTTATGTCCTTCTTACACTGTGGCTCCCAAACCTGCACCCAATGCTTGAGGGAAGGCCACACAGTGCAGAGGATAACCTCTTCCTTTGCCCTGTGGCAGCACTGGGCCTGACATGCTCCAGGGTACAGTTGGCCCTTCTCACTTCCAGGACTCACTGCTTGCTCATGTTCAACTTGCCTTCAGCCACAACCCGCAGATCCCTTTCCACTGTGCTGCTCTCCAGCCTCTTGCCCCCTAGCCTAAACAGAGATACAGCGCTGCTCTGTTCCAGGGTGAGAATCTGACACTTGCCCTCGTTAAATTTCATGCAATTGGTGATTGCCCACCCTTTTATTTTGCCAAGATCTTTCTGCCAAGCCTTCCACTCTTAAAGGAATCAACTGTTCCTCCCAATTTAGTGTCCTCTGCAGACACAGGAGACTGTTGAGCCCTTTATCTGAGTAATTTATGAAAACACTAAAGAGAACTGGTCCTAAAATGGAGCCCTGCAGAACCCTGTAGTGGCTGGCTGTCAGCTTGATGTAACCCCTCTAACTACAACCCTTTGAGCTGGACCTGCAAGCCAATCACATTATGTATTTGTCTATCTGTAAGTTGGATGTTTTGTCATCCAAAAGGATACCATGAGAAGCAGTATCAAAAGCTCTGCTAAAATTAAAAAAAAACCAAAACACACATTAACAGACTTTCCTTGGGTAAGCTTGTCATAGAAGGAAATTAAGTTCGTTAAACAGAGCTTTCCCCTCATGAACCCATCTTGTCTGTGACCAATGACTTCATTGTCTTTCAGGTGTTTTTCAATACTTCTCAGAGGTACTTTTTCTCTGTAATTTTGCCAAGAGCCAAAGTGAGACTGACAGCTCTGTAACTATCAGGGTCTCCTGGCCCTTCTTTAAAACTGGTACAAAATATGCCAGCTTCCAGTTGACTGGAAACTGCTCTTGCCACATTTCTTGGTTATATCCTGAAAAAAATGCAGGATACCTTTCAATTTGAAATCCACCAAACACTCCTTCAGTAACCTTCTGGTCAGTGTAGTAGTGCTGTCAACTGCTTCTTTGGAAGGAGGTCTGTAAAATTACAATCTGGGAGGTGAAGGACAGTTGTGATCCTATTTAAAAAAGAGATACAATGAAAGTTTTTCTCTTGGAAAGGAGAGATGAGAGCAAAATTTCAGCTGGTTCTGTGGAGATGAGTTAAAACTTATTAACAGGCAGTAAAAGCCTAATTTAATATCCAGAGCCCAGCTTAATCTAACGTAGAAAAATTCATTTTGTTTGTAAACAGCACTATCAGCATGGGAGTGGTTGAAAGAAAGAAGACAGGTCA
Source organism: Centrocercus urophasianus (assembly GCF_019232065.1). Lineage (NCBI taxonomy): Eukaryota > Metazoa > Chordata > Aves > Galliformes > Phasianidae > Centrocercus > Centrocercus urophasianus. The sequence goes on along the minus strand of NW_024884142.1, from coordinate 56,113,393 downwards.
ATGAAATGCATTTTTGCAGTTAGCATATTTTAACCTTTTAAATCACAGCCTCTGCCTTTATTTGTGCTGGAGAACAACTTGTGCTCCAAGCTGTTAGTTGAGCAAATATTTGTATAATGTGTCCAACAGTCAATAAAAAATTTCCCACTGTGCATTGAAAACTCATAAAACTATTTCATGTACTGTCTGAAAGTCCAAAACTGGTAGCCTGGATTTTTTTTCAAATACACAAAGCTTTTATATTTGCGCAGAACTACAAAGGATCATTTCTCAGAAGGAAAGTACATAGTTGAAAAAAAAACTACTGATTGCTATTTCAGCCATGTATTCTTGTGCTGAATTGTATGTTGATAAAAATCAGTTGGGTTATAAGATCATGAAAAGTGAGTCAATGAAGTAGACCTTCACATCTTGACTTATACTACTGAAAAATAGAAGTACGATTATGCTAGTATTTGACTTACTAGCTGCAGTAGAAGTACTGGCAGGGCATCTTGATCTGCTGTGGAATATGGTGTTCTTTATTCCAGTGAGGCTTCTTTCTAACCTCCATCACAAAATGCAAAAGCCATTTTAAAATCAAATGTACTTGAGGTTTTTTTCCCAGACAATTTTGTTTGTTGCTGCTCTCTTTTTCCCCTGTGGATATTAAACACAGGGGGATGAATATAGCAACCAAATTTATCATTTTAACCCATTGTGTTACAGCTGATTGCTCTCCAAGTGATTTTCCTACAGCAGTTTCTTGGAAAGGTCTTTTAGTGCTGGAAATACATCAGCTAGGATTTCATAAGTTATCTGGCTTAGTGAAAATGTGAACGGTTCTGCTCAGCAGCCTGAGTTTCTGCTTTCATGTTCTCCTACTGTCTTAAGGGAGTACAACAATAGGGTCCATCTAATTAGATGGAAAGACTGTCAATTTCAGGTAAATAATTGCTTTAATTTTGAACACTTTGCAGTTCAAGTATAGCCAAAAGCTGTCCTTAGGTCTTCTCCTGTTGTTTTTTTTTTTAATAATAAAGTGGTAGCTTTTGGCCTTATCATGCTTGGTTTCCTGGCCATTATTTTGTTGAAGAAATATGGCCTGATGTATTTTCCTGTTACTGACATAAAAAGTGAGCTCATGAGATCTGGAAGGACAACATGTTTTTCTTAGTCTGAAGCTGTTTGAACAAAAGCAGGAGATCCTCTCTGGCTGTTGCAGGGCAGATCACACAGCTTGCCCTTACAGCTCTGAGGAAAGACTTCTGCTGACTTCAGGAGGCTGTGGGCTGGATTAATGATCTGCATCTCTTGTTTACAAATTGGAAATATTAGTAGGTATCTGCATAAGGAGAGCTGCAGTAGTAAAAGTAATTAATGCTAATAACACACTCTGAGGTCATTGCATTTAATAATTGAACAATGTAATTAAAAATATTCTTGTCTGTTTTTTGTGCTTGTTACAATCAAACTCCTCTTTTGCATGTTGGGTTGAATGTGTTTGTCCTCAATTACTTTATTTGAATATTTTTTTTTAAGCTCTGTGCAATTTTAGCAATTTCCTTGTATTTCAGTCCACCGTCATGTCAGAACTGCTGTCGCTATTGCATTGCAGGTTTACACACACAAATCTCGCCAGGTGAAGTCAGTGTAATGCCTGAATGATGTTCCTACTTTGGTAATGGTAGAAAATTGGATTTTTAGGTGTGTTGTAACTGGCCTCTTAATTGGAGCTCTTATATGAGTTGTTTTTTTTCCCAGGCATTTAACTTCTGTCTTCTTAGACTTCAAAGCAGGAGGGATGTTAAATTAACTTGGTGAATGAGAGTGGGATTTTCTTTAAATTGGATTGCAAATCACATGGTTTATAATGAAGCATGAGACAAAACATCTTGAATGCAGTTAATCTTCAAACTTTCTTCTCAGTGCTCTTCCCCATGAGCTAAAATTTCCTCACAGGTGACAAACCTGGCTAAGAAAATACTATAGAGGTTGTCAACATAAAAAAACCAGCCAAAAACAGTCATGTCTCGTTCACCTATAAATACTGTATTGGAGAACATTTGCGCTTTGATTAGATTCCAGTACAGATATCAAAGGGTTGCTGCACAATGAAGATGTACTGCTTACATCAGCAGAAAAAAAAGATCATAAATACAGTACAGACACAGTTTGAGAGAATGTGAGTTTTCAACATTTCCCAATGCTCTGTGTTTTTTGTTATTTAGTAAGCATCTAGAGCTTGAATACATATCTGTACTAATTGTCCATTATGAATTTTCAGAATATGAAGATTTCCTTTGAAGTGATAATTACTGCTTTCTTGATTCAAATGTGGCCTGGACATACTATGACAATGACCATTTTCCTCATGTTTTTGTGCTTCTTATCTGCAAACTAGCGGTGTAGAAAACTATTTCGGATCCTCAGAAGAAACTGGAATTTTGTCCTCAAAAGAGGTGAAAATTCCATCAAGTTCATATTTTGACCAAACTGGTTTGTCCCTTCATATTTATTTAGAGAAAAAGGAAATGCTTACACTTGAGCAGCACTGACTTTCTGTATATACTGAATTAAGGCTCTATATTCCTACTTAACCAGACTGCTTCTGCCAGTATATGCATCGTGAATCAGTGCTGTTTATATGCGTTGTATAATATACGTTTCATTCAGGAGGTTTTCTTCTTGTTAATAGTGCATAAAGGTTATTTATGTGTGAAATTTGGAAACTGTGATTAAAAGAAATGCAATTCACACTGTGAATGTGCATTTTATTTGCATCATGAAGCCATTTTTAAAGGCTTTTCCTGAATGATCAGGATTGTGTGTAGTACATGCTTGGCAACTCTGGAGAATACAGCCCGTGTTTTTATACAACTCCAACCAAAAGACTGATCCCAAGACTGTATCAGTGCAATAATCTGAGTAAAATGTGTGTGGCTGGTCATTTCATAGCTCATTTTGATAAAAGTTCATTTATTTTTCTGATGTAATTAGATCTTCAGAAAATGTCTTGCTGGGTCTGTCTGAGAGAGCCAGAGAGCCTCTTGCTCTTTGTTGATATGCAGTCTACAGGTATTCAGCTTCCCTACACATGAGTAAGTACTTGAATAGATATTTTTTTTTCATCTCTATTCTCTCAATAGAAACTAAATATCTTCTTCAAGAAGATTTGTGCTTGGGACAAGTGTCTAAATGTATTGCTTAGGTCAGCCTCACAAGTCATAATGTTATGTCTGTCCAGGCTGGAATCAGAGGAATTTTCTCAGGTTCTGTGTAAACTTCCTGCCAGATGCTATGAAAAGTTTGGCTAGCATATGGTATTGACAGCTGAAAGGTAGATTCAAGAGATAATGCTACCAGCTATAGGGTTTTCTGGTGCCTTTGAGCAGCTCTCAGCAATGCTCGTGCTTTGTTTAATGTTAAAAAAAAAGTCTATCCTCTCATTCCTCAGGTTTTTGATAACCTAATTTAATATTTTTTTGAGAACCATGTCGTTAGCTGTTTCACGTGTTAGTTACAGCATGCATGTGCCCCAATTACACCATAAAACAACAAAGAGTGAAGAAGCTTGCTGTTGTTTTATTAGCTGTGATATTAATAGGGCATTTCTGCTTTGCTCATTCACTCTTCTTGAGCTGTAGCTGAAATTCCAAGTCTGAGGATAACTTGACAATATTATTTGCTATTCATAATGTCTTGAAGAGGAATATCATCTCAAGGTAATACTTTCTAAAATCTGGTATTTGATTCCATGATATCTGGGTCCTTCACAGTCTCCTGTGAGGCTCTTGATATTTACTCTTTTGTGCCTCCCATGGCCTGACACAGAAGGAATGGCAAGTGTATTAGAAGTTTAAATATTGCTTAGGCATCTGTAGGCTGTTCAGTGAAAATAACATGACTATTCATAGGCTGGCATTGCATTTGGTCAAGTTACCACTTTGTTACACACCTATTCTTAATCGAGTTTGGGATCCTGCCATGGTTTGCATAATTTGTTACTTGGTTACAACGAATTTATGTTCCTTTATGCTAATTTTAATTATTTGTTAATCTGTGCATTGCTCAGTTCAATTTAGCAACAGCCAGCATATTGCCAATATAATTCTCTTCTGTAATTAAGCCACCAAATACTTGCAACAGATTGCCCCACCCAGTAGGGTCCATACAGTGGAGCCTAGTTAATCCAAAGAGTCTGACCCTGCTCTTACAAATGTGGCTTTTCATTTGCACTTGAAATAAATTTGCAGTCCTCATGCCCCAAATCTGCATATTGCATAGTCCTTATGCCCTTTCCCCCTCCCTAGCTGTACACCCTCTCTTACAACACAACCTTTCTGCATCTTCTCTTCTTTAATGCCCCAGGCAATATCATGTCACCTCTCCCAAACAGTACAGTGCCACTGTGTCCCCTTTCTTCCACCATTCCCTGCATATTCACACCACCTCTTCCAAACAGACTACCCCTACTTTCAAGTCTGTGCCTTTCTCCTAGGTAAATGTCATCTGGGTTTAATTTCAATTAAAACGCACAAACAGAATTGTTACTGCAGTGCATAGGTCACATCACACTTCCAGGCAGTCTGGAAGTCTCACTGAAAGTTTTGCCAACCTCATCCTTCATACAAGGGTGTCCTCTTCCACAGCCGGTGGTTCTGGCACACAGAGAGTGCTCCATCATGCTCAGCGTGGCTTTTCATTGCACTTCCTATGCAGTAATATCTGAGTGCAAGCCAAGTATAGGAAGTGATGGACCTGCTGCTTGCCACTAACAGCTCATCCTCATCACTCTCTTGGGAAACGTTGTGTTTGGAGTAATGCTTTGTTTTAATAGGGTTTAGTTTTTTCTTTAATTGGGTCTTGTTTGTTTTGTATTTACATAAAATATATGTAAGTATACATATTCTTTTTTTAGAGAAGAAAAAGCTCAAGAGGAACATTTTTTTGAGAGGTGGAGAATGATGAGGTAGTTCTTGGTGGCTGCAGGAGTTTGTCCTTTAGCCTTAGGCTCTGAAAATGACGCTCATCAATGGGCTTTATCCTTGCAGTGGAAACTGTCACCTTGTCTCAGGAATGGGACTGTTAACTACAGTGCTCATGTGATGCATAAGAAATAATGGCTTCCCTTCTCAGTGCTATTAAAGCACTACAATATAATTGTTGAAAGTTAGTGTTAGTGGGCCCTTGGTAACCATCATCAGCTGGGTGCTTGAAGTAGTCACAAAGATGTCAGCTAGTTCCACTGCTAGTCTGACTTCTGATTTCAACACTGCTTGAACAAAGATCCTAAAAAAAATAAAGCTTGTTTGCCTGTGAGATATAGACAACCTGATAGATGCAATATGGTAAGAGTTGTTCCCTATCTGCTCTCAGACATTCTAATTATCCTGTATGAAGCCAGAACTGTGTATTAGAAATGAGTGGAAAGCATCCAACCTCTCCGTGGATTGGACAACTTACCTATTTTATAAGCAGTCAGATAGCACCTGGTGTAACATTTCCAGGATCTTAGAGCCCTTCATTTTAAACAATAGCTGAGTGGACTGTATTTGTAATATGCTGCTGTAAATTATCTTTACTGTGCTCTGTATTACCTTTGTGACTGTTCATTCCTAGTGGTCTCTGAAAGAACAATTTGAAGCAGCTTTGTTTACTGTTGCTTCACACTCTACTGCAGGAACCTGCCCTGCTACCAGGCCAACAAGCACACCCTGCTCCCTGTCTTCCTTTAGAAAGTACTGCACAGATCCTAGAGAGCACCTTCCATGATGTGTCAGAGGCCCCAGCTTTGCAGTGTTATTAATGTGCCTTATTCATTTCCCTCCCCCTCCTTTTTTTTCTCTGTCAGTCTCCAGCTTTGCACTTACGCTGAGAGACCTTTTCACAACTCCTGACTTGGGTACTGCTTCCCATCCACTCTCTTTGAGAGTTACATATTGTTTGCATAGGGCTATGTGATACAAATATGTATACGTGAAACTTGGTCTTCACCAGAGATGAAGCTGAAGCTCTGACCCAGATTATGTGCACTATGATATTGAAATTGCTTGTTGTTATCTACATATGGAAATGTGAAAATACAGGCTTCCTAATTTGTGTTACATTGGAGGATTGTATAAGGAGGATGTTGGAGTAATGATCGATAGGCTTTTCTCTTTTATGCTGAAGAAATATGCTTTAGAAATATATTTTTAGGTAAGCTATTATCTCTACCATGTTTTGGACAAATGTATGAAAATTAAAAGGGAGCATTTGTGCATCTCTGAAGCTCTAGAGAGAAATGATATGCAGAAAGCTCTGATAGCCTGGTGAAGTTTCACCATTGCCTAGATACTCAGTCTTGATAGGAACTGAGATACAATCTGCAGCATAAAAAGCACACAGTGTGCCTTTGTCTCCAGTTATTTAATCTTCTGTAGAATCCTTTTCCTAAAATGACGTCTTTGAAACCCCAACCTGCACTCATGAACTCCATGTGAATGTGTTATCAAAATAAGCACTCCTCCATTTCTGGTATGTTTCAGGCAAGGGAGGTTGCATCCAGAGCTCACAGATAACCCCTAAGATGACAAAGCCATCATTTTGTAAAACAAACAAACAATTAAATATGTTGTTTTCTCTGGCTCTACCTATCCAGTCCTGTATGCTGGTAAACAAAAGAAAAGGCTAAAGCACTCATACAGAACAGGTAGCATAAGAGGGCAGATGAGATCTAAAGCCCTTTGGCACAGCTGGATGAATCTCTATCCAAAGTTAGGACTATGCTTTAGCATTCCATGCTGGGCAGTGGTGCACTAGGGTCTTGAGGTGGCTTCAGCTTCCTGTTGTATCACAGAACCACAGACTGGCCGAGTTTGGCAGGGACCTCAGGATCCATCTGGTCCAATCCCTGCTCAAGCAGGGACACCCAGAGCAGGGTGCCCAGGGCCGTGTCCAGGCAGGGTTTGGAGATTTCCAAGGAGGAGATCCCACAGCCTCTCTGGGCAGCATGTCCAGTGCTCTGTCACTCTCACAGTAGAGAAATGCTGCCTGGTGTTCAGCGGAATCCTTGTGTTGTATTTATATATGTGGCTGTGCCTTTGTGGGACAGCTTAGGTGTCAATGCTGCACCAGGCAAGAGTCTGTATAGAAGATCAGATCCAGAGTGTGCAGAGGTTTTTTTTTGGCTATGTGCAGGTGGCAAGGAATCCTGATGGTTTGGGGAATGCTTGTGGGGAGAGGCAGTGGCTGTGCAACCATATCTGCATCGGCAGGAAAAGGAGCTTCCTTGAGGTGTGCTGTGGATGTGAGGCACAAGGATCTTATGGGCATGAATCCTCCAGTGTGCCCAGAAAAGAGGCAGAAAGCCTGCTGTTAGGGGCTGGCAGTACTGCTGTGAGGCAGGGAGGAGCAGAGCTTGTGATAAGTGCTTAAGATCTTTACAGGGAGTGTCTGATTTTAACAAATGTTCTTGCCCTTGGCACAGCCCCACTGCATGCAGCTGTACACTCATGTGCTGGCCCATAGCAAGATGCACCCGATTTGTAAGCTGCTCTTGAGTTATCTAGTCTTAAGAATCCCAAATGTATTTCTGAAGAGGCCACAGACTTCCTGGAGACCTGGGGTAAGGAAATATCACAATGATGCCTCAGCCACAGAATTTTCATAACTGCAAAACACTTGGGTGTGGATCAAAGGTAGTGATGGAGAGGCATGGACATGTGCCAGTGTCAAAACAGAGGAAAAAAACTACTGACTGAAGTAGATCAACATTTTGTCAGTGCACCTCCAGTTGTATCTGTCACCAGGAGCTGGGCAGGTCCTGTTGTGCAACTCCCCAGGTGCTTTGTGACTGGCTTTGAGGTGACACAAGAGGAAGTAGGTGCTGAGGGAAAGAGCTCTCTCCTGCCCTCTGAGAGGAGAGCACCTACACATGGGGGTTTGTATGCTTGGAATGGGTGTTTACAAGGAAGCTGCAGAAGAGTTAGCATCTCCTGCTAGTGGGTCTCAAAGAGAAAGAGCTAAGCCAATGTTAAATGCCTGGTGCAGATATGTTTGCTCACATCTGCTTCGTAAGCGATGTCCTGGATGCAAAGGATGAAGTCAGAGACCCCTCAGTTTTTCTCCCTGTGCTTTGTGAAAGTGAGGAGTTCATCACAGTGTATCAAATGACTGAGTCATAAATCAGCAGACCTCAGCAGCAATTAAAAAAATAAAATCAAATAAGGACTTCAAGACTGCTGCCATCTCTGAAACAAGGTCTTTCCAAAATGGTTGGGAGCTGTCTTTATTTATGCTGCAGAATTAAATATTCAATATTTCCTGCTATATTTAGTATTATTGATGTAAACAATGATGCATAGGAGCAGAGCTGGACAATTCCATTTTTAGGTATTAATAATTCAGAACCATATTTGAAAACAACAGAGGGATATGTACAATACATCACAGAAGCTTTTATTATACCCACCCACTGCCGATCCACCCACACAGAGATCTGGATGCTGTTTCTACTTGGAAACAATATTGCATCCTCATATTTTAGACTTGTTTAAGTCCTCAGATATACAAAACACATTTGCAAGAATTCAGTGTTCTATGTGCAGTCAGATGAGTCATTCCTTTTTTTTTTTTTCCTGCAATCAAATCGCCCTCTCATTATTTAAAGTTGGTATTGACAAACATTCATGCTTACGATAACAGAAACTATATTTAACAGATTTCACAAAACTATAGAAAACTGAATTCTGCAGTGTGGAAAACATTAGAATAAAGCTCTGTCACCAAGCTTTCCATTACAGTATTATGTTTAAAACCTAAATATTTTTGCTTAGCACGTCATTATTTATCTTGATATCATTTTAGGACATGTAAAAAGCCTTTTGCTTTGGGGCCCATGTGATACACTTTTTGGGCAATACTAGCAGTTACTTGTGTGCTGTGTCACTGTCCTGCAGGAGGGACGTGGCCCTAACACCAACGTGGCCACAGCAATTCTGGAGTAGGTGAACAGGGCCAGAGAAGAAGAAGAGAGACAGTGGATGCAACTGTTAGTTTTATATTTCTACTGCAGTCTAGGGTTGTAGATTTTCAAGACTCTTAGAATCTAAGTGAAAGGGATTTCAGGGTGTTTCTGCATGCACCACTGTGCTGAGCAATGGAGTTGTTGCCCATTGGCCTTGGGAATTGAGAACAGGTGTATGTAAGACTGGCTGCACCTTCCTGGAGATCAGACTACATGCTACTCCACAGACACCATGTAAAAGATTCGACAACGCAGAGTTAATAACATAAGTATCCAAATTCAGCCTGGAGGAAAGAGATGAATTTCCAACAAGTACATTCCAGGAAGAGGTCAAAATAAGCAAAGAGCTAAGATAGACCTTGGGTAGAACAGGTAAACAGCTTGGTCCTTTCAATGAAATTGCTACAGGTTCATCCCGGTGAAATGAAGATCAGAACTTGCCTGGGGGGAGCTTTCTTTTGTAGCTATCTAGTTATTTTTTTCTGCTGCCCAGACCATCTGTTCCATTGGTGGGTATGTCATCATTCGCACACCCACTGAATGCCAAATTAATCCAAGTCACACCGCTTACACCTCCCTTCTGATTTTGACCAAACTGTACTTCATTTCAGCATAAAATAGACATCAGAGCTAAGTTTGCCTTTTCACTTCTGAGAAGAAAGCATGAGCTTTGGCATTGACTGATCTCTAGAGGAGACAACCTAAAAACATGGGAACTGTTGTAGTGACTCCCACCACAACTTATCAGCAGATACCTAAAGGGAAATGGGATGCAGGAAGGGAACAGGGACATCTCCCACAGTCCTGAGATCTGCATCTTAGGGAAACTGGGATTTTCTATCCAGAAATCCTCAAATGGGTCCAAGTTCCATGAACCTTCCAAGCCTACAGAGACTTTTTCTTGAGGGCAATGAGTTACAATGCTGAATTGCAGCTGACTGAAGAATTATCTCCTTTTGTGTTCTCTGAACATCTCACTATAGATTTCTTTTTATATTCTTGTACTAGAAGATGGTGAGTAGTTATTCACTGTTTGCATCCATCTAGTCACCTAAGACAGTTCAGATTTGATCATGTCTCTTTGCTGTATTCTGTTCTCAAAGAAAAGGGCTCCTGCTCTGGTTATTCAGTTCTCACATGGAAACCATTCCAGACTTCTGAGCATATTTCTTTCTTTTTTTTTTTTAATTCTCTCTCAGATTTGAGCTGGGAGAACAGGAACAGAATAGCACACATTTTTCAGATCAAGTCACTTTATGATGATATGATACTTTCTGGTTTGGTTTTCGTTTTTTTTCCTAATATTTCATTTGTTTTGTTAAATGCTGCTGAACACTGTGCTGACATTTTCATAGATCTATCTCTGATAACCTCAAGATTGCTTTCCACAGAGGAAGCATCTATTTTGGAGGCTATCACTGCATATGCTTAGTTGGGCATTTTCTTTCCCGTGCATTACTTTACATTTATCAATATTGAATATAGCTGCCTTTTTTTTTTTTTTTTTTTTGCAAGTCATTGTGTATTATGATATCCTCCTGCAGCTCTTAGCAGTACTTCAGAATACTTTGAATAACTTCTTATTGTCAGCAAACTGTTACTCCTTGTCTGATTTTCCAGGTCACTTACAGCAAGATCCATCAGTAAGTCTTCCTGCGGGACTTCCCTGGTGATCTTCCTCCACTGAGCAATGGGACTTCTGTGCTTTGTGTCCTGTCTTTTAATCATTTTTAAAAATCATTGATTACTCCATGATAGTATCTTATTTTTATTTCATCACAGCTTAACTTCTTTAGCTTCAGTTGAGCTTCAGCCCACTGAAAATGCAGCTTGATGGCTTTGAGATAGTTGAGGTCACTAACTCTTTTTTGCTGCAATTCAAAATATGCTATCTCTCCCAGTGAACATGAGAGAATGCCTGAGACAAACAGGTGTTGTATGAGCACACCCCAAGGATGGCTGTACTCAAATTGAAGATGCACAAAGACACCTACAGTAGAGTGTAATTATTTGCTAAGACTTATGTTTATTCTACATTTAATTTGAGAGTCAACAGGATATGCCAGAGCTACTTGACAGTAGAGAAGCGTAACTGGGGAGTGGATTCATTGATCTCAGTTGATGTTAAGTGTGAGAAAGACCATGGTCCCCAGAGAGGAGGTCACTGCAAAGTGAAGCTGAGAGACATCTGTGTGCACTACTGGCTTCTTTGTGGACCTGTGAGGAAAGCAGTGACAGCCGCCCTGGGAAGGAAGGCCAATGAGACAACAACAGAGTGACACAAAGCACAAGGCAACTCTGCACTGAGTGCCAGAGAAGCAGAGATTTAATGTAGGGGTGGTCAAACTAATAGCAGAGGTGAGCATTGAAATGACTCCTTGGGTTCAACTTTGAGAGTCAGAGAAGTAACTCAGACTAGGAAAAGGGGCTCTGGTGACAGGGGCTTTAGTCAGAGGAAGCTTGGAAATCCATGTGAGAAGGGGGTAGGGAATCCCCATGACTCCCATGGCTGCAGCAGGGCTGGGAGGCAGCTCCCCACAACTCTGACCCACTGCAGGAGGTGTTGCTCACACTGCAGCCTGGCCTCTGCCCACTCCTGTGCCCTGAAAATACCTTCCCCTCCAGCAGCAGAGCAGCCAGGGTGTGAATGACACTCAAGGGCTTGGTGCACTGAGGTGGAGTGCAGCTGTGAACTCCAGTTGTTTTCCCCAGGAGGAAAGCTTACTAAGGGTGGCTAGAGCTATGGCAATCCTGAGACAGAGGTGGAGGGGGATTGGTGTTTATTGCACATAAAGAATGTGCCTAGGACAACACACTGAACACCTGAAATCCAGCAGAGAGGGCCATCCATCTTTCCTGTGGAGTATGTGTGGTGTGGCAGGCTCTTCAAGTATGCTCTGCATTTCTCCTTCAAGAGCACTCCAAATCTTCCTACACCACTTGTTCTCTGCCCTCTGCGTGTGTCAGCATCTTTCATCCTCTAATCTTCAGCTTTCTGGCTCTGCTTTAGAGGGAAACTAATGTTCATTCCTCTGCCTCTTCTGTGTTTTTCAGCTCCAACTGGAGTAATGCTATCCGGGAAATAGTTCTGCTGCCTTCTAGCAGCCAGACCTTTGGGGCCTTAATCCTGTGCCATGGGCATTTAAGACCTCTGTTCAGCCTCATGTTTTCCAGCAATCTCTCCGTAGGAGCCGGCAAGATGCCTCTTCCTAATTTCAATTGGTACAGTTGCTAACTATGTCATCTTATGAATGATCTCAATTTGGATGGAGGTAACCTACACAGGAGAGCAGAAGCTACTGTGCCAGAAAGGCGCTTCACCCTCAGTGGAAAACTGTGCTTTTACAGCCTGCTTTTAAGTACTGCCAAAGGATGCAGCACACAGGAGTTTGCTGAAGCAGGGTTAAGTCTTGGTCCAGTGAGTTATTCAGCATAGTCCAGTCAGGGATGAGAGATTGATTTTGCAGTGTAGGGTTATTGTGATTATGGTAATGCTGATTCTCTGCCTGTATCACATTTCTCAAGTGGGAGATCAAAGAGGTTTTGCAGCCATTCCTGGTATCAGTATGTTGTGCAGATAAAGCATTGGAGACTGTGCTTTGGGCACGGTGCTCCAGCCTAGGGAGCTTTACGGGAGGTACTGAAGTACACTTACAGGACTACATTTCAAGAGAAATTTGTGTAAGCCAGCAGGCAGAGAAGTTTCTTGGGGTAGACTTTTTGAGTAAAACTCAATGTGAAAGAGCTCCCGTTTCAAAATGGCCCTAAGCACTTTTTGTCTGCTTTGTCTGTTTCTGCTTGGGTATCAGTAATGTTCCTTGCTGTCTGAAAAAATTTCAGAAGCAGATTGACACGGTGGAAATTCAGTCAAGGCAGATGTATGCACCTGTGAGACAGGTGATGAATCCTGTGCTGCAGGGAGAAATGAGGTCAGGAGTCACAGAAGAGAACAGAGTACTGCTGCACCATGGGCATGCTGTTCTTGTCAACCTCTGCTTTAGCCTGGAGGTGGGCCTAGGATTTGCCAGTACTGCTTGTACTAGCCTGTACTGACTGCCACTGCTGTTGCTAGGGAAGAAGTAGGGGGGACCTTTATGCTAGATTTTGCTACAGGTACTTTTTCTTGGAAGTCTGCTCAAATTTTCTCATATTTTTCATTTCACTGAATTTGTATGTCTCTTAGAGTTAATAATCTCTATTGCCCTTTTGAAAGCTGAACTATATGTAAAAAGGGATCAAGGCTGCTTTATCTTCAGTGTTGTAACATGAGCAGTAGGCAGCTGTTTCAGGGAGTTGACATATAACAACTGCGATAATGATGACATGGAGTGTTACATAGCAATTTAACATCATACAGTTCAAATTATTGTCTGTTCTCACCCAGCATCAAATCCTCCTGAGGTACACAATGGACAGCCTCATCGTTCCACGTTACCCACCATGTGCACTCAGGTCCTTTGCCCAAAGCAGGAATAATCCAGACTGGATCCTGTCAATCCTAGGACTCCATACAAAGCAATATTCCATCTCTGCTGCTTTCCCACAGTGCAACAGGACCCACCAGCACACAGAGCATACTTTTTTTTCTCATTTTCTGGCAATTTATTATATGGTGGAGGCTCTTTAGCGTGTGTCATCCCCTCTTCTGCCAATATTCTGAAATTTTTGCCTTCAGACCAGTCCATAATCATGTCTAAGATTCCTGGATGTCTGTGATTCTGCGTTCAAGCCTGATGTGTGGAGGGGACCCTCCCCTTGAATATGCAGCCCAGCACAGGCAGTTGGGGTGCCAATAGGAGCTGTGTTTCAGGACCAACCACTTCCAAAGCAGTTTGAATGCTGTTATATGCTGCCAACATCTCTTTTTCAGTTGGAGTACAGTGGGCCCCAGATCCTCTGTGTCTTTGACTCCCAAACTCTAGGGGTTGACCTCAAGTCTCCCCTGGGGCTTTCTGCCGGAGACTCCAAATAGGATAATGGCTGCAGTGTAGAACGTGCTTCTTACTTCTTGTCCTGTTCAAACTGGCCCAAGGGCTACTGCTTGAACTGCCTTCTGTTTCATTTGCTCATTTGTTTCCAAGTAGTGCATAAGGCTTGGTAGCTCACTAAAGCCACACAGTACCTGTCACAACAAAAGCTTTCTGCACATCAGTGTTCAAATGACGACTAACTCTCCATCTACCCTCCTGCAAATAATGTATTTTGCAAGTGAGTGAAGTGCACAAAAGCAGCTGATTTCCAACAGGAAACTTGGTCAGCCACCCATTTCCCTCTTCTAGGAGGAGAAAAGGAGTGTCCAAGTCTTACTGCACCTGCAGATTTTGGTTGCTTTTTGTTGGTGCAAAGTACTGGCAGCTAGGTCCAGGCTCTTCCCCCAGTCTGACCCTGTGTCCTATGTAAAGCATGCCTAGATGCAGGCTCTGTCAGTAGGATGGAATGTCCCTGCTGGCAGGATTGCTTGTCCTAATATCTGCTCCCATTATGTTTTTACAGACATGTTAGCCAAGTGGTGGACCTTTGGATCTATGGAATGTACAGGGGGTGCTCACGGATGTGTCAGTGCCTGATCCCCACAAACTATAAGTGGGGCTGTATCTGCTGGTGATGTATCCTGCCTATTCCTATTATGAGCTTGATCCTAATGCACTTTCTGAGGAGATGTTGCTGTGATTAGTGTGTCTGGTGATTTTGTTCTGAGAAGTGTTGTGGTTTAACCTCGCAGATAGCTAAGCACTGTGCAGTTGTTTGCTTGCTTCCTCCCCTGTTCCCAATGAGAGGGGGTGAGAATAGGAAAAAAATGATGTAGAACTTCTAGGTTGAGATAAAGACTACTTACTAAGGTAGGAAAAAGGAAGAGAGAAAAAAAGGGTAATAGTTATGACAATTATATATAATATATGTATGTATATAAGAACAAGTGATGCACAAGCAATTGCTAACCTCTACTGTGACTGAAGCACAGTTACTTCCTGAGCAGTGGAAGAAAACCCCCAGATTTTGCCCTGTTTTTCAAACTTTCCTTCCTTATGATGTTATATGATATGGAATATTCCCTTGGCCAGTATAGGTCAGCTGTCCTGATTCTGTCCTCTCTCAGCTCCTTGTGCCTCCCTGGCTGGGCAACAGAAATTGAGGGGCTGAAATATCCTTGGCTCTTACAAAACTACTCAGCAACAATTAGAAACAGCAGTTTGTTATCAGCATTGATTTTCTCCTAAAACCAAAACATAGCATGAAAGCAGATGTTCTGAAGAAAAACAATTGTGTTCCAGCTGAACCTGACAGGTCTTCAGCGTTTTATTAAAAAAAAGGCCAATGCACCTAGCAGCTGGTCTCAGACAGAGTAAGTATGTATGTAATATGCTACACTTATGTTTATTAGATGTAGCACTGAAAATGGGATCTGGGGAAGTTTGCATGTAAAAACTCCCAGGAGTGTATGGTCACAAGGCCTCTTTATTGTCTAGTAACATTTACATGCTTCAAAATGAGTAACTGGGTTTTATCCTAAATGATACCGGAACACAAATCATACCAAAAGAAAGATGCTCCTTTGAAAGTCTTATACTATCAGCACTCTACTGCTTTTGGATAGACCAAAATTAGAAAGAGAGTAGAATATATATATATATATATATTTGTGATAAAAGTATCAGGGAGGCTGGTTTTTGATGGGTGAAAGCAGGTAGCAGTGCAGAAAATAATCTCTTGCTGGTAAACAATGAACGTAGATGTGGTACATAAAGTGCTTCTGGCAAATATATACCTGGTACCTCTGATAGATACAGTGGAACAGCAGGACAAAGCTGAACTCTGTCCATGCAGGTGTTCTTTCTCTGGCAGAAGCCCAGTATCAGCAAATTTGTCCACAGAAGGCAAACAGAATCACTTTCTGCCCCTGCTTCGTCTGTGTGTGGGCTAGTAAGACTCAAGGGGGAATTGTGCAATTCAGGCACAACGTGAAGCTTCCTGACAGATTGCAGACAGATGTAAGCTTGCTTTACCAGTGTTCTGCACTGACTGAAGCTCAGTTAATGTATTCTACTTCTCCGTCAGGCTTATTGCATCAAGCTTAGCGTTGTGCTGATAATGCAGTCACGTGCCTTCTGCTTTCAAACTGGCTCACTTCCTACCACCTTGAAGCAAACTTACATCTACCTTCAAAATACTGTGTGGTCATATAGTAGGGCAGAACTTAGTCTTCATGACATGGGGCTGGGGTGTGCTGAAAATGTGGGGGTGGGGGGGAAAGGATCAGAAGTTGTCTCAAACACTTTGAGGTAGGGAGTGTTTGAAGATATGTAGTAGTGAATAGGCAGCCTGGAAGGGGTTACAGTGAGTGAGAGCAGATGGTGGCTTGACTGACAAGCAGAGATGCTGAACATCTTTGTACACTGAACTAACTAGGTCCCCAGAAGCTGAAAATTGAACCATGTGTATAGGCTTGTTACCATGGCTGTTCCCTGGGTGGAGGATTACAATCGTGTGTTACCATCCCTCTTTTATTCTGCTGTGTTCTCTATGTGTGATATAGAGCAGCAATTTGATTACTGCCATGCTAATACAGATGCTTTGAGAGGTCTCATTTGGACACAAGATGTTATTTTGGCATAAAAATGGCAGTATTGATTGCTCCATAAATTTTACTGATTATAAGTCAGAGCATAGCAGGGACCAGTGTGATGGCTAGAGGGTGTCAGAGGGAATACACCTACTTACTTCTGAGCAGAAGATTTAACTCTTTCAGTATTGCTACATGCATCCACCTACATGACCTCTTAAGTGATTTTTGCTTTAAATTTGAAATCTCAGCTAGAGATTCATTATCTTATATATATATATATAAGATCTTGTATATATATATAATATTTGAATAATATTTGAATAACATTTTAAAAAATATATTATACATATATATATATATTTATTTGAAATAGAGGACAAGATTCTAATGTTCTTTCATGCTCTAAGTGCCCTTTTCCAGTAGAGGCCCACTTTGTTTTTATTCTAGGAAGAAAATATCTATGGTACAGTTACCACAAAGATGAAAATAGTGGGCAGAGCCAAACTTTCTCTTTTTCCTAAACAATACACACCGCATAAAATGCAAATGGATTTCTCCATATTAGTCATTCCTAATGTGCAAATAATTACTGTTTCCTATACAGTGGAGATGCCTTGCTAAGCATAAGCAGATTTCATTTAGTGTCAAAATGTGTTTGTCTGTCACATCCAGCTAATTTTCTGGAGAAAAGAATGCAGTAAATGCAGACATTCATAATCCCATAAATTGATGGAAACAAACCCAGCAATTCTCATTAGAATGAAGGTGGGTGTGGGGGCTCCTCAGCACCCGTGCTGGTATTGAGTTGTTCCCTGAAATCTGCTCAGTCAATAAAAATGAACATAATTTAGTAATATTATTATTGATACTGCGTTCAAAAAAAAAAAAGATTGCAAATGTAGTTATTTATGAAATCTCATATTTAACTTCGTATTTAGTTTGTCATTTGCTGTTTAAAATGAGTATCTCCCACGCTTCATAAAGTGTGTACATGATAAAGCTTTCCCCTGGACCTTCACTCATCCATTAAAACATTGCCCCAGGTTGGAATGGGGTTGAGGCCTTTGCTATTCTGAGATTTATCACGTAGAGAAACTGAATGTTTTTATCTCCAGGCAACACCTGCGACCTAATATGTGACTTAAATTAAAGGACCTTTTCAGTGAATAAAAGGCCATAGTGTATAACACTCCAGTTTGCTATGAAGTTAACGCAGATGGGAGTACCCAGAGGAGAGTTCTTGGGTAAGTTCACCGTGACGCTCTGTCCTTCATTACATTAAATATTTTTCTAACTTCACTTCTTATGAAACACTTGAAAACAAATATCTAGCTAGAGATAACTCCTCCAAAAACCCGAAGGAGTTTCTGAAGGCTCTAATGATTTTGCGTAAGATTTACAAAGCAAAATCTTGCTTTTCATTTTTGCTTTACTTTCCTCAAACTTCTGTTGTGATGTCTCAAATGTAGTAGTGTGCATGTATGGTTTCCAGAATTCAAAACCCCACCCTAATTGGCAGTGTATGCTAATCAGCTGAACAAGTCACTTACCACCTGAATACTGGACTGATTTAATCACTTAAAAGGAGGTGTGAAGGGTCCACGGACTTGTTGGCAGGATGTATCTACAATCAGTAAATGGCAGCGAAAGCCAACAAAGCAGTAGTGTTGCTACAAAGCAGACTGCAACAGCAACAATTTGTCACACTGAAGGTATTCTCCTGCTTCTGTTTAGAAAGTTGCCATCTACAGCCACTTGTCTTTTGAGTGGCAAGAGCCGGATGTTCTGGAGAGACACATTTGAACCTGTAATCATTTTATGTCAAGAGCAATCAGTGGGCTTATCCCTTATTACTTCATTTGGAAACCCCACTCCCCCTCCAGCGGATACTGCAGTGTTTAACTGCCACTGACCATTAGAAAGGTTTTCCTAAGGGCCATCTTAAATCCCTCCTGCTGCAGCCCCCTGCCCCCCATCCCCAGTCACAAAGAAATTAATTCATTTGGGTTATTCTGCAATAACTTTTTTAGATATTGAAACCTTCCTGCATACTACCTTTCTAAACTAACCAACAGCATAAATAATTAAATCCTTTACTCTTACTCTAAACAAAACTAAGCCAGATATCAGTGCATTGGTTGTGTTTTTAGTCACTTCTTCAAAGCAGGAGTACCTACAGACTCATGAACACAACCTTGATTGCTGGAGAATAGCAGAGATTAAGTGTGGAGAATAAACCTTACATTGCCTTCCAACAACTATACACTACTTGGCTCCTTGATTTAGAAGAAATGGAGACCACTGTGGGATCAAATGGCTTTTGCACTTCACTTGGATACGTGCTATGAGGTCCAGACAGTACTCAAGCTTTCCTGAGTCCAAGTCAGGAGGGCAAATTCCTGTTTCTGTCACTGGATACTTGGAAAGAACCAGTACATTACAGGTATTTCTCCTCTCAGTCAAGGAACTGAAACTTGAGGAATGAAAAACTGACCAGAGAATGAAAGCAATGACTGCACTCAGAGAAGGAAAATCTGTTAAAAGCAAGACATAGTCATTTTGCTTTACTGGATTTCTTTAAAGCAAACCTACTTATGAGACAAAAAAATATAGTCTACAGGGATCCACTTTGCCGCAGCAGTAGTTGCAAGGCTGAAAGGAACTCACTGCTTGCTTTCCCCCATTCCCATCACTTCTGCTTTCCTGACAGTTTGCAGATCAGCTCACTGCCACAAGAAATGGGTCAGCACAGTAGCACAGCAGCACATGCCCTAGATCAGGGTGGACTTGGATGCCTATCTGAGCCTTCTCGACATGCTCTGGACACCAGCAGGCAGCCAGCTTTTTACCCAAAATACTGCTACTCATCTGTGCTTAGGGCACAGTGATGGTTTAGGTGGCTACTGCTGAAGAGAGTAATCCCTCCCTGTATTTAAACAGATTGCAGATCTGGAATCCTGTCTGATTCACCCCCAGCTCATTGTGAGACATTTTAGAGCAATTAGACCTTTTCACCTTTTCAGAATGCAAGTTTTCATTGTCCTTGTGTTACATCTCATTATGATTACCATACACTTAGGCAGATAACCTCAGGCAAAAAGGGAGTCTTACAATAAATTGGGATATTTTCTGACAGCCAGACTGCTAACTTGCTGCTCCCAATTTCTCCCGTATAGTCCTAAATCTGAGCAATGATCTAAATGGTTTTGTATTTTAAGGTTATGCCAAAGAAGTTTGTGTAGACTTCTATCTGCTGGGCAATAATGTTTGCCTTTATTGCACAGATCCAGTAGACATGTAGTTCAGCAGCCATCAAATGTAATGTTCAATGCATATGGCCAAAGGAGGTGTGTTTAGAAAGCATGGCTAATAATGTAGGGACAAATTCCATTTTGTTTCCCAGAGATATTAAGGCTGACAGACTGTTAGTTGCATGATCATTAGCTAAAGTGAGCTCCACAGCAATGCTTGAGGCAAAATAGCAATATTATGGTGGCAGATGCAGCAGGAACAGCACGAGTCAGCAGCACCAGCTAGCAGCTCTTTTGATTACCAGCAGAATATTCTGATTCCAGCTAGAAACCTTAGGTATTTGTTGTTTTTTCTCTTCTTCTAAATCCTTCCTATCTACAGACCTCCACCTCTACTGACATCAATTTTTCAAAGCAGTACCTAGGGACTGTAAATTCTGTTTTCTTTCAACAAGCATATGGGTAAGAGAAGTTATTTTTTATGGCCAAGGACAGGCTGTTTGTTTTCTAACATCATGCAGTGTTTAGGTTCTCAATTACTATTGCATTTTAAAAATAATTTATACTTGTTTATTAGCAGTACTCCAAATTTAAGGCATTTAAATCTATGTTCTGATGCCTGTCTTTGAGATAGGAACATAAAATTACACCAAACACATGCCTATAAATGCCCTGATAGCCTGAAAAAGGAAGGGGACAATAAGGATTCTAATACACTCTTCATTCTCTGTATTGCTTACACTGACTATGAGAACAGTAATAGATTTTATAGGTTTGCTCAAAGTCAACCAAATGTGAAACAATCTATGCTGTTTGGACCCAGAGGGACATATCCATGAAGAACCATGAATCATATTTCATAATGTCATATCTGAGTGGCATGGCTCAGCCTTGCCAGTTCACAGAAATGCAAGTAATTAGAACATAATTCTATTTTTACTTCAGTTCCTAGCTGAAATCAGTCACTTTCCTCAGACACTGGCTGCTTTCCTTCTGCTCTCACAAAAGTGACTGGATGATACCTGTCCAGCAGCACCATTATGACAAGCTCAGGGTTGTGCTGCACAGGCAGGGACTCTAAGACACCTTTCCATAACATGATTGAAATAGGACTATGGAGCCCATAGAAATATTCCAAGAGTTGAGTACATGCATTTAAATCAGACTTTTCCCTTTGATAATTTAAATTCCAGAAAAGCTGTCGATGTCCCATCCCTAGGGATATTCAGGTTGGATATTAGGAAAAATTTCTTCTCTGAAAGAGTAGTCAGGCACTGAAATTGGCTGCCGGGGGAGATGGTGGAGTCACTGTCCCTGAAGATGTACAAGATTTAGATTGGATTTAGATGTTCTAAGAGACGTGGTTTAGCGGGGAAGTACTGGCAGTTGGACTGAATGATCTTGGAGATCTTTTCCAACATTGGTGGTTTTATGATTCTTTGATTTTAAGGCCAGACAGGACAGGCTGTGGGCAGTCTGATCTGGTGGGTAGCAGCCCTGCTTTTTGCAGGAGGTTGGAACTGGATGGGCTTTAAGGTGCCTTCCAACCCAAGCCATTCCATGTTTCTATGTTGATTGAATAACTAGCCGAAGCATTAGGAGTTACTCCTAGTTAGCAATAGGAGTTAGCTTTGTTCTATTAAATAGAGCTCATGGATCTTGAGGAATTTTCTCTACTTTTCTCTTTAAGGACATGTAAGAACTCCTTTATCTACTGTTATTAACCAGTGTTCCTGTATTCTGCTTTGAAAGAACTCAATCACATGAAATGAAATAAACAAACACAAGTGCTAGACTTGTCTGATTTTAAAGTGGTGTTTGACAGAAATGACTAATTGACATTCCTTAATTATAGGACATTTACAAGTTGTGATTTCTCTCAAGTTGTATTATTAGAAAATTTGTGATTTTTTAAAAAGTTTTTGAACAACAGCAAGGTGTCAGCTGTTCAAACTCAGTGCTTGGTAAATCATATATTTCCCAGCCTCCACTTCCCTCAGTCTCTTTGCAGCTTCACTTCTTGGGTCTGCATGGCAATAGATGAATTTAGAACTGCACCTGCAGGAAGTCTTTGGGAGGTAAGCACACATTTCTATACTGCCCAGAATAGGGACAGATCTCAGCAGACACCTACCTGCTCTCCTAAACTCAGGAGCGTGCAAGTGTTTCTAGCAAGATTGCTAATGCTAATGAAAAACCCATTTACTGTGAATGCTTGCATATGCAGCTTTGTAAGAAATGAAATGTAAACACTGTTGTCATTCAAGATTTAATTTGCCCAAATGTTTGTGAAAAGCCAACTCAAGATAATATGAATATGTTAGAGTGAATTCATACTGAAACTCTGGCACTTCATTGTGAAAGCATTCGCATTTGCAGTGCTGCCCCATCTCTACCTGGATTCTTTTAAGATGCCCTGAGCTTTATCACCACTAGGGTTTATATATGTATATATTTCTGATTCTAAAATTGGTCTTTGTAATATCAGAAATGTGAAATTTGCTGACAGATTCCCCAGCGAGCAAAGCTGGGCTGAAGCTGCTATTTTAAGAACTCTTGTGAGAAAAATGATTGGTAGTGTATGCACTGAGCCCTGATTCAGCAGGAATTGCTGTGGGATCCCTACTTCCTGCTCAAGATACACAAAACACTGAAGAGTTAAATGAATACTACTTAAATGAATAGACAGAAACTTGCAAGGCACTTTGGAAAGCTCATTTGTTATGTATAGAGAGGAGAAATTGCTCAGAAGAGTCCTGTTGTAGTCAGTGCCTCAGCTGATGAAAATGGGCAGGAATTCAATGAATTCCATGAGATTAAAATGATATTACACTTACGATTTGATTTGATTGGACATCTGAATGCAAATTTATTTTAATCTCAATTTCATCACAACTATGTGAATTTAGTTTAATCGTAATTTAATTGTAACTACTGTGAGTTGACCTTCTCTCTTGATAACTATCATGCAATAATCATATGATAGTTTTCCATCTCTATGTGATCTACTCGAACAAATCAGGAGAACAATGGAATGGGCAGCTGAGCCCAAGGCAGTAATGTTTAGACAACATAAAACTGTGGCAGATGAGAGATCTCTGAAAAAAAGTATGTACTTTTTGAAACAGCACATGGAAGATGAGTTTTTGAGGGTTGTCATCCAATTTAGCTTCCTACGATATCATGGGAATTAGGGTATTTAAAAAGAGTGGTTCATTGTAGCTACTGCTCTGCAGACATCTGAAATACACCGAGCTGAATTAGTTTCATATTTCCTTTCAACTGAGGGTGGATTTAACTGGAGATAATCTCCTGGCATGACTGGAAGCTAAATGTGATTCAGAGAGATGTTCTCTACAATACCTTCAGTGTTTTTGTGCTTAATCTTCTTTTGTTAAGATCAAATCAAGCCAGTTCTAGTCCATTGGGAAGGTGTGCCATGATGAGCCTAGGGATGCAGAAAGGAGAAACAGCTTTCAGATTGTGTGGATGCTAGCCCTGACAGCTTCCCTGCTCTTTTCCTGGGCAGATGGAAAGAATGATGCAGCACAACTGATTTTATCTGCATATGATACTTAATGTCGTTATTGGGGAATTTTAGGGTGTGGAGTTAACCCTCAAACCCTCATTCCATGTTCCCTAGTGAGACTCCTTTAATTGCCTTGATCCACCAATGTTCTCCCCAGAGCTATAGCAAATGAGAGAGGGATAAGCCCAATCCACTCCCCAGCTGGCCTTTGAGAAGCTGTGACCAACAGGAATCCCAGCTGTCCTGCAGCATCTTCCTGCCACTCTTGTCCTGTAATATACTGGGCTACATGCTAGCTCTTCCCAAATGCCAACTTACACAGCACTTGTATACTGTTTACTCCAAGGAGTGCTTTTTGGCCCTTGGGTTCACAGGAAACAAGGACAATTTAGGATGGAAGAGTTTAAAATGAAAATATCCAGTCCATATCCATGCAACTTATCTTTTTTTTTTTTTTTTTAACAAAAAATGGTGTCTTTTATACCTTGCATTACTTCCCACGAGTGAAGTTTCCTGAGGTTAAAAAAACAAAACTAAGAAGCAATGTGTGGCTAACATCCTGCAGCTTTAGGATAAAATAACTGAACTTAGCATGAAAGGATGGTGAGAGAGAAGAGGCAGAGGCAGAGTGCTCTACCTCACTAAGTTTTTCTTGCAGTAAAACTGCCAAGCCCATACTCTCCTGCAAATTTATCACATGCCCATTGTTTGCTTCAGAGTAACAAAAACAGCGCATCCTTCCTTCCTTCCTTCCTTCCTTCCTTCCTTCCTTCCTTCCTTCCTTCCGCGTCAAAAACAAAGCTCTAATCTGCCTTTCCAAGCCTGCCTCCTATTCTGGCAGCCTGCCTGAGATTCCCTCAGCTTCCCAGGCACCAGAGGCCAGGCTGTCAGTGCAGCTGCAGGCAAAAGAAATCACACCAAGGACAGAGAAAGTGAGGAGCAGAACCCACCACCTCAGTAAAACAGCCCCAGTGGGGAAATACATGTTGTGTCCTCCCTTTGGCTCATCATTACCTCCAGGCTTATCCTTCTCTGATCTTTGCTGGGCAGTTTGAGTCCACGCAACCACTTCCTGAAGGCTGTGGTTACCATCTGAGCTATCCCCTAAGTACATGGTTGGCTCAACTTGTTGCCTTGTCTGACAGAACGTGAAAATCAGACTTCCATTTCTTTGTGGGTTATTCCCTGTTTTGATCTCAGGAATCTATAGTTCTGGACATTGCTTTTAGTAATCGCAAGATTCATTTTTTGTGATGCTGAACATGAAATGCAGTGGAATGGGGATGCATTGGATGCAAATGGAATGCAGAGGAAAGCAAAAATAGAGAGGGAAGTGCATAATAATTGAACAGGAAGAGAAAAATCAAAACATCCATTTCTAATTTTCTAAGACTCTTGAAAATAACATTACAGTTTGGGAAAGGAAAAAAACAGTAGAAAGGGAAAGCTGCCAAAAAAAGTCCATAAAAACAATTCAAAACTACACAAAAAGGCATGGCGTTCCTTTGCAGAGCTACATGTAATCAGCAGGGTACCTGACTAAGTAGTGCACAACATGTTTGTCTGAGCACAGTAACTCTCCCTCCAAGAGGAACACTGTGAGCTGAGCAGGCACGTACACGTTTTGGAAATGCTTTTCAGATTCACAGTGCTGATTCTATTAGTCAATCCAGTGCACACTGGACTGTCAGAATTGTGTCGCAAAGGAAACAGTCACACAGAAAATATGGAAAGGGAGCTTCATTTCAGAAAATTAAACTTTTGCAGAGAAGGTAAGTCCCTGGGCAGGGCTGGCTCCTCTCCAAATCCACAAAAGGGGCACAATTTCAATTTTGTTTCGGAACAAAATTGAATGCGTTGTTGATAGGGCCTGAAATACTGATGAACCACCAAGATTTTGGTCTCTCTTGCTCTGATTGATTTCTCATGCCCTCTAAATGTAAGAAAATACCTGCATATATGCAACAGCTCCAAAGCAAGTAAGTGGAGAAAGCAATCTCAAAACACCCATTTATAAAGATCTGCTACATCCCTCTGGCACAGAGAGAAGGACCTAGCTGGCTGTAACATCTAAATTTGCTCCTAAATTTGATCTGGAGAGATGAAGAAATATTATGAAAATTTGAATATCTGTTTCTGCTAGCTGTTAGACATTGTGATGTGAATGACTGAAGGCTTCACCAAGAGACCATGCTGCCACAAATGGAGAAGTTGTGCTGAGCTTTCCAGAGGGAAAAAAGCTGCTAATTTGTATCTACCTTACAAAGCTGTCCCTGAACTGGAATCTGAGTTATAGATTTTGGTTCTTTCTGAATGTTTGGGAGCACGAAGCAAAATGATTTAAAGAATTTTCCTGGTTCTTGAACTGGGTAGATGTTTTCATTACATGGTGATCATTGCTGGTGAAGCCAAATAGATGGGATGTCTCCAGTGAAACAGTGAGACAAAGCTGTAGCTATCTGATGAACAAATAGATGGTTTTGAGGCTTTCTTCGGTTGAGATACATGTTGATACTTTTGGATGCATTTGGGCTTTGAAACTGTTTTAGGCTACCTTGGCAATGTTTTTTCTCCTGTGGAATCACAGAAATGTGAGTAACGGAAGGCTGCAGGGTGGCACTTGCTCTGTGTTTGTCCCATTCTTTAAGTAGTCACCAAGTGAGATGCTCCACTTGGGGCAATCTATCTAAGTGCCTCATTGCTCTTAAGAATTTCATAGTGAATCTCATCTGTGAGTGCTGGAATTGATTTTGTGCTGGCTAATGATACATCACAGTCTGATCTATACCTGCATTTTTGTGAGATCCAGCATTACGCTCTGAAAGCATGAGGGGTGCCCACATTTCTTTAGCTATGCACACAAGTTAGCCACCAGTTTCATTTGACTTAAGCAATGGCTGCTTCACAATGAACTATCCCACCTTCTCCTTCCCTCTGTCCAAACATTTCTACTTTGCTACATGCTGGTTATCCGTGCAGCCAGGTTGGTTGTACTGTGGTCACATCCTTCTCTCTGTTCCTTCCTTACACAAAGAACAGATGTGTTATGGTGGATCAGGTCCCTGGTCTGGATAACTATGCAGCTGTAGGAGTGCTGGATATTCACAATAGTAGCAGTGAGAATATGCAGCCAAAGGCTGTGAAGGTTGGGGTGGTTGTACTGTTAGAACAGCGTGGACTTAGTTTGGCTTCAACCAATTATGAAAGTGGACCTTACGTACTGTCAGGTGTTCAGATCCATCCATCCAGACCCATTCTCCCTTAAGATGCATCACATCAAAATTAAAAATGTTTTTCTCATTTGCCTTCTGATCCTAAGGCTTCATGCTGCTCAAATATTTGCATTTAATTTTACCACTGACCTCATGGTTGGAATGGGGCTTTAAGAAAGGGGAGACCCACAGTGTGGCACCAGACTACAGGTGAACTTCATTTTTCTAAATTCGATGGGTACATCACCTCAGTGTGACAAGTAGTGACAGTTAAGGGTGAACTGGGAATTAACAATTGCCATCTTGATATGATGTAAGCTAGCATACGTTTTAGGTAGGTTCCTATGGAAATCAGTATTTTTCATTTTTATCATGTCAGTTTTGTCAGCCAGTGTATCACCTGTGTATGCTGTTTTTCAAATTAAAGAAAACCTTGGCATTATATCAGGGAAGAAACGTGGCATCCGCAATAGAAATGCCAAAATCCTGGAAGCTGCCCCAAAAGCATGAATGCAGCATGCAAAGCAGATGGTAAGAAACTAAGCTCAGAAAATACAAAAGAGGCACATTTTGTGTAACTATTGCTATATTTTATTCAAGGTTGCTTTTTTTTTTTTTCTTTTTCTTTTTACGAATGCAACATACTGTGGTGCATTCCAAAGCACTGTAAAGCTTGGTAAAAGAGGTGCTGCTCTTAGCATTTGTGTCATAATACAAAGCCAGCTTCAGAAAAAGAGAGAAGATAGTTGTGAAACATAAGGACAGTCTGGAAAGAATGTGAAAAATGCTGCCTGTTCAGCAACCAAGTAAAGCTCAAACCACTTTGCGGGATGCAGTTTCTAACCTTTATCCTGTGTGATGAACAGTCCAGTTATGTACGTGACCAAACACTTATTAAATAAGTGCCAGTGCAGATTTTCCATGTGCATTATTAATCCAATAAAATAATTCCCTTGTCTCAATTAGATATGTGTGTTTTCTAATCAGAAAAGCTGAATTACATCAGATGGGGCCATCATGCCTCCTTGGGCACAGACTGGTGGTTGAGAGATATCAGAGCACTGCTTTGCTCGGTAGGCAGCAGGCATTCCCACTGCAGGCAGAGGATTATAACCTGTCAAAACAAAGTCTTAATCTCTCAGTCGTGAATCAGTGTTGAAGCAGCCATCAGAGCAGGCACGGGCTTCAAGGGAAAGATTTGTCGCAGCTAATACCACCACTAATGGAGATAGCACTTCAGCTGACTTTACTGGTAGACCCCAGAATGAGATACAAAATTTAATGGCAGCACTTAAAGAAAAAATAGAAATAAGCAACTTAGCTGTACTATGCGAGGGTCCTATTTAATGTTTTCTATTAATTTTGAATAAAATACTGAATATGCTTTCACATAAAAAGAAACTAGTGTTCTGTCACATCTACAAACTTTGAGGATTCACACATCTCAAAACTGTAGCAGAAATGCCAAGTTGCAGACCTGAAGCAGTGATTGAACACCTGGTGGAAAGGCAGGGCCAATCCAGGGGACCTCAGGTGCATGCAGTGTACCTGAATGACCTGAAGAGGTGGAGCCAGGGTCCATCCAAGACCTCATTTAAGGGCTGGCAGTGGCAACAGAGTTATCTTGCTGGAGATTCTTGTCTATCTCAGGTTTTCTAGGGGTAGCAGATTGATTGATTGATTGATTTACCTACCTGTCTGTTGTTTTTGTATCTGCAGGTGCTGCATTTGGACATATCCTCACTTGCTGCAGCCTAGAGCTTTGTTATTCTATTATTATTGATGTACTTTTCATCACATTATAGCATTACATGTAGGAAGATGGAGGTCAGCTGAATAGAACACTATTAAACAAATTGCTGGTTATTGCTGAGTTACTTAATGGTAAAGCAGCTAATGCCTAATAGTTAATATTCTATCTGTTATGGTATTAATATCATCCATTCTAATATTTTCATTGCAATATTACATATCATCAGTTTAGAATAAATTCAGTACCAATTTCTCCTTGTCCCTCCGGAATTCTCTGGCTTTGGTGGTATTATTTTTTTTACTGTTATTATTTTATTTATTTGTTTAAGAAGATGTTCCTGAAAACATAACTCAGATGAGTTATGAGATAACTCACTTTGCTGCCTTCTCCAGCAGGATGCAGGGATGTGCTTTTGCTTGCTGATGTGTCACATGGGAGGCAAAGTCATCCTGTGAGAAGCAGCATATACAAATCCAAACCAAGTGCTGCAGTAATTTCACTATACTGCTTTGTGCTCTTGCTCAAACTCAGCCAAGGCAGTGGTGTGGCACTACCATATTGCAAAATGGCTGAGGTAGGAAGGGACGTTTGGAGGTCACCAGGTCCAACCTCTGCTCAGCAGCAGGTTATGCCATAAAGGCTCACCAAATCAGACTTGCACCTGCCACTTTCTGCAAGAGTGTGAGTTTCTTTTTTGATTGCTTTTCTGAGGATCCTACCATGCTTTGTCAAAAATGTGCTGTCTTAACGATGGGCTTGGGATGCAGCTCTGAAAGGAGAAGGCAGTCAAAGTGGCTTTTTTAACTTTACCTATAATTGCCTCATTTCCTTGTGCTATGGAAGTGTATTTTGTTTCTTTTTGGGAATAATTAAGTCAGATGAGTATAAATGTACTGTTGCTAGGAAAAATCCAAGTGCAGAGTGCATCTATAGAGTAAAAAAACCAGGGATAGATAGTATGCCTGATTTTTAAGGGCTGTTTCACATAGCACCAAACATAGAGCCAATCTTTTTTGTTGGCACTCTGTTTTGTGTTGTTTTTTTTTTTTTTTTTTTTTTTTTTTTTTTTTTCAACACCATATTATGGTGTTGAAAATACTTCTTAGAAGAGCTGCTTTAGATCCAGCCTCATCATCAAAAAGCATGTAATTTAGTAGCTGTATCCTACCACATTCAATTTCTATGTAGCATTTCTTTGATTCATTAAGCTCCTTCTCCCATTCTCAAGAAGATCCATGGTTGATTACAGTCTTCTCTTTACAGTATAGTGGGGACTTTTCATTATCTGTTTCTTAAAGATGAGTTACTAATGTACTTACAGAAATTGATGTACATCTAGATCTGATTTCTTCCAATGCCAGGGGTTCTTTTTGAGTTTAGTGAGGTTTTTGAGGTTTGGTACAGAGAGGATTAGGATTATATGGTAGGAATCATTAGAAGTGTCCTAAAACCAAAACAGAATGGCTAAACTAATGTTAGATTGGATAACATATTTGAAGTTAGTAGCTGCCCTTTTTCAACTGTGAAATCTTACACCTCAATACCACAACTTTTACACTGTGTAGGGCTAATATATAAAGGAATTAATGATTATTTTTACCCCATAACTCACCTTTTTATGTAGTAGTGTGTGACAGATGTGCATTTGTGTTCTATGGGACAAATGGGGTTAGGCTATGTAATAAAACTTGCACATAGATTACTAATGGTACCATATCTAAAGCTAATACATTCATCAACCCTCTTGTGAACAGCAAACAGGTCAGTGCACTAAGAGATTACTCACTAGCTTATGTCCATGCCTATGGTGCTTTTTTGTTTTTTATGGTGGTTCAAAAGGAAAAGAAAATAACCCTGATATACATGATATTGTCTTTACCAAAGGAAACATATGGACCAAATTTGTAACGTTTCTTTGAATTTCTCCTAAGGGAAGAGTTTTGTGAAGGGCTGATACTCAAAGTCTCAGTGGTACTTAGAGATGTGCAAGGCTGGAAGACCAGATGCACTTTGAACTTTTCTACAGCTTGAAAAAGAATAAGTTGTATTTGTTGGACCAGACCATGTTTCACTCTCCCATTACAGTGAGAAATCTAAATATAGGTCAGTATCTGTAGGTAAAAGCTCCTAACTCATCTTCTTACTACCCAACCCTTTGAAGCTTCATAAATGGAAACAACTTAGACAAGCATTACAGATTAACTGATAAATTTATTTGAACAAGACCGAATTTTGAAGCAGTTGTACCATTGCATAAACCTTACTGAGCTGAACCTCCTGAAAACTGACTTAAGCCTCAGTGAAGGAGGAAATGATAAATAATTGTGTCTTATACTGAAAATAGCTACAGACAATCTCATTTTTGCTCTTAAACAAAAAAACAAAAAAACCAAAAACCAAAAACAAACAAGCAAACAAAAAAAAAAAAACCAAAAAACTTTCTGGAATCAGATGGCTTACATAACCATGTCATCTTACCCTCTGCTCTTGTTTCAGACCATGCTGCACAGTGTTTGGGACAGGGAGTGCCTCTTGCTACTGATTTGTAGAAGTATTTAGAATAATGGGACTTTCTTCTTGGTGACATTGCAATGAAGTACTATAACTATTTTGAATTTATGAGTATATGCATGGAGTATTTCCTTTCACGTGTTATTTATTCATGGCTGCTAAGGGCCACAAAACTGCATGAATGCCCCAGGGCTGGATGGCTGTGGTATACAAAAAAGCTTATTCATTTAAATTGTACATATTTTGAGAGGGCTTTTGGATTCTTCTTGTTTAAAAATAGCTTGGTAAAGAAATGCCCACAGAAATTAGGACCAGAGGGCACTTTTAATCTCCACCTATACAAGCAACAGGGCCATGGCCTGTGCTTTGGCCCTGATGCTAGTGTAGGTGAATACTTTTCCCCCTGGATGCAAAGGCCTTGTCCATAGTGACTGCTGAGACAGATCTTTGGAGTTTCAATCCCCAGGACAGTGCCCAGAACAGGACTCAGTCCTGCTGAGATCACCTATGGCACCTTAAGGGGTATCTGGGTATGAGAGCTTGAGCCTGCCCCTGGCTCTGCAGAGCTTATGATGATAGGAGTATCTTGAATGGCTCCTGGTTTATTTCCTTGCTTTCAGGCTGGATAAATCCTCCCCATTGTGAAATAAATAAACAACACTTGCCTTTTTCTTTCTGAAAAACCTCTGAAGATGTTCTGCATTCTCTTTAGGCAGTGTTGTTGTTTTTCTATCACCACTGTTGGAAAACTGTTGATCGTGTTAAATCAAAATCTTCTTTGCTTCAATTTAAACTCGTTATTCCCTGTGCTCACCCCATGAGATGGAGAGCATGTTTCCTTCATCTTTATTGACACTTGCATTTTTTTTAACTAAATATTTTTAGTTTCATTAGTCTTTACCTGTAGGTTATTAAAGGACATCTCTTTTAGGTATCTTATCATTCCAGCTGTGTTTCCACAATTTCTGCCAAATTGGTTCAATCTCTTCTGAAGTCCAGCACTTAACAGGGATCTTACTGACAGAATCTAGCAGAGTAAAGTTACTTCATGTCTCATCTAACAGTCATTTTTCTTTATACACCCTTCTGTGATGCAGCTTTTTTCACCGCAGCGTGGTTCTGACTCGTGCAGTCTGTGATCCAGATCCCCTTGGCCCTTGTTGGTAGAACTGCTGTCAAACTTGCCTTTCCGAACATATATTGATCACACCAGCCAAATGCAGAATGTTTGCATTTCTTCTATTGAGTTATATCCTACTGTATGCTACGTGCAAAATGATTAATTAGCTTTGTTGCTAACCTACATTCTGCTGATCTCCTCTCTTTAATGCCTGTATCCTCTACGTTCTTCACATACTGGATTTTGAGTGGCAACTTTAAAGACCCTCAAAGTTAGAAAGCTGTCTTCGATTAGAAAAGAATGTTTCTTGTATAAATAAACAAATAAAATATATAAAAATAAATAAAATCAAAAAATCTACTGTAGCTGAGCAGTAGAGCTTCAGCTCTTCATTTTGCTTTCTGCTGATATCTCTTTTTAGCCAGAGAGACTGCACGTAAGTATTGTTCCTGCTTTCCCAAATGAAGTAATCAAGGACTTTGGAAGTTCATATAATTCTTGTACAATGATCAAAAACGTTGCCTGGTTTCAGCTACATGTCCATCCTGTTTTTTGGACAGACTAGTGGCTTGCTCTGATGCATTCTTCTGCGGAATGCTTTGGGGTGACAATAGGCAAAGCAGGACTGTTGGGCACCTGCATTTCTAGGTGATTGTTTTCTGGTCAACTTGCAGATCCAAGAACTGGTGCCATCATCCGTTATTAATCCCTGAAACCGTAAAGCACATTACATCACTCTGCTACAGGCTGGCCAAGCTATGTGGAATGACCTATTGTCGTTCTTCAATTTTTCTCCAGCATGAGCAGAATGGATGGGAGTACAGATGACGTGTCAATCTGGGAGACTTCTGATCCAGAATATCATTAACCTAGGCATTGTGTTTCACTCTCTAACCCATACTTTCTTTCATTATTTTTGTTTGTTTCTTTTCATGGACTGATAGAAACACTTGATCTGTGTCATTCGTTTTCCCTCTTTGTGTTTTACCAAAGGGTTAATACTTCCATGCAGGCAGAGTGGGACTTGAGGGCAAAACAATAATAAATATTACTAGATGCTATGGGATGTTAGTTGTTCAGTACTACTTCGTGGTTTGTTTTACTGTTGTTTTCTTTTTGTTGTTTGTTTGTTTGTTTTTCAAATCCTTTCCTTTATTGATTCCCTATCACCCTGCTAATCCTTTCCACGAAAGAGGAAAGCTGTCCACATCTTTCTAAATGAAAGTGACAGCTTGGGTGGTAGTGTTCAGAGGATCAATCATAGATTATTTGTACCAGGAATTGCAGATGTTATTGAGGGCAAGTGAAAGTAAACAGGTTACTTACTTCTCATTTAGTTGCCACCCATCCTCAGCATGAAATACTTCTTTTTACTGACCATGACAGTACAGCCTGCATACCCAAACGTGACCTAACAGCACACACACACATGCTCAGAGTTGTTGTGCTTGGTATTCAGGAGTGCTCCCAATTTCTGGCTGCTTCTTGAGAACCAAAGGCAGGCAGCCAGACCTTGGCTAACTGGAGAGCTCTTGCCCTAGAGGGTATCCTCTCTCCTCACAGTCACTGCAAAAGCAGCTTGGGCAGCAGGAGCCAGATGGGGTGTGGGCCCGTGCAACCTGCTGAGATGGGCACTGCTGGTGTTGGAAAGAAAGGCGGCTCTGCTCACACACCCTGCTCAGCTCTCACCTCTCAAATGGAAAGAGGTTGTTACTGTTCCCACCTACTTTCTAGGAAATAATGTGCGTATAGGTACAGATAGGTGTCTCCTTCTCCATCCTCATACAGCATTTACCTTCGTACCTGCGTGTAGTAACTCTTGAGTACCCAAGAGTCTCCCCTTGAGATGCAATGGTCTTCTCGAATTTCGTTATCAGATTGTGGGCTATAAACATATCATGACCAAAGGGAACTAGAACGAACACTCCAGTGTAAAAAAATGTTTATGTCATTGGTTTGTCAACAGTATTAGAATTACTGCTTTGGCCCACAGGTATTACAACTTGGGGCTGAGCAATGACAATGAGCTTGACTTTAAAAGGAAGGTTGAAGAAGAAAACGTGGCCCTTCATGATGGCATTTGTAAGAAACAGAATGAGGAGTTTTTAGTAAAGGTAAAATAAACTAAGAATGCAGGTGGTTTTATTTATTTATTTATTTTTATTGAGGAGTGAAAACATGGCTGCAAGAATGAAAAGGTCCACAGTGCTGGGAGGGATAGTTTATCATAGTTAAACACAGTTTCTTTGGAGTATTCAACATCACAGCCTCATGAACAGTGGCTGAAAATGAAAACAGCATCATAGTGTGTCGGGGGAGACAAGGAAGTTGCCAATCAGAGGGAGGGACATTAATTAGGACACAGAAAGTAAAAAAACCACTTAGAGACACAGAGCCCATTAACAGCACATAGCCCCAAGCTAAATTCAAGTGGGAGACACAGAAATGGCAGTTATAAGCTGACTGACACACATGGGCTACCGCTGTGCTAACATCAAAGCCCAGTTCTGCAATTGTTTGTGAGCAATGCAGCATTCACAAACCACTTCTGCTTATTGATGGGGAGGATCTGGGAAAGGCAATGTGTGTGTGTGACCCTGTACCAGATTTGAGAGGTGAAAACTCCTTTGAAATGGACAGGGTGTCACCGCTCATCATTGATGAAACATTTTTCTTGCTTGGGAATAGCATTAAATAATTTTGTCCAGTGCCTTCATACTTCTCAGAGGCAGTCAGTGTGGACAGGGCTGACTATCTGTCTGATGGAAATTTACAATAATTATGAAAAAGAGAAGCCATGGGACAGTGCTAGCGTGCCTGGAGCAAAGTGTCAGAACTCACCGACAAGAATGGAATGCGGAGTTCTTACATGGCAGGGTAGTCCATAGACAATGACAGTCTGGCATTACAAAAATAATGGAGTCAAACATTACATACTCAGGAGATTCCCCAGCAACTCCTAACTCAAATATTTTTTTTAGCAAGCCAAAGAGTACAAGCATGAAAAAATTCCAGTATTCTAAGAATGTAGAAAAGCTAATGTGCGTATCAAGAAGGAAATAAGATCACCAACTGATGTGTGTTTTGCATCTGAAAGAGTTTTGTGTTGCTAAAAATCTCCAACAAATGGTCAGCCTAAGAGTCTCACGCTCAATTCTAATTTCTTCCTAACCACATCATGTAAAGCAGAAACCACCAAAGCTGCATACACATGAATCCTGTAA
The DNA here is from genome assembly GCF_019232065.1 of Centrocercus urophasianus. NCBI lineage: Eukaryota > Metazoa > Chordata > Aves > Galliformes > Phasianidae > Centrocercus > Centrocercus urophasianus. The sequence continues at coordinate 56,078,240 of NW_024884142.1, read as the reverse complement.
GAGGCAAATGATTCAGAAAGATAACAGCTATTAAACAGAATGAAATTTCATTATAAGGATAACTTGTGGAGAGTGGCACAAGAAAGACGGAATCTTGGTTTTGTCCAGAGTAGTATTTGACAGCATAGAAAAAAATTGGATTTAGACTGACTGTCACTGAAGATAATAAAAAGTCACTGTTTCCTAAAACGTTTGCCTAGGGAAGAACATATTAACCACAGAAACAGGTCAACAGATACATTTGCTGTCCAGCACTGACAGAAGTGTCAATTGTTTGGGAAGGTAATACACCTGCTCTCCATCTGAGTTATTGTAGTGAACAGCCAGCTAAGAGCCCTGCATGAGCCTCCTGAAGAATTAGTCTGACTAATCCTGAATATTTTCTTTGACTACACACAAGGAAGGACCATGTATCGAGTGCACAGGAAGCAGATGCAACTCCGTCTTTCTTATGTTCACAGAGATTCCCACATCCACTCTCCAGGAGGAAAACATGGAAGTGCAGGTGATGCAAGTGTTCCTCTGCCCCGATGTTTCCTAATTCGTGCGGTCTGCTTGCTACTGACCACAAGCCTCTGACTCTTCATTTCACCCAACATAATGCTTGTGTGAGAGACCTGCACATGATCACATGGAGAAAGCACAATATTTCAGTAGCACCGTGTTTTAGCTTCCCTTCAGTTTTACTGATCAACTACTGGCTTCAAATGGAGTGCAGTACCAGGATGCTGATCTAGCTGCCAGAAGGTAAATCCTGATCTCTTATGCCCTGAATTCATTTCTCAAAGTAGGTCTGACACAGAGGCTAAAGGGTTGGGAAGGATTCCTTCTTCTGCCAAATTAACACATATCTTTCTTATGGTATTTGGTATTATGGTATTTGTAGTTGGTAGGAGACTTCCATAGCTTCTCACTCCAAGAAGTGTTCTCATAATGCCTCCAGACACTCAGGAGTAAAACAGAGATTGTGCCCACTCAGGGTTGCATTGCTCATTCCCAGGATGTTAGCAGATCTAAACGTTTTTGCTCAACTTTGACTTTTAAACAACCAGATCTTTCTTTTAAATGAAGCAAGATTGTTTCAGGAAACATTCTTGGCAGTGCTTTTTGCCCTGGCTTCCTGAGGAATGCACTTTCTTTACAAACTGAATGAAAAACCAGTGGTACATAAAGCTGCCTTGTGACAATGCTGGCAGTTCTACCCATTTCTCATCCACCCACATTTACAAAGCACTATGCATTATGCTAGAACTGTAATTTCTAAATGATAAACCCTAAGGACTTGCTTTCCCATCCCCAGCAACTCATTTTCTACTTTAAGTGCACTGTAGAAGCGCTGTTTGAAGAATGGGTGCCGGCTTTCACACATCTGCAGTGATTATAATATCTTATTAATTATAGCATTGAAAGAGTGCTTCCACTAAGGCTTTCTGGAATCTCGCACTGAGAGTCAATAAGAGCATGCTACCCATCTGTATACCTGGTATTAGCAACACTACTGATTGTGTGCTCCATACTGGTTATACCAGGTAACATAAATCTCAGTATTTCCTATCTGGGTCTAATGCCTCAAGCTACAGGTCCAGTGTGGAACACCTGCAGTGCTTTTGGCTCCAGAAAAGATTCTATTATGGCAACACGTTGGCTCCTCTTGCTTTATACCTCACAGAAAATCAAGTATGATCCTTGTTGTCTTTAAAGTGTCTCATTTTACCTTCTTTCATGTGAATCAATTTTTTCTCAGACCTTTGAACTGTAGTAGATTCCAGCAACTGGAAAAAAATCAGTCTATAAGGAGGGAAGTGTTTCTGCTCTAAATGGAAAAGTGTCAAGTTTTGTGGTGGAGAACCTCGGGATCAGGCTTCCAAGATGACACGCAGAGCCAAAGCCCCAAATTACAGGCTACTCCAAACAAAAAGGCACCCACTGCCCCCTTTCAAAAGCTCTTCTGCATCTTTTTGGTTTCTCTAAGAACAAACTGTAGAAAATGGTGCTTTCTTACTGTATTTACCCAAGTCCAGATTTATAAGCTGGGCAGTCCTGTGCAGCTGCAGCTGCTGTCTGGGATTGCTTGTGTCACGGCTGAGCCAGTGGCCAGAACTACTGGCACCGGGTCAGAGCTGTGGGATGGGGCTCACTCAGCTCTGCCTGCTGCCCAAGCTCCCAGCAGGGCCTCCTCTAATGCCCAGCTGTGGTTGCCCATCTCTGAAAATCATGTGGTCTCTAAATACACACAAGGAGCTTAACTTTGCGTGCTTTGTTTTGAAGAACAGGCTTAATTTTAGATGATAATTCTAAAAAGCTATCACAGCATTTAAGACCAATAATGAGATTTTATCTCCCACCCATATTAGATTATGATCTCTTTAGCAGCACAAGCTGGGTTCCACGTAAGTACCATGATGAGGCTGGGATGCCTCATGCTGGCTGGCTCAGTGGTGGTGTCAAATAAAGAGAGCAGCAGAGGCTGAAAGGCTGCCGCTAGCACACAGCCTGCCATGCAGCAAATGCATTTGCCTAGGGCAGGCTGAGGGCCCCAGGGCTGGATGCAGTACTCAAGGTTGCATCTGGAGTACTGCACTCAGGCCCAGGTCCTCCAGAACAAGAAAGTCATGTTGCAGGTTCAGAGGAGGGCCACTAAGGTGATCAGAGGGCTGGAGATCCTCTACCTATGAAAAAAGGCTGAGGGAGCTGACCTTACTTGCCTTGGAGAAGAAAAAGCTCTGGGAAGACCTCACTGTGGCCTTCTTGTTCTTGAGGGAAGCTTGCAAACAGAAGAACTGACTTTTTACATGGTCTGATAGTGATGGGACAGGGGGGAATGGCTTTAAACTAAAAGAGGGGAGATTTAAGTAAGCTGCTAGGTGGAAATTCTTTACTCAGAGGGTGGTGACGCTCTAGCACAGGTTGCCCAGAGAAGCTGTGTGTGTGTGCCCCATCCCTAGAGATGTTCAGGGTTAGATTGGATGGGGCCCTGGGCAGCCTGATCTGGTAGGTGGCAGCCCTGCCTATGGCAGGGGGGATGGAAGTGCATGAGCTTTAAGGTTCCTTCCAGCCCAGGGCATTCTGTGATTCTGTGATTCTATGATTCTGTGACATGCCTAGGTGTTACAGCTGACTTTCTGCCCTGTGCTGCCTTCACACTCTCACCAGAACGTGCTCTGAGAGTGCTGGACACGCTCCCCCACAGCCATATAGGGTTATGAGACACTGGATGATTTCGATCTCATGTCTGAACACGTGGGAAGCTAACTCCTGTCCCTTGTTGCAGCTGTTTGCTGTCGGGTCCAGCCTGGGGCCCCTAAGCAGAGCCTGCCTTGGGTCAGCTGCTTACTTGCAAACTTGCAAAATATGCTCGCAGGTGTCTTTCAGCGTGTGCTGGGCCATCGTTGCTCCACTCGGTGCCTCCTGAGAGGTGCCTTGCCACACTAAATAAAACACTGCTGCTAAATGGTGCCGTCACACTGATGCTAAATGGTGGCTTTTAGAACGACAGCCATCTTCCGATGGCTAATCCTTATAAGAACTGCTGAGAGCTCGCAATATTTGCTTTCTATTTGGATCCACTGTCCTGGAATCACTGACCCCCCCTCCCCAACCCCCAATTCCCCCCAGCCCTCTAGCCTCGAAGAGCAGAAAACGATCGCGTGCAGATAGGCGACACCGAACACCGCAGTGCATATGGCAGGGCAGCGCGAGCATTTTCTCTGAACAAAACGCCCGAAAACCCACAGCTCCCGCTCCGGGGCCAGCAGCGGGCAGCCCGGCAGCCGGGAGGGGCGGGCCGGGCTGTGCCGTGCCGTGCCGTTCCGTTCCCACCCCGCCCGTGCCGCCCCTTCGCGGAGCTCCTGCCCCGCCCCGCGCCGGCACATCCCTCCCCGCGGCGGGGCCGGCCGAGCCTCCGTGCCATGCCAGCCTTTAAACGGCAGGTGCGGGGGAGCCAGCCAGACGCACCGGCGGATCTGCGGTAGCGGCGGGCGCCTGTCGGCTCGGAGCGGAGCATGTCGGTGGCGACCGGGGGCAGCGAGGCGGCGGCAGCGGGCGGTGGAGGCGGCGGGGGCCGCGTCTTCTTCCAGAGCCCCCGCGGCGGCGGAGGCTCGGGGCGGGAGGACGCGGTGTCGGCGGCGGCGGTGCAGGTCCAGCAGCGACGCCACCAGCAGGGCAAAGTGACGGTGAAATACGATCGGAAGGAGCTGCGGAAGAGGCTGGTGCTGGAGGAGTGGATCGTGGAGCAGCTGGGGCAGCTCTACGGCTGCCAGGTGCGGGGACGCGGCGCGGGTTGCCTCTCGCGGCTGCCGCAGAGCCCCCGCCCGCCGCGGGCACCGGGACCTGCCACCGCCGGCTCCGGGCGGCGTCCTCGGCGCGGAGTCCCGTCCCGCAGAGGGGCGACCCGGGGGCAGCTGCGGCAGTGGGGGGAGGAGGGGAGGAAAGGGTCGTGAGGGGGCGACCGGCGGCGCTCCGTGTCCTGCCCTGTCCCCTCCCGCAGATGCGGTGGGCGCTGCCGGTGGGCTTCGGTGAGCAGACGGAAGGAAGGAAGGAAGGAAGGTCGTGAGAGGGAGAACTGCGAGCGCCGATATGGCCGTACTTAGTGTATTTAAGTCGTGAACGTCAACGCCGTCTTTGAATTTTCTTCTGTAGAGAGTGTATGCACGGGAGGGCTTTCAAGATTATTCAGGGGCATAATAACAGTTGTAAGTAAAGGAGCTTTGTCAAAGCTTCATTGGAAATGTAGCTCTACTCCCCAGGGCATCCTATTTCTCCCCCGCCCTCTCTCCTCAATACTAAATATTATAAAGGCTTAGAACGTTCAGTCTGAGCTGAGGCTCACTCGTGCCTTTCTCATCTGTAGGGTCTAATTCACCTTCATTAATGTCTTCCGAAGGGAGATTTGTTGGAGCTTAATGTGTGCTCTATAGCTCACATCCCCGGAGCCAGCATCTCACCTCTGTGCTTGAGGTGAGGCAGAGGAGAGCCTGGCTGCCTTGAGGTGAGGAGGTAAGGGCCCAAGTGACTGGGTTTTGGTAACCAGCACATATGTCATACAAAGAAGCTCCCTTCCATCTTGAAACTAGTTTATCAGCAAATTTGTCAGAAGCATTTGCCTTCATCAAAAATGTGCGTGTGACAAGTGAAGCCTTCTTAACTATTTGCATCTGTGAACCAAGGGAAGATATAAATGGAAACTGGTTTAAAAACAAGCAGCTGTCATCTTGGTGTGAATTGCCTTTGCAGCCATGCAACCTGTAGGCTGTGAGGAATTCTTTGAGGTCAGAAGTACTTACATCTGTTTGCAACTGGTGAATTAGTGGCAGTGTGTGGGGATGTGGTCAATAGCTGGCTTGCTGCATCTCCTGCCTCTGGTTTGACTCATGTTGCTCAAAACACAAAGCCTGTTTGGGCAATGTGCTTTTAACATGTGCAGGCAGTTCTTCACAAAGAAGGGTGTCATGTTGGACTAAGCCAAAGTCCAGGGGAGCTATTGCTGCTCTTTACAGCATTAAAGTAACTGGTTTGTTGTGTACAAAACCCTGGAGAATATACAATTGAGTCTTTTCCTCGCTGTTGGTATTATTTCCAACTGAAATAGGAGCGCTCCCCAGTAAGGTGGAAATAATACATGATTGCTTAAAAGGAGTTTTATTATTATTATTTTTTTTTTAAGAGTTCCTTTTCTAGTATGTCTTTTATATGGGGGGGAAAAATGGTTTGACACAACAGGTGACAATGTTTATAGCTTTGAGGACTGAGGGCAAAATGTGTAGGTGTTCTGCTCTTTGCTGTCACACTGGAGCTCTGACTGGTGTCAGCACTGATGGCGGTATGAAAAGGTCAAGCAGTTAATATGCTGTCAAAATCAAGCTGAAGGTGCATGATGAATATAGTAAATAAAGGTTATAGCAACTTTAATGGAAGATGTGTTGCTGGAATCTGCCTGATTTACTTCTAGGCTTATGGATCTAGCTCTCATGCTGAAACTTCATCGCCTATGTGGAGTTGATAACTTCGTCTGCAAACTGGGAGGCACTGTGGGAATTGCACCTTCTGTGAAGTATCTACCACAACTTCCTTGCTGTGATGGCACTTCAGTTCTGAAATAACCTCAAATCTTCAAGCATGTCAGAAGTAGCCATAAAATTACTAATCCTGAAAGAGCCAAGGGGTGTTGGTATTTTGCCTTTATTCTGATCTGAAGCTGTGCATCTAAGGAGCAATGAGCTCCATTGCTAGGAAGAACAGGAATAAGAAAGCAGAGGGTACTTGCAGGGCACCACACTGCAACTCTGCCAGAGTCCTGGGTGTCTGTGGAACCGAGTAAATGTAGTGCCTATCCACTGTTTGGTCTTTAAATAATATTTTCTGCTGAATTATGCCAAGATTTATTGGTAAATGGGCACTTACAGAAAGATTCCCTTTACTCAGAGCTGGACAAGTATTCATAATCTCTCAAGTTACTCTCTCTCTCTTGCAAGTTGCATCAGTTTGTGAGCATGTCTTGGCTTGGTGACAATGTTTAGCAGATGAGGTTGGGGATTAAGGAAATAGGTTTGTTTGTGCACTCTTTCAAGTGAATCTTGGTTTTAACAGGTCTGATTTCTAAAATTAGATGCCAAATTGGGTAATGATGCTCGTGGAATGCTGTTTAGAAGGAAGTGTTCAAGGTGACTTTTGATGGTGGCCACAGATGCATGATCCAAATACCAGCCATAGATAAGTCTGCTTCTACACAAAGCAGTTTCTATGGATAGAGACCATTCTGAATGGTGAAAGGTTACCATGGCAGTAAACTTCAGTGGGACCAGAGTCTCCTCAGCAGGACTCAGTTGGCATCAGACCCTGCCAGCCTAGCATACTAAGGACAAATGCTTCAGGTGGACATTGGGCTGGCTGTTTGCTCTTAGAGCTGCTGTCATTTTTAAAAAAAAAAAAAAAAAAAAAAATTTCTGTAGCCCATTCATTTTGGTTTATGTGATGAGGATGCAATCTCAAATTAGTGCATTGAAAATGCAGTTCTTTAACCACAGGGCTTGAACTGACTTCAGTGTCACTCTTTACTAGGCATCTTGTTTCTAAAAATAGTTTCTCCAGATGCTTCATGTTTTGGGCTAAACTCATCATTGGTTAAGAATTGCTAAATAATGCTGCACAGAACAACTTTCATCATCGCCATTTGTTCTGCAATGATTTGTAACTTGTATGGCAGCACGTAACAGATGAGAGCCTAGATTTCCAGATGGATCTACCTTGTGTGTACCTACCAAACTTGTACGACTTTAAATATTATAAAAGCAAATAGACTTGTCCCCAGAAACCATTTAGATTTTCAAGTACATCACTATGCCCAGTGGTACTGTCTACTCATGAGTACAGCATTTGCTATAGATGGCAGAATGCTGATGGAGTAAGAGCACAGAGGACATATAGTTTTATGCAACATTAATAAACAATGAAGAAAGATTTTTGCTGACCTATGGGTTTGTTGCTAAGTATTTTTTTAATGCAGAGATGTGGATGTACAAACCAAAGAAGCCCTTAAGTTTTGTGTGCTAGAAGTTCCTTCTAACATAAGCTGTTGCTGAGTGTATTGGATAATCAATTGTTTTACTAGAGTAGTCTATAATCACGTATGGCTACCAGTGCTTAGCGTAGGCTATGATCTCAGTGTGGAAGTAACAGGGAATTATGTTCCAACTTGCACCCTTTCCATTCCAGAGCAGCTTACACATACGGAATTCTCTGCTTAAAAATTCTAGAAGAAACGACAACTGGGAAGGCTGCCCGCTAAAGCCCCTCAAAGACTTTATTTCAGAGCACAGAGCTGTGCCAGATTGGAGATTGTTGTTGCTTAGGATTTTTTCTATTCCCTCATATGTGGATGCTACAAGGACAGGAATGGCTTAAAGACCTCAACTGGGTGAGCGGTTTCGTGTTGGTAGGGCCAATCATTGTGGCCCTTAGTTTAGAAATAAAAATAAAAGGTATTAGTGGGAATGGGAGGGAAGGGAACTGTTTAAGCTGTTCCTGCATGGACTGATGTCCCTTCCTTTGGGCTTTCTCTGGGAGAGCACTCTATTTAGACATCTTTGTGGAGCTGCTGGGATACACTCACAGAGCAGCTTGTCTCTGGTGTAGTGTCAGAGTCTGCCAGTCTGTACACGTTTGACTTAAAGCTGTTTGGTGCTAGATGGGAGAAAACAAGAGGAAGGCCCTTATTTAGGCTGCAGAGGTAGATCATAAAAGTGAGAACTCCCTGATGCTCCCTTTCCCTTCCTACCGCACACACTTTTGGCTGCAGTGGTAAAGCTGATGGTCAAGTGTCAGTGTTAAGAGTTGCAGGAAAGGTGTGTGCTCTGCCTTGTCAGGCTTTCTGGAAAGGATGGGTTTTTGCAAGACGGACTCTAGATACTTAACCGTGCCTTTGAACAAATTAGCTGCCTTGACAATTCCCAAAATATTTTTTTTAATACTGAATCAATTTGCAGACTGAGTATTGATGGTCTTCCAAGAGCAGTGCTGCTTATGCAGAACAATGAGATGCTGTCTGGGGTATCAGTTCCTGTGTAGCTACATCCATACAGACCTTTTGTGACCTGATGAGCTCTGCTGCAGCTGTTTCTCTCCCAGATGTTTGGGACTGTATACAGATGGGCTATCAACCTTCTGCATGGCATGAACTGCCTTCTTCAGCCCATTCCTAGCAATCAGACTCTGTGCAGTCCTGTGCAGCTGAGGCAGTTGCTAGAGTTGCTGGTGGTGTAGTTTGCTCTGTTTTGGGAAGAATGCTGTGTATAAGGGACAAGTACTTTCTTTTTTTCCTTTGTAAGGGCACACCAGTATTTCCAAAACAGTGTGCTCAGCATGCAACTATGGTTGCTTCTTAGTTCTGTGGATGTGATGGTGTGACTGGGGACTACTTATTCCTCAGGCTACTGTGAGGTAATGTTTGGGATTTATGACTTGTTTCTTACAGAGGTGTTTGTAAGGAAATCCACCGAATGAAACACCCCAACCACAAACTTGCTGACTGGCTCTTTGAATAGACTTCCTCTGACTTGGACAAAGGCTTTACAAATGGTAACTGTGTGTGAACTCATTTCCAAAGAGATCGCAAGTGGAAATAAACTGAAAATTAGAAAAGAGGAGGAGGGAGACTTGACCATTGAAAATAAGCCTGCCAATAACAAGTGTAATGAAGGATTCCTTCCTTTAGGAAAATGAGTATGACAATTTAGATGCATTGGAGGAAAGTGTTTAGATGTTCATCACATTGCTTAAATTCAGAGTTACTTCTTTTGGATTATTATTACTGGTGTCAGGTCTCCACAGCATGGAGACCCTTGTGGGCAGAGACCCTGCTCAGCAGCCAGAGCAGGGCAAAGGTTGCTATAATCAGAGACCTGCAAAGAACACAGCAACGCTGGTGTAGCAGAAGTCATGTAGCAGCTACGGAGAGTTATTTGAAGAGTCCCAAGAGTGGAAAATAGGAAGCCCAAAGTGGCTTATAACATGCTTGAAGCTGTAAAACAATTCTTGTGAAATTCATGCTTCTGCTTTCAGAGAGGGTGGAATTAAGTACCTGCTAAGGTGCCAGCCATCTGCTGGCAGTGAGGTTGGAGCCCTTTGTCTCTAAAAGTGCTCCTTAAACTCTAATCTTAGGTTCTGAAGACTCTAATTTAGTAGGAAATGTACCACAGTTCAGCTACTTTCATCCCTTTAAAATGCAAAATTGACACTAGATTTTAAGGAGTCCAGGAAAATTATTTTTCAAACCACTTGAGCTTTGTGTAGTTTGAATGTCGTGGTTCATTTTTTTTAAGTAGCAGCAACATTTGTGACTGCTGATTTAGAAGCTTTACAACACAAATCTTCATTTTCCATTAGCTATTCCATATCAAGGCTTGTCCTTTCCCTCTTCATTCAAGATTGAACCAGTCTCTTTGCTGGAGGTGTGGGTGTGATTGCTTTATGACGAAGCAAAGAAATAATTGATTGCTTACATCACCTTTCATAATTGTGCTTCTTATAAACAGTATTTTCCAACCGTTGTTGCTACAAGGACTCTTCTGCCTTTAGGCAAATCACTTCATGTAGTCAGTGCTTGATTATCCAGAATGATGAGTGAGTGAAGAGAAGATAGAAAACCTGTGGATTAAAACAAGCACAACAAAAACAGTTGTGAACTTCTACAGCTCATGCACTGAACAAACAGTGGAAGCGGAGAGAGGGGAATTGTTGGCCTACCCTTTTCTCCTGCTCAGGTTTGTCACACAAACTCAACCTGTGTTCCTTTTGGACTTGATAGCACAGTAATCTACAACATGGATGCTTTATCTCCAGATAGCTGGGAGCTGGCTACATTGAGCTTTGTTGCAGGACATGGGATACAGTTGTATCCCTGTACTCAGGGGCAAAATGTATGGCAGGGCAAAATGGTGTCTCCTTTATTCTCAGAGCTTCGCGTTTGCTGATCTGAACTGTGCTACAGAACCGGATGCCTGAAACAAAAATAGCCCTGTTTAAATGAGGAAAATATGTATTTCATGGTGCATCTGCCTTCTGTTAAAAGGCATAGTGAATGCTTCTAAGTAGGTGTCGAAACTATATTAAAAGATGTTCTACTTGAAATAGAACTTAATTTCACGAGTATTATGGTAGTTGGGTTTCTCGTATGACTTTACTAATTCTGTAGTGGTCCATACCTTGCAGAATCTGGCTGAACTCTTGATTGATTAGGATATGTCCATTCACTTGAAAAGGCACAGTACTTGGCCCAGATCCAACCAGTTTTGTAGTGCTTGCTTCCGCACGTAAGCTGAAGCAGTTCTCTTAAGAGTGCAGAAAATGCTTGTGACAAAACATGCTGTCCCATCTCTAGCCTACTTCAGTCTGAGTTATGGTCACCTTGTCTCTTGTCACCACAGGTGATAAAGCAGCAGCAGTATCAACCCATTCTTCTAGCAGCCTTGTGTCTTGCCTGTAGTGTAGGTCCTAGTTCTCATTTTTTCCCTTCTCTTTTTATTTTCTTTCCCTTCATCTAACTCCAGAAACTTCTCTTAGCAGCAATTGAGTAGGTTACACATGGCCATCCATCTGTGTCACTGCAGCTTTTGGCTGCCTGTCATAAAGCATTGTGACATGTGGAATTATCCAAGTCAAGATCTCCCGGAGTTAATAACTTTGGAGAAGGGGAGGACAAAAATCTTAATTGGATGCAGTCCATACAGTGGCAGTATGACTGCATTTCAAAGGTAGAACAAATTTAGCATGTTAAAAATCTTGGAATGAGGAACTGTTTTGACAGAGGTGTGCACTGAAACAAATCAAATGGTCTTTGAAGTGATAAGTATTTAATTCTGAGGCTCACATTTGAGCAGCAGAACTGTTACCTCTTTTCCCCCTGAGGAGCATGGTATCTATTCTAGGAAACCAGTTCAATGCCATATCTTAAACTATTTTGAGGCATCACACAGATCACAGGCCTGGAAGGCATCTTGTATCTTTTTAATGCGAGTGATACTAATCAGTAGTACAGATCTAGTAGATCTGAACCTAGAAAAAAATGTGTACTATAGATCTTTATTATACTGTTGATAGCTTAATTAATTCAGTGTAATATGGTTCTGCATGTGGAGCAAATCTGGCACAAAGAGAGCTTTAGTTTAAAGAGGCATAATGGCAAGGATCTAATGCTTGGTTTGTGTACTGAGTGACACATCTTTTGGATGGAGAACAGTTCTGAGTGTGATACTAACAAGGAGATTGCACGCTTCATTCCTGTGTATTGGACATCACAAATGCATGTGATGGCACAGTGAATGCCTAATGAAAATCCTTGTATCACACTGTCTTAATAGGATTACTTTCTGGAAGATAGAATTGGGAAGGATCTCCCAGTTCACAGAGCCTGCTTTCTCATTTGCAAATAAGCTCTTTACATTTCATATAGTTTTTTTTTTTTTTTTTTTTTTTTTTTTTTTAAAGGGGAATTGGTTTTTAAATTTCTTTTTAATTATTTTATGGGATTAAATATACCTTTTACACCTGTAAGGAACTAGGCTCTCTCACTTTTTTTCTGAATTACAAAAAGACACAGATAAAAGACCTGTGCTTGCTTGGGGTGGTCTTGCCTGGACTCTCACTCTGGGATGGAGTTTAAATGGATTGTAAATGCATTTTATCATCTGTCCCTCCACTGATTATTATCAGGGTCAAGTGATGGTCACAGTAGAGAGATATGAGTATCAAGGCAGTAGGGCTCTGCTGTAGGTCACTTGTTAGCTTACAACAGAAGTCTGCAAACTTCAGGGAAAATGTACTGACTAATATTTTATAGAATTAATTTAACTGTCCCTCTGCTGCCATCTGCCATGTGGCAACAAAATGTAATATAATATTGGTGGGAAGATTTAGTCTCTACTGCCATACCACCAACATCCACCTCTTACACTGTGGCTAACATGGTAAAATGGGAGGCATTGCTTTCAGAGCAGCCCATGTACTTCAAACACAAAGGATGCCTTGAACTTTTGCAGTTGATTGCTTTCTATTTTGAAGGCTAATACCTGAAGCATGTATTGCACTTTATGTCAGAAAGGAATAAATAGAATAAATTCTTTAGGATTCTTGGTTTTACTGTGCTGCTGGTAGGTGATTGAGCTTATTTAGACTTTTCGTGAAACTGTATTCCAGCTTCAGGTGCACTGAGGCAAAACTGCTTAGTCTTCTTTACAAGAAAATTAACAGAACTTACTGAGTTTAGATTGTAGTGGAATTCTTCCTCTTGATATTGAAAACTGAATCTTATTTGACTGCAGAAACTAGTGTGGGGAAGAGCTGGTGGGAAGTTGCTCACTGGCTGCCAGGAACATCTCAACTCTTACTGAAACTGTTGCTGCGGTCCTAGTTTGAATCTAGAGCTGAATGGACTAGGAGTTGACTTGCTTGTAGGTATTCAACTGCTATTCATTTATCAAGAATAAACTTGTATAGGAAAGATTTTCTATAGGGTCTTGATCAACAAATATACTTAAATGAGGAATCAAGGTCCATCCTACACTTTGTAATCTGAGGGCTGCCTTATTTTGGGTTGCCTGCTGTGGAGACGTCTAGGACTACCTCCATAAAGGAAAAACACCTTAACAATCTTTCTCCTTTGCCTCTCTTTTAATTTGATCTCTGAACACATCTTCCTGTTTGTTTGTTTTAAGTTCCTGTCAGATTTCCATTTAAAGCATTTATGTAATGACTTCAATTTTAGCTCTCACCTTGAATGTAGAAAGCAGAAGGCAGGGATATGTGCCAGAATGCATTTTAGGGAGCTTACAGTTGGAAGGAACAATGGAATGACGCTATGGCCCCACCGTCTTTGCTCCCTTTTCCTGGGGTTTGTTGTCCTCGATGGAATGGTCGAATGGTGACAGCAGATTTCTCTACTCCCTTGATCTGAGGCAGTTTAGAAAACTCATTTTAAATAAACCTTAGGCAATGCTCTATCGTTAACAGTCTGGGGACTTGCCCAGGGAATTAACTGTTTTCTCTGGCCCCTGGGGAAGAGGAGTGCCGGCTTTGGAGCATGTTGAAACTCCTGCTTACATCTCTTGACATTGGTGGACTAGAGCCAAAATGCATCAACTGCAAGTCCCCAGCTTGCGTGCTGCTCAAAACTGGTATCTGGGAGGAGGCATAGCAGTCATCACAATGCAGGGTACACTGCTACACCACCCCTTGAAGGAACAACTTTCTGCAGACTATGGGAATCTCTCCAGATCTCTTACCAATCAGATTTCTGCAACAAGAAGTTGCTCCTGTGTGTGCACAAGTTGCTTGTTTTGATGCCACTGGATAAAACAGTTTTCCCCTAGAGAAGACAGGTTTCTTGTCTCCCTTGTCAAATCTGAAATGACCTAATACTTTTGACATAAGAAATGTTTGTGCTGGAAAACTGTCTGTTATTCCAACCAATAATGGTTTAATTGATTGGTTAGACAAAAATTATAGAATCATAGAATGGCTTGGAAGGGGACTGAAGGGTTGTGTCAAATACTTGATGTACTCTCGCAAGTGTGACTTTTGTGGTAGAAAGCAGTTCGTACGTAACTTCTTAGGATAGAGGACTGGAGGCTAACGTGAATTGGACAGGACTGCTGAAGCTGATTGTCTTGGGGAGGACAATTTAAAGGCATTTTATCTCACGTGCTCCTTCCTTGTGCTCTCTTAAGTTCTGATGGAGTAATTAATCCTTGAAGTGTCCCAAGAGGCAAACCTTCTTAATTGCACTGCCTTAGCGTAAATCCTCAGAGCATAAAAGGCCTGGTGTTGATCATGTTTGGTTGAAATGTTTTCTTGAAGTGTTCCTTGGGTCTTTATCACCTCTTCTCTGAAAAGCAGTCAGTCTGTCAAATTTGAGGTTGTCAGGCATTCTGCTAGGAGAGCATAACATCATTGCTCTGGAGAAAGCTGCTGGTGAATTTCAGGGTTTCTCTGAAGTGCTGGGTTGATGTTTAGGAACTTTAGCTGCTTCTATATGAGCTTCATTCCCCTATGAAAAGGAGGCAAAGATCTTTATGTGGGCTAGAAGAGCAGTTCCAAACACTGTATGTGGTTTTTAAGTAAAGCCTTATTTGTGCGAAGGTGCGAGAATTAGGTATATAGAAAACTAGAAAATGCTCTGCATGTTCCTTCTGTGTTGTCCAGCTGTGGAGCTCAAGGGACATTCACACTTTGCTTCCAAGTAGCACTGCTTGCTCTTATAAGCACTATTTTTCCTAGATGAGAAGTCCTCTCTCCAGCTTCTGATTCATCATTACCCTCTGTGTGGTGCAACAACAGAACATGGGCTTAGCTGACTTCTCTCTATTGCATTCTTCCCATGTGCAGAATTATGCACAAACCACAGGGAAGAAGTCAGCTTCCATTATTCTGAGGTGAATACTGGCATGCTATTGTGGATAAGGCAATGATAGGGATGTCCTGTGATATCTCTGTGGAAAATCATTCCACTGGCATAATCCTCAAAGTGCCACCATTTAGTAAGCTCTTGATGGCTTAACTTACTGCACTGCTCCAGGATGACTGTGTAACAGTGATTTGGAGTACAATGTGTATTTGCTAATTCCAAACTATTTCTGCCTTGTGTGAAAGTGCATGAGGATAAAAAACATGACGTGTCCTCCCTATCTGCTTTGGAGTGTTTTATTTAACAGAAGTGACAACGATGCATAGACTTAACATGTCCTATTTTTAAATCAAGAACACAAGGCATTTGCTCTGGAGACAACTCTTGATTTTTAATGAATATTGTGCTGAGTTCAGATCCATGTCACGGGTATGGTTTAAAAAGTGCTGAATGTTTCCCTCTTATACTGCTTAGTGTAGTTTGTGATCAATGCCTCTTCTTCGTTTAGTAATTTTGCACGTTAGTGGATCCTTTAGTCTTCTTTAAGAGATGCACAAATGAGACAAAAATTTCTTAACCAGCATGTTATAAATTTCTTTTTTTCTTTCTTTTTGTTGTTTTTTTTTTTAAAAAAAAAAAAAAAAAAATTGAGGTTTTGACAATTCCCTTATGAAAACAGTAAAATACCAGTGTTAATTCTCAAGAAGGCTAAATGGAGCCTAAGCATTTCCATGACTGGGTGTCAGTTCCTTCTCTTACTAATCACAGTGCAGCTGCAGTTTCTTTATTTTCTCTGTGAAGTTGTCTTGGTTTTAGCACAACTATAATGAATAGATTTTTCTTTATTTTAATATTTTAAACTTATACCTGAGTAAAATAATTGATATGTGTTATTACAGGCAGTTCTTTTTGTGTGAGCAAAGTGATATTTTGGCATCCTAAAATGTTTTTCTTAAATCACATCCTCTCACCAATTGATTTTATTTGGCATTTGATAAAGATGATAGAAAGCTACAGTCATTGTAACAGAGGATTGACTTTTATGCCAGAATTATGGGCACCATGAGTTGCGGAATTCTCAAAATTCAGAATCTTTAAGCACTTGGTCTTGTATTTCTTATGGTGCTTGTTTTTCATAATTTAGTAGCAATGATGTGAATCCCAGCTAACCTGCTGCTCCTTGTTGTGTCTTGCCCACACCTCCACCTGCTGGCTGCATCCCTGCTTTTACTGCTTGTGGCTGTGGGGTAATTTACCCACTTAGAAAGCATACCACAAGGGCCTATCTGCCTTGAGAACTGCTCTGAAATTTAAGTGCTTAAGAGAATGGAGAGTTTGGGAACCATTAGGGAACCCTTGTCCTAGAAAGTTAAAATGCTACAGTTGTTGATAGGGCTGGGAGAAGACTGAGACTTTGCCACTCTCCTTCCACCTATTTTTCTACTGCTGTGTTTGCCAAGCAAGTCTTCCAATAGGAGAGAGAAAATACTCCTTGAGAGCTTGCTTCTATACATCTCTGTAGTAAGCAGTGGAAGGATATCTACTCCCCTTGAACAAACTGTTGGCTCATCAGAGAAAATGGGAAGCTGGGTGGGCCTGGAGAAGTAAAGGTAAGGTAGAGGTGGTTGAATTAATATAGAAGTCTAAGGCAGACTGCCTGTTGTTTTTCCGTTTTTCCACGCTGTTTCTTTCCCTACTGAGTACTTGTTGCCCAGATATGTGGGTAAATGTCTGCTTGCATAAACTGTGCTGGCTTGCTTCTGGCAGTAGGATTATGGTCAGTAAAAAGTGTTAATTTGATTTTAAAAGAAAAAAAAAAGTAGTTTTTCAGAACTGTGCTTTCTCCTAGTGCCCCTAGGTCCCTGGCCCAACTTTTCTTCTTCTATCTTTGTCTTCTTTGTTTGGCTTCAAAGACTCAAAGGAATGCTCACATTGTAGGTGTAGAGGAAGAGGGAACATCTGAAGTCAGGGATTATAGGAACAATGAGGTGGACAGTGGCTGTGTTTTAAGTTTGCTTCTCTTGCTCTAGAGGTTGCTTCGGGTACAGAATTTTGTATGTTAGGAGAACTTGTTTGAATAGTTTAAAGCAACACCAGTATTGGAGAATCTACAGTAACAGTGGGAACATATTAGAGGGAGAGATAACATGATCACTCGGCTGCTGGCATTTCTGTGATTAAATGAGGGTGTCTCTACATCTTTCTTGGAAGGCATGATGTGTCCAATTGCTTCTAGAGAATTTGTCCAATGTTTTTGGTAACTTCTTCTGCAGAGTCTGGGCAGGTGTCTTCAGGGATGCTTGTGCAGTTGCCGACTTGCTCTAATCTTACCACTGATTGGTGGAATGGTCTGGGCTGACAGGTGTTCAGTAAGATAAACTGCTGCTGGCGTTTCATGGAACAGCAAATACCAGGTTCAAATGTCTGAGTTGCAGATTGTAGTAAAAACAAAGTAATGGACACTTATGAGCTGACTTTCTGCACTCAGTGCCTCTGAGAGGAATGTTATGAAGCAAATTTTTTAATAGAACAATTTTCCACTTGCTGAGCCCAGCTTAGTACTTTAGCTATGGTACAAACAGTGTTAGAATGTAGTCATCCTTTAACATTAGTCTCAAAGTGACCTGTTCACTGCCATGTTACACCATATACTTTTATCCCAGACTCTCACCATTTCCTCATCCTTTCTATTTTTTTTTTTTTTTTTTTCACCTTTATAAGAAGGCAGAACCTGAACTATACTTGCAATTATTTCCACAGTGCTGAACAGAGATGTACTTCTGAAATGCAGACTGGCTTTCTGTGCCTTGAAAAACGCAGCTTTTTTTTTTTTTCCCTTCTGATTTTCACACCTGCAGTGTTAGGCATAAAAGCAATGAAGCTAGAGTGTGTTTGACTGTATTCCAACTATGGCTTGTTTTTTCTTTCACCAGAAATTTGTATGATTCTTTCTTTTAGCAGTCATCTAGGTTTCTGCTTTTCTGCTTTGCAAGCGGTCAGTTGCAAAATTGATGTCAAGAAAGTTGCATTAAAAGTTTTTTGGGGAATTTCTTGCCCCCAAATAAAAAGTGCACAGACAAAGCAAAAGGAGGGAAGCCATCTGTGCATTAACAAAGTCTGACTATTGGTGTGGAAGACTTCATTTCTGAGTGTTTCTTACAGCTATTGGCTCAAGTGTCAGAAGTTTGACCTTATGGGGGGGAGCTCTATTTCTGGATGAGACTTACTGTGGAAGTTAGTCTGCATGCCAGGGACTGAGAGTTTTGAAGGTGTCCATACAGATCCAGCTGTTTCACCAGTCAGTGTCTGTTTTACCCGAATGGGAACGTGTGCGTCACACCACTCATTTACTTTTTGTGAAGACTTGTTTTTGACGTGCATCTTCCTAACATCCAGTGTATGAAGAGACCTGCAAAGATTCAGGTAGATGAGAGAAGAATAATTGGATAGTATGTACTGTTTTTCTAGCAGTGTAAGCCAGTCTTGGCTGCTGCTGTGTTAATTGTGTCTTAAAGAAAAAATATCAGCTGGCTAAAGGCAGGTTTGAAAACAGAAACTTACCCTAATCTATTCATTTCCTAAGAGGTGAGTATTTCCAGTCCTAATGATCCATTTAACTACAAGTATTAAACACACACCTCAAGAAAAAATATTTGCAATTAAACAGGAAGAAGCCTGTTAATGTAACTTCGAGGCTGAATGGTTGAGGACAGTCAAGTGACCTGAAGATAGATTTTAAAACAGGTTAGCTTTAGTGCAATGCTTACTGGTAGTATTTTATTTTTCCTGTTTCCCAGGTAAATATGTACATTGCTTTGATTCTGAAGTGCAGTCTCAAATGCTCAAAGGATAATGAACAAAGCATCAGAACTAAGGGCTAACTCAGCAGTTCATCCACATTAGAGATGGAAACAGTCACATTATGACTTGCCTGTTGTCACATAAATACTTCTTGGTGAGATCTGACTGAGAGGTTGTTACCCTCATTCATTGGTTTAATTGGAAGAACATTTCTATTCTGTACCTGTAATTCCACTTTCAAAATGTGGAGCTCTTTACTCTGCCGGAACAAACTTAATTGTTAATAGTAAGCTTCTGCAAGTTGAATGATAGTCTTGCAGTGCAGAGATGAGTTTGGTGTTCAGCTGGATATTTTTTCTGTATACCTGGTAAAACATACCTGGAAGCAGAGCAGGTGGATGGACTATGCAGGATCGCTAGTACCTGAGTACCTGTAGGCAGTGTGAATTACTGTGTGTTCCTAGGCACTTCACTCACATGTGCCTGTTGCTAGGACTGCCAGTGTTTTATTCTGATAGCTTTTTCTGTGGCAGTTAACTGAGCGGCTCTTTATGTACCAGAGAACTGTGGAAACTTGTCTGTCCTTGGGGCGTGTTTTGAGGCGGAAGGGAGGAAGATATTGTGGGAAAGCATCAAATGACTGAAGTTGCTTTAGGGCTTCAATCAAAGGGCTATAATTATCAAAAGATGGAAGAGCACCAGCCCACGAGTAAGCAGCACTTGGGCTTTTGCCTGTAGTTCCAGGGAGGCTGGGAGTGGAGCAGCAGGGTGCGTGATGGATTTCTTGTGTAGTAGGATGGAGCAATCTGTGAGCCAAAGCTGACATAATAAGCAATATAAGAAGGGCAGAATACCTGTTTTTTAACGAGGGGAAAAAAAAAAAAAAAAAAGCCATTGCCTTGGCTGCTGTGGAATTGCTTTGTTGTGAAACTTTGGCCTAGTGTTCAAAACAACTCTGTCACCTGAGCCAGATTTCCAGGTTGAACCCATATGTAATACAGGCTGTCATACTGTGCTTACCAAGGGATGAGTAATTGTAAACTGCACCTTTAATTTACCATCACTGGTTCTTCTGTATAGATTGAATTTTCCTTGTTGACTGGAAACTCAGTCATAGAATCACAGAATGGTCTGTGTTGAAAAGGACTGCAATCACCATTTCAATGCCCCTGTTATGTGCAGAGTTGCCAGCCTCTAGACCAGGCTGCCCAGAACCATATCTAGCCTGGGTTTGAATGCCTCCAGGGATAGAGCATCCACAACCTCCTGGGGCAACCTGTTCCAGTGTGTCACCACTCTATGTGGAAAAACGCCCTCCTAATATCTAACCTGAAGTCCCCTCTCTCAGTTTAAAACCATTTCCCCTTGTCCTATCGCTGTCTATCCTCATAAGCAGCTGTTGTCCCTCCTGTTTATATGCTCCCTTCAAATATTGGAAGACCACAATGAGGTCTCCCCTGGAGCCTTCTCTTTTTCCAAGCTAAACAAGCCCAATGAGCTATTATTTCTCCATTTGCCATATCTGAAGTATTTAAGGATTTATTATATGAATATTCACTGTTTGAGTGTGTAACCTGGACTATCTTTAAAAATTGGTTCCTCCTTTTCCTATGCATGTAATTTTTGTTTGCTGATTCATTTGTCAAGAACCGCAACATGGAGCGGTGTAAATGTCTTTGCATATGTTGTTATCCAGAGCTGCTTTTGAAACCGCACCAGGAAATGAGTTTTGGCCTGCGCAGAAACAGGGTGAAACCAATGTCCCAATTTTTCTAATTAAACACATAATTGTTTCATCCCTTTAGATTTGGATTGGAAAACAGTGTTGCAAGTTCATGTATTTCAGTTTTGAATATTTTTGTTTTACAAAGATTTTATGTCTTGACTTGTCCTTATTCAGCAGTAGTTGCCAAAAGCATCATAGGGAGGATCTTCGGCAGTTTTACGGTGGAGTATGTGTGAGCTCTCCTGGCATAGCTGACCTACTTACAGCTGTAGGTAGTGGGGGTTTTGAGCAAAAGAGCATTGGATACGCTTAATTTTAGCCAGTGGCAGTGGTTTAACTTTCTTTTCCATAAAAAGTTAAATTCCTTCCTTTTTCATACAGTGCTTCCTGGATGCTGTGTTCTGCTATACTGCAGTGCCTAGGCGATGACTGCTGCACTCTTTCTATATTCAGTAGATTTTACTCTGTAGAAGTAACAACATGTTATGAATGTAGGATTAATTAGGGTCCTAATTCCCGTGCTGGGCACCGTGTGTGTAGAAGTGCACCTTTCATGCTTTGTCTAAGCTATCCGCCTATGGGAAGAATATGGGTGCAATGTCCTTCTGCAAGTTATAAAGATGGATTTGAGGGAGTTGTTCTGTCTTCTGTGTGTTTGGAAGAATTTGAGGAGGACTGACGCTAGCTGTTTGGTGGCTTTCAGCTATAATGAGAAAGTAAAGTCCTCAAAGAATATCCACTGTAGCTATGCTCAAGAAGCATATAAACGTCTTTCTTTACTATTAGAAAATAGCCCTCCATTTCTTTATGCTGTCTGAGGGCCAGCAGATAAAAAAAAAAAAAACACCTAAGCTGTCAAAGCCCTGTCAGTAGTGAGTCAGACACTCATAAACTGTTGCTGTGACATTGGAGTTCAGTAAAGAAACGTATGAGAGGGGGTGAGGTTGCTACTCTTACTGAGGAAGATGAGAAATTTAACCACTTATGTGCTCATTTTGGAAACAGCCTGAAATTTGCTGGCTATTGGAATGACTTAGAGGGCTGATGAGATGGTGCCGATAATTACCCTTGTGCTGGCTGGTATCAATCACCCTGTGCCAGCCAGTGCCTCTTCTGAGCAGCACTGAGGATGGGCTTGCTATAGCAAAGCTTGTCCTTGGTTGCTGCATGTGCATGTTGACAGCATGGAGTGCAGCTCCCCTATGTTGGAGGAAAAGGTCTTTGCAAGGAATTGGATTCAGGCCAATTGCTGTATGAGAAGCTGCTCATGCTGCTCCCATATTCTGGCATTTCCATTCTCCCTGACCAGCTCATGAAGAATCATTAGTGTTTCTTTAGCATTCAAGCATGTCAGACTCTGCATCCAAACTTTTAATTTGAAATAGGGTATTCTATTATTAGCTGTAGCCTGAAGCAGTTTTCAAAATCCACCTGTCACTTTAATTATTCTGACTCTTTCCTTGTTTTTTTTGTGTTTTTCTTTTTTTTTCCCCCTTGTTCATTGATAAGAGAAAATATTAGGGAAATGTGCACTGCTTGCAGCTTGTGGCTAATATAGCACGTTAATGTATTTTAGAACACAGAAAGAGGAAGCACATGAATTTTAAAGAAATCTGACAACGTAGATTAGACAAAGAGAGACTGTGTATAATTGTGCTTCATGGAAGTTCTCTGAAGCTCTGTCTTTTTATTTGGGTAAGAAAGAGATATTTGGGCTACCTGAACACTGGCTGTCCATTACCAGCTTTTTGAAGATGCAGTTCCATGTGGAAAGTCTCCTGAGTTGGTGGTGCATTATGCTTAAAAGCTGAGCAGGAGATTATTTTTATGGGCATCAGTATTCTTTTCAAGCTAAAAACAAGTTGCTGAACCCATTTAAACACAAATACTGAAAGCTGTTTCTCAGTCCAGTACTGATTTGGATTGTTACTAGAAGGTGGTGATTTTATTTTAGGGACGCTGAGTGTATTTGTTTCCATTATTATGCTAAAATGGCAGGCTACAAGAGCTTGGCAGAAAACCCACGTGTGTACACATGTCTATGTGCCATGCTGACTTATGGAACATTGGTTTGAAATTGGCTGTGATGATAACTCTGCAGTTCAGCTGGCTATCTGCAGAGAACTTAGAGACTGTGAGTATCTTTACCGAAAGGAAGATGGCAGAGAAACCGTGTAGGTAAGCAGCTGTACCTCTCACAATGGAAGGGCTTATTTTTGGTCACCTAGGAATCATGAGATGACTCACAGGAAGACCATGTTTCCTTTGCTCTGTTGCATCTCACATGTGTCAGTATTTCTACTCTTTACAAGGACTGACAAGAGGAATCCATTCACAAGTGTAGTACATAGCCCAACTTTGAGTAGCTCCTATGGTGGTTTCTGACAGACCTGATATAAATCTGCTACACTGAGACCTTGCTCATGTTCCATTTCATTGGCAAAGAGAGTAATTTTTCTTGTGTGCCACAGTGTAAAAAACAAAAGAATAAACTGAGCTGGCCCAAAGTGCCCTGCAAGCCCCTGTGGTCTTATACGATGCCCTGAGAGCTTGATGCACACTCTTGTTTCATCTAGAAGAAGTACTTACAAAAGTCAGCTGCTTTAGAATGCACTGGATTTAGCTAGTGCTGAAAACTCTTGGCAACTGAAATCTTTTAAGCTAGAAACATCAGAAATACAAGAGAGGAGCAACGAAGAGCTTCCTTTCTTATCTTTTTTTCCCACAGAAGTAAAGGGAGTGCCTAGCTTTGATCTCACTCCCTTCCTTCCACCTGGTTCTGTGTGCTTGTTTGTGCAGTTTCATGTCTGAATACTTGATTTTCCTCTCTGGTGTCCCTGGAATATCTCCCATTTGAGAAAAATCTGTAGGTGGGAACGGAAGCGATCTTGTGAAAATCTCAAGGAGCAAAGATTTTAGTAATCTTCCTCTTGAATGTGTTTGCACCCAGGCTGGTCTTTACAAGGACCTCAAATCTCGGACACTGGACATTTGTAGGAAGAGTAGCTACTTAAAAATAGCTTGTCTGTTTTACATTGTTTGACACAGTATTATGCTGTGAATTCAGTGTTCCTTTAAACTGGCTATTCTCTGTTGAACACATACTCACACAGGACTGCACTACGTACTTCAAATGTTAAGGTGCACAAGAGTGCTTCTGGGTGCTTTTTGATGGCATGACTTCTGTGCCTTGACAGTAAGATCTGACTTAAAGTGGTTTCTGTTCACAGAAAGTGTGTGATTAGTTATGGCTATGTGGTCTCTTTCTATAATCATTTTGTCCCTGAATGGCAGTAAGTTGCTGCAGGTATTTGGTTTGTGTGCATGTGTTTTGCAGGCGTAACTCATCTGAGGAAGAGCTCTATTGAAAGACTTTATTTTGAATGTGTTAGAGATAGTGCCTTATCTGTGCCCTATAGGATAATGATGTTATGTTTCTTATGCGTACTTCACCGGTATACAGAGTTTCTGAATTAGAATGTATACGTTCAGTACAGTGTCATTTAGAACGTTGCTCTTCTTGAAAATTTTATTTTGAATTGTAATGGCTACTTGCTTGAAATCTTCTCCAGTGCTTCCAATCACATCTTTGCTTTCAGAGATGAAATTGCATGGAAGAGATGTGATACAGGTTACAGTGAACTCTTTTTTTACTAAGGTGTGCTAATGCAGAAACAGTTCTGTTCTAAGAAGCAGAGCAGAAAGAATGCTCAGGTACTGCTACTTTCTTTTCTTGGTGTCTGAATGTATAAAACCATTTTTTGTCACTGTTTGTTATTTTCTTATGTTTTGTTTTTTGTGTTTGTTTGTTTTTAACAAAAAATGTTTGGGTGGTCAAAGTAGCCAGCTGCTAGTGCCCATCTTTAGAGCTTTTGTTTCTTTTGAGCTGTTAGTAAAGAAGTTTAGTCTTAAAATATAGCATAACAGATGGAAAAACTAAATGATATTCATTGTGATTTGTAGCATGTCTCTTCTGGCTAAGCAGTACAAGCAATGACAGTATGAGACAGTCTTTGAGACAGTCTGTCCATAGTATTACGGCCTGACTCAACCTTTATCAACGTACAATGGTTAACTTTATGAAGATCTGAAGGGCCCTGGTTCCAGTTCTACTGCACTAGCATAGTGCTGTGTGCTGCTGTCGGAGTCATAATTAGTGACAGTGAACTTCACCTTCTGCTATTACAGGAGGATGCTGGTCTTCTGTGTTTGTATATGAGAGACATGGGAGTAAGATTCATCTGCCCTGAGACAGTCATCTATGCTGTAATTGCTTGATGCTCCCACTGACATGTGAGAAATCTAAGCTTATGAGTCCTGGGTGTTGGTAGAAAAACAAACAAACAAAACTCATTTTTAAGCTTTTATTTAAAATGCTGCACAATCTTTTTGATCAGATGAAGATCTCGTTCTGCTTTGAGATAGGTATGATGGTTTACATGCTAAGTGGCTTAATGTGTGTGTGTGTGTGTGTGTGTTCTGCCTGTCCCATGATTAGCCTGTTTGTTTTGATGTAGAGAAGATGAAGGAAGGAAAAACTATCCTCCAACTGCTTACAGATGGAAGGCAGTGAAAGGAAACGCACAGGAATGAGTGTTTGAGACTTGAATTTGGGTAGATTGCTTGAATGATTCCTTGAAAGTCTGCCAGAGGCTAGACACTAGCCAGTGTTGTCTAGGAGGTTGAATTCTGTTGATGAAATGCTGTTACAGTCTTACCTGATGCCGCTCAAGCTGTTCTGGCTTTTTGCTGTAAATAGGTTGTATTGTTTGAGTTCAAAACATTGAAACGTTGAGCCCATATTATTAAAATGAACATAATTTAGAAAAACAAAGTTGATTTGCCTCTTGACTCTTTAATTTCTCTAGCCAGCAGCTCCTGGATGATGCCAGGAATTGCAAACTTAAAATGATTAAAATGAATTTGGTGGCCGTTGCAGAAGCATTTGCCAGATGGAGCAACTAATATTAGAACCCTGCTGTGACAGGAGCTCAGTTATAAACACAAGTGAGAAATGATCCTTTCTGAAAAAAGTGGTGGTGATAGTCACTAAAATGTACCCAGGTGAGCTGGTATAGGATTCATGCAGAAGTACTGAGGTGGATTGCCTCAAAGTAGCATGCTAAAGATGAGGTATGTTTTGTACCTGGACAAGGTTCTGTGTGCAAAGGTTTAACCAATAATATTTTTCTTGTGAAAACAAAGGCTGCATTCCAGAAGGATGCTTCAATAATTTGCTTTTCATGAGCTCAGAGACAGGGTCACCTGCTCACTGTTCCCCCTGTTAGGACTTGAGAATAATGTTTCTAGCTTGCCTGAAAAGGGAGGCTTTAAGTTACTGTAAATATTAATGTTATAATGCAGCAAGATAAAATGTATACTGACTTCTACTTAGTTAAACTAGATGTAGTACTAAAGCAGAAGGCATATCTTGTGCTCAGCCATTACCTGGCCAAGGCGCAGTGCACATTACCTGATTTCTTTATGGCCCTGGGAGCAAAATGTGCTGGTACTGTGATAGTGTCATAACCTGTGTAGGTGGGACCTAAGTCTGTTGATGTAGATGCATGAGCTTCTAAGTGGTAAAGTTTGCATAAAATATAATTTAAAAGCCCTCTACTTTCATCTATGCTAAGCAAACAGTAATTATTTGGTTGGATCTTTTTGAAGTGTTGATCTTTTGTACTGGAGACCAAAAAAGCTAGTTGCTATGAGACTCCTGGTAGTGAAGTTTGGCTTTTATTTGAAAAAGCAGAACTTCCCATTTATTCAGATCATCTGCACTACATCTTGCTTGGGCACTATAGAAGTGCCATTCTCCTTGATTTGATGTTTTGTATCAGGGCAGCTCTGTGAAGCCCCAGGGCTGCAGATGTGCTGTGTTTTGCTGATTGAGTTTGTTGCAGCTGGGATTAGGGCTGTCATAACAACACTGCTCTGAAACTGCAGCATGCTTTGTTGCCTTGGGTGAAAAGTGGGAGCTGAACTGTTGTAGCACCTGAAGGCCTTGAAGGAAAGTCTGCTGTCATGGGAAATGCTGGGGAGGGGAAGGTGCATTTCTATCAAATGTGAATGCTTGCCTCTGAAGCAGCATCAGAATAAGGCCTCTACATGAATGGATTTAAGCTAGCAGGCAGAGAGAGGACTGTAGCAGGAACAGATGGGCTTTAGCTGAGCAAAGTGAGGTGTAGCGGTGCGCTCTGCCAGATCCCTTCTACTCCCACCTGACAAAGCTGCTGCTGTTGCTGAACCAGGCTTTCATTCCACTTGGTTATTTCTTAAGAGCATCTGCTGGGAGGATCAAAGTACTATCTGGATGTACACGAGAGGTGAAGTGTCAGGGTTTGTTTCAGGGTCCAAGTGTGACGACAACTTTTTTTGGTGAAGAACACAAGGTATTTAAAATTTGTATTGTTAACCCATTCATCCTTGTAAATATTGGTCTCCCTGCTTGAAATTCTAAGGCAGAGGAACTAATGTTTGATTTTAATCCTAGCTCTCCAAACTTAAGAGCCATGCTTAGTTTTTTTTTTTTTTTAAGATGCAAAACAGCTGATTTTCACACATCAGTGGTTTCTCAGTGTACTGCAGATGGTTCTGGCCATTCTTGCATTTTTGTGCTTTTAATGCGTTTGAGCATCTTTTAGGATGGAGTCTGGGGAGCTCTAATCCTGGGAAAAGTTATTAGTTTAATCTTTATTCCTTTGATGCCAGCATTTCTAGGATGAGTAGCTAAACTAAGATTGCTGAGAATTAGCTTAAAAATTTTGGAACTATCAGAGAGCTGTTTTGTGTCTCCTTATAATAGCTGGCCCTGACAGTTTAACAGAGCTTACTGACCATCTGCTTTGTCTAGTTTGCCACATGGCAGAATACAACTAAGCCAAAATACTGCCTGCAGAGTGTATTAATTAAATGACTTGCTTGTGAACACTATCAGGACACTAAATTGATTGATATTGTATGTTTGACGTGAAAAGCTTTATTCTTCCCTTTGCTGTAATCACTGAGTACGAAGCCAAAGAGCGTAAGGCAGGTGGGAAGAAAGGAGGTGTTGGACTGCACACTGGAGTCCCCGCTTCCTCCTTGCCCGCTGTCTACTGTTACCCAATCCCAACAGATGGGACCTGGAGTATATTGGAGTTTTGTTCCCTGCTGCTCCTTCTGACTGCTGCACTTTGCCTCTCACAAAGCTGGCAAAAGCAACAGCTGTTCCGTAATTTCTGTGTTTGAAGGGAGAAACATAGCAAGGGGATGAGAGGGGGACTGAAAGACTTGTCATCTTGCCTGCAGGACTGGGGAGAAATGTTGTCCTTGCTGCTTTTTCATGAGCTAGTATCTCTCCTGAGAACAGATTTCATGTTCTTTAGTGTTCACATTTGCAGGAAATTCAGTGTGCTTTTTCTGAGTTGAAAGCAGAAGTCTGGAGCTTTAAGCGAATCACTTTGGTTATGTCTGCACATCTCTAACTGGAGGAACCTGACTCTGGGCTGTATGTTAGTGTAACTAGTTCTGCTCCAAGGCACGGCTGCCTGGGAAAGCAGCTCTTGAATCTGGAGACATATAACATCTTCTCCAAAATAGTTGTGGTAAGATTTTGGCAATATCCAACAGTTGTCTGCATGATCAAGGGACGTGGTGTGGGTGCATCTCTACAGCAAGAAGCTGAAGCCTGTCTAGCTTGTTATAATGAGCAGATGGTGTGTTAGTGTGCTTTGCTGTGCTATGGCACTCTGTGCTTCTTAGAGGCCTTGCTACCCATATTTCCAGTGCAGAAATCTGTGTGCAGATTCTTTCTGTTCTGTAACAACAGGTAACTGTTCATTCATCAGTGTATGTAGGCAAATATTTGTAGTCTATTTATAGGCTTCAGAAGGGCTAGTGTGTATACGTGTGTATACTGTGTATAGTGTGATGTTGGATGGCACAACGTGAAACAGTACTGCAGTTCTGAATAACATCAAACTGAATGAAGCTACTGTCTGCCTATATTTTTAATACACATAAGCTGTTGGAAATGCTTTGCATAGTAGGTAAATAGCTGTAGGAGAAAGCTGAAAGGCTGCTGTGCTGGTTGGGATTCTATCTGAAAAGCTGTGCTTAGTCAGCCATAGACAAAGCCCCTGCTACCACCCCCTTGTTTTGGCCTCAGGGATCTCCATTCCAACCAGAAGCACCCCCCAGGTTGTGTACTGGGCTGCAGGAGTTGCAGAAGTCTTTGATTTACACCGGAATGCTTCGTACTCCAGGTAGCCCTGGTGTGTGCTGTCCTGCCAGTACAGGGAGCTCTTGGAGTAGAGCGATCTCGAGTGTGTGTGCCAGTTTCCTCTGTTCTGGGAAGCAGTGAAGCTTTGATAATCCCTGTCATTGATGGTTGCTCTGTAGAGCATTTAAGGGCTACTTGTGAAAATTCCACTTCTCTTTAAACCTTCCTCTCCTCCCCAGCTATTTTTTTTTTTTAACGTGCTGTGTTAATTAACACATTTAAGAGTAGACTGTTATTCTTTTGTTAACTCAAAAATGTGAGGATTGTAGCACTTCTGCCAAGGAACCATCCCAGTAAGGAAGGGCTGGGGTTGATGGAAATGCTTAAAAATAGTCCTTGCCTAGAGCTGTTCTGCTATCACAGGAAACAGTCTAAGTGACTGTTTTCTTTAGCATGTCTAAGAGGGTTGTACGACTAACAGAAAAAAATGTTTGTCTGTGTTTGTCCTTCAGCACCCTGTCGGGCATCTTTCCCTTCAGCTCAACCCAACTGTATTTTCTTTGGTACTGTCAATTTATACATTTGTTCAAAGGCCCTCATTGGCCTTGGACTTGCTCTGTTTGTCTTGCATCATGTTTCAACCACTGTGGTTTGCATGGGCTAGCAGCTGTTGCATGAGCATCTGGAATTTTTACAGTTGTGCTGGAAAATGTTGCTTGTTTGCGTATCTGAGTAGCAGAGGGACACCACCTCAGTGCTTTGCCAGCATTTTGTTTTGGGTTCTCTAACCCTGTAGCGATTATGTACCCTGCCACAAGTCTTCATTTTCCAGCATGAAAAAATGTGCCACATGTTTGCTGCAGGCCTGTCCTGGAAGAAGATGGGCTCTTTAATGGGCTCTTTAGCATTTAAGAAGTAAAGCTGTGAGTAAATTAGACACTTCATTTTTTTTTAATTTTTTTTTTATTTTTTACTTTGATATCAAGCCAAAGCAACAAATATCCTGCCCTATGTTTTACTTTTTTCTTTCAGTATGCCTTAAATGTCTCTTTAGGCTATGGTTATGGAACCACAAAGCCTTCATTCCTCAGAGAAAGAAAGAAACAAAGAAAGAAAGAAAGAAAGGAAAAAGATATCCCTATCATCCATAACATCTAATTCTCCTGGAATGCCACTGGGAGCAGAAACACACATTTTTATTTAGTCTCTGACCGTTTCCACCATTTCAGAAAATTAGAGATTGTTGACAAGTTCTGACTTTACATGTTAGTGTTTCTGTGAAAAATGGAGGAAAATATTTTAACATTTTATGTTATTGGCTTAAAAAAGATACATCTTGCAGTAGGATCCAGTAGAAAAGAACAGGCTTTTAGGCTGACTGCAGGAAAATGAAAATTGAGCTGAAAAAGTGCATTGTTAAGGATTGTGAGAGCTGAAACAGGAGGTCATGATGCTGCAGGCTACCTTGGAAGACAGTGAGGCTCGTATCTGCTCCTAAAACAGTTGTTGCAGATCATCTGCTGACACTTACAGATGATACTTGCTCAGTTTGCATTTTCAAGATGGCAGAATCCTGCAAAAGCATAACCCATTCTAAGACTGACTGTTCAGAGTATGATTGCTTAGCAGTGAGCAAAAGCTCACTTTTCTAGGAATGCTTAAATGTGCCCTTAAAAAAGTGGATAAGTGCTCTTTGGTGTGAAGTGTGTTAAAGAAGATGGGAGGAACTGGAACTCAGAAGGGTTTTCTGGATGGTTTTCTTTTAGTGATGTTTTGCAATGAATCTGCTCTTTTGAGTTCAGTACTTAGGTGCCAAACAAGTGCCGCTGATGTAGGAATACAGTGTCTCCTCACAAATTGTTTTTCAGAGACTCGCAAAAGAGTGTGTATATTTGACATAAAATGAATAGTCAGACTTCTTAGATCTTTGAAATGGAGACATCTTACACTGAAGTCTGAAGCTTCATTTCCTTTCAAACTTGCTATATTTGGATGTAATGACAGAATTTTGGAAAGACAACTGAGCTAAGACATACTGGCAATTAGACTTTAATTAAACTGGATGAGATGACCTATAGGACCAGTAGGCAGATATGTCAAATAGTGAAATGGTTCTTTTGCAAGTGTGAAAGAGTGGTAGTGCTCCAAGACAGAAATCTCAGTGAACAAACCAGCTGGGAAAACAACACTTCTCTGCAAGAAAGTGAACTGAATGCTTTCTTTGAAAATCTCAATTTTGGAAAGAGTTAATGCACTCCTTTCAGTCAGTGTGGCAGAGTATAGTCTGAACTTTGTTCAGTTTTCAGTTCTTGGTTGCTTTTCCTGTTTTCCCTTCGTATCAGATTTTTCAAAAGACTTTTAAAGTGTCAGGTGAGAGAGAAACTGAGTTTTCCTTCCATGTTTCTTACTGCCTTGTGTTCTTTCTGTAGAGAAATGTCTTTTTCTAACTGAGCAGCTGTATCTCACAGAATCATAGAATGGCCCGGATTGGAAGGGACCTCAAGGATCACGAATCTCCAACCCCCCTGCTACATGCAGGGCCACCAACCTCCCCATTTAATACTAGACCAGGCTGCCCAGGGCCCCATCCAGTCTGGCCTTGAACACCTCTAGGAATGGGGCATCCACAACCTCTCTGGGCAGTCTGTTCCAACACCTCACCACTCTCACAGTAAAAGAACTTCCCCCTGGCATCCAACCTAAATCTCCCTCCTTTAACTTCAACCATTTCTCCTTGTCCTGCTGTTATCTACCCTTTCAAAAAGTTGACTCCTCTCCTGTTTGTAGGCTCCCTTTAGGTATTAAAAGGCTGCAATGAGGTCACCCCGCAGCTTTCTTTTCTCAGACTGAACAAGCCCAATCCCTCAGCCTGTCTTCATAGGGGAGGTGCTCCAGTCCCCTGATCATCCTTGTGGCCCTCCTCTGGCCCCTCTCCACCAGCTCTCTGTCTTTCTTGTACTGGGGGCTCCAGACCTGGACACAGTACTCCAGATGGGGCCTCACAAGAGTAAAGAGGGACAGTCACCTCCCTGTCCCTGCTGGCCACCCCTCATCTGATGGAGCCCAGGACACCATTTGCTTTCCAAGATGCAAGAGCACACTGCCGGCTCATGTCAAGCTTTTCATCCATCAAGATCCCCAGGTCATTCTCTGCAGGTCTGCTCTCAAGGACCGCTCCTTCCAGTCTGTATGGATGCGTGGGATTCCTCCAGCCCAAGTGCAAAACTCTGCACTTTGCTGTGTTGAACCTCATCAGGTTCACCCAGGCTCACCTTTCTAGCCTGTTGAGGTCCCTCTGAATGGCATTCCTTCCTTCCACCATGTCAACTGTACCACTCAGCTTGGTGTCGTCACCAAACTTGCAGAGGGTGCACTCGATTCCGTCACTGATGAAGATGTTAAAGAGCACCGGTCCCAAGACAGACCCCTGGGGGATGCCGCTTGTTACCATTATCTCTATTGGCTTTTCCTTGTAGACTAGGCAAAGAATTCCCAGCCAGCGGAGGAAAGCACAATTCTGCCTATTCAAGAAAAGTTGCTGTGTTTCTGTTGTACTGGGCAGCTGCTCCACAGACATAGTTAAAATATCTGATTTTAAAGGGCTGTCATGTTTTTTTCAGAAGTTATGATGAAATAAGATTAAATAACTGTCTGTATCTGAGTCTCAGCTTCCATTTCCAGGATGAGCCAAGCAAGGTCTGCCAAACTTTGGCCAGCTTCAGATTCCTATAAGCTGTTCTGTTCCAAATCAGAACCTATTTTGGTTTCTCTCTGTTGGATGTTTGTGGCAGGAGATCTGAGCAAGTGCTTCCTAAACAGCTGCTCATACAAGAACTACTGTGTATGGGCAGACCAGAGTCAACACTGCAAGTGTGTGACCCCTGACTAGTGTTTCAGTCACCCATTCAAGGAACAGATAAATGCCAAACTAAAAATAGCCAGTCCACGGCCCAGAGTAAGTGTTTTCAGTCACCTACATAATAGACTCTTTTGAGAGCTTGTTCTTAAAACATGGGATATCAAGAAATTCATTTGTTGAAAAAAGCTATGTAGTCTGTATGTATTTTTTTTTTCCTTTTACAGAAGCCCCTTTTGCAGCTCGTTAGAGGAAAAGTTACTTCTGTTGATTCTCTGCAGATTGCTTCCTTAGCTCTCATATAGTTTAAAAGGAAGGAAAAAAAAAAAAAAAAAAGACTGAGAGGAGGGGATATCTTTTGAACAAATGGGAAGGAGGAGAAGAGAAGTGAAAAATTCTGTTATTTATCTGTGTTGGCTGAGGTGCCTGCACAAGCTTCCAGTGCTGTTTATGGAGCTGCAGGCTGCATCTGCACACATAGGGCTACCACCCTGCTGCAAATGGGAGAATGCAGCAGTGAAATGTGGCTGCCGGCCCATGCTGGCTGTGAGGGCATGTGGGTAAAAAGGCACGGCCTTCTGAAGGAGAACAGTGAGTCTTCTTTCCAGCCAAAGAAACTCAACAGGTGTGCTGGTGACGAACAGCAGGCAATGTGTCTGCTGGACAAGACCAGCCTCAACTGAGGTAAAACAGAGGTTTACCTCTCTTAATATGTTATTCCTTTAAAAAGCAAATCTGTGGCCCTGCTAGCAATCAGAATAGAGATCTGTGAAAAGAGTGGACCAAGATTCCTTCTTCAGGCAAGGCTTAAGAGTGTTGGAGTGAGATCTCCACAACATTCTCTCATGTGAGAAAGTGCGAGTTGAACTAGATGATCTTTAAGGGCCCCTTCTAAATCAAATGATTCTATGGTGTCAACACTGTATCTGACAGTAGCTGTCCCACTGATGCAAAAGCACACAGTGGACTTTAATGGCTGGTTAGCCTTTTATGATTAAAAAGAGTCCCTACCTCACACACCCTGACTTCCATTTGAAAATCCCATTGCTGTCACTCTTGGGTATAGGTAAACCTACATTAAGATGACTTGAAGAACATTGTTGTTTTATCTTATTATCTACCACTACTATTAAATTGCTGCCTTCAAATAAATATGTCAGCAATTTTTCAACTACTTTCTGTTATATGCTGTAAGAGGTACCATGGTTTATTCCAGATCTTGTGGTGGTATAACTGTGCAGCACTGGGGGCATTCAGTGTGACACACAGCATCTGCTGGTGGTGTACTGGAGTGCAGTCACACAGAAAGCAGTGCATACATTGCATCGCTTCGCTTCCGAAAACCTTTAGTTGCACAGCTTCTATATTTTTAACTCTCCTTTGAAATTGGCCC
The DNA here is from genome assembly GCF_019232065.1 of Centrocercus urophasianus. Taxonomy (NCBI): domain Eukaryota; kingdom Metazoa; phylum Chordata; class Aves; order Galliformes; family Phasianidae; genus Centrocercus; species Centrocercus urophasianus. The sequence continues at coordinate 56,044,365 of NW_024884142.1, read as the reverse complement.
TGCTTCCTTCTCCCTGAGTAACTTCAGTGAATGGTTTGGCAGTACTAGCGCTTATCTGACCTGCTTCAACTTAACCTTCTCTTTCCCTCTGCCAGCTGACTTTGACACAGGCTGGGGGACTGGCAGCAATCTTACCTCTTCCCCACCTACTATATAGGGTAAAATATTATGTGTGCTGTGTTTTGTTGTAGCTAACTTAAATGTAGCTTTGAGGCAGCTTGTAGCCTAGATAAGGACTTTCTCCAGGGGAAACTGTGGTGCATTCCCATCGTCTTTCTGCTCTGTAACCTTTTAATTAGGAGAGGAAAAAGAAGAGGGGAAAAAAAAAAAAAAAAAAGGCAGGGAAAAGCTGGGAAGGCATCTATGAAGGCAGCGGCTGCTTCTGAGAGTGGTGTCAGTGCAAGCTGGCTTGTTTTCTGGGGGAGGGTGAAGATATTCAGGTAAGATCTATGGGGGTGAGAGGCCTTGCTCTGGATGTGGACTGCGTCCTTTTACATCCAGAAATTCTAGATGCAGAAAGACTGTTTTCCCCCCAGTGGTAAACATAATGTCCCCAAGGCTGGCAGTCTTGACCATCATCTAGTTGTGATAGCCTGAAAACGCTTTCCAAAGTCAGCAATTTTTCTTCTCAAGTACATCTCTAAATTTGTCATTGACAAGGCTGGTTAAATCCCATCTTAAGTTTTTCTTGCCTTTGAGGGACATATTGCTCAAACCAATATACTTGTTTATGTATACCTGCATAACAGTACTTGGTGGTGGATATGGAGGAGTCCAAGCTACTTAGTCTTCGATGTGTTTCTTCAGCTCCATGTCTGTACTCCTCTTCAGCTCTCAGCTAACTTTACACCATTTCATATTCTTTGGAAAAGAATCAGTAATCCTGAATATAATATTCAAAACCAGTAAGAGTCTTGGCCATTAAGAAGTAATTCTTACAGGATCCTTCACCTCTGTCAGGTTTTTGTGTTTTTGTTAAGTGAGACCAGGCATGTAAGAGAGAACTGCATATATCACCAGAACACTTTCAAATTGCTGACATGAAATGTGAATAAAAGCCTCTTCTCATCCCTGTTCTTATCTTCATTCAAGTTCCATTAACATTTGTCCTCTAGTTTGTTCATGTAGAGGAGTGCACTAGTCCAACAGGTTACTGTGACTGTCAATATTTTTGCAACCCTATGCATCTCCTCGATTAATTTGCAGATGACAGTGCCGTGAAAGCTTTGTAATTGCGAGTAATGAATGAATTGTTGCTCTAAAGCTACAGAAGGAGCTTTAGTCTTAATTGTTTTCTTTCTTGCTGAGTGGTCAAGAGTGAGTTCTGTTCTTTGAAACTTCAACTCACAGGACTCACATTTTCATGAATCACTTATTGGTCAGTTGCTTAAAACTATGTGTATGGACATGTCGGTATATTGGAGGTATGCCTTATTAAAAAAAAAAGTATCAGCCTAGCATGTTGGAAAATGCAAAGGGATCTTGTCACTCATATCAACTACCCACTAAGTGTTGTCCTTCCAGACTTTACTGACCTAATTTAGATAAGGTTATTTCTGAAAATCTGTCTCTGTATTTTGACAGGGATGTACTACGTGGGTACATTTGCTCATGTGGGAGAAGAGGAAGGAGAAGGGAGAATTACTAACTACTCTTTATCAGTGAAGGCTGGCTAAGAGTTAGGACAGGCACACTCATCCAATCAAGGAGCATTGTGGTATCCTTTTTAATATGTAATCCCATGCTTTTCCTCATGTGTCTCTGATTGGGAGCAATGTGCATCTAAGTTGCATACTGACAAGGAACTGTGATGCTGTTATGGTGTACTTTAGATGTGAGAGTCTGAGAGTGCTTATTCTTCCTTGATTTTGGATGTGAATCTCCCAATGACCTGGGAGTTCCTTGGGTTAAGGTGTGCTCTTCCTAAAATAAGCTTCAGGCTATTTACCGGCTTATCTACTAAACAATGTAGCATTAGTCGGCAGATGCAGAGAGGCTTCAGCTAGGACTTTTTTCTCTGAGCCAGCTGGATGTGAGTGAACTTTGATCTAGAAGTCTGATTTCCATATTAATATACTATGATACCTGAAAGTAAACACTCTGCCAACACAATTTATTCTCATGGTCCTAAAGCTCTTCTTATGCAGCTGTAGTTTGCAGACCATGCAGTTTGTGCACACAAGGCAGAGTATGCTTAGGTCAAGCTGTGTCTGCCTGTGCCATTGTGCCCGTCTGTCCATCCTTCCCATCTAGCACCCTTCTCATATTCTTGCCCTGCAGCTTTCTGTTACATCCTCTTTATTGCCGGGCACTAATGGTTTCTAGGTAAGCTCCCTCTCTCCTTCACAGTAGTGTGTGTATTCCACTTCCTCGTAGAATCTTATGAATGTTGTTTTTGGCATTACCTTGATTTAACAACTGGAAAAACACACTTCTAAAATGTCAGACTTGTCCAAATTGAACTAATCTGAGCTAAAGAGGTTCATGGTATGTGCCTGCCTAAGCTGGAATATCTTGGAAAGATTTTTTGGTAATAGTTGTTATTTAAGGTGTTAACAGAATCGTAGAATATACTGAGTTTGAAGAGATCCACAAGGATCACTGAGTCCAACCATTGGCTCCCCACAGCAGCACTCAAAATCAAAACCCTATGTCTGACAGCAGTGTCCAAAAGTTCCTTGAACTCCTGCAGTCCTGCAGTTCTGCACCCTCTGGTGCCCCTCCCTTGACACAGCTCCATGCCATTACCTTGGGCCCTGTCGTGGTCACAGAGAGCAGAGCTCAGTGCTGCCCCTCCGCTCCCCATGAGGAGCTGCAGCTGCTATCAGGGCTCCCCTCAGCTCCTCTGCTTTGGGCTGAACAAACCCAGGGACCTCTAAACCCTTCTCCATCTTTGTAGCCCTCTTTTGAGCGCTCTCTAATGGTTTTATGTCTTTACATGATGGCACCCAAACATGCACCCAGTGCTGGAGGTGAGGCTGCACAGCAAGGAGCAAGAGTGGGACAGCCTTTCCCCTCGCTTGATGGTAGTGCTGGGCCTGCTGCACCCCAGGGTATGGCTGGCCCTTGCTGGCTCATGTTAAGACTGAAATAAGGAGGAGAAAAAGAAAGTGTTTTTCCACAGTGTGGGAGGACTTTCAACGGCTCAGTTGAAGCTCTACTATGTCTTGGAAATTTGCAAAAGATTAGACTTGCTTTGTGTCAGAGATTCCTGCAACCGATTTCTAAAAGTGTTCTCAGTTTAATCAAGTATCTCCCCTTCTTTTTCACAGATGTTTATCCTGTGCCTTAACTTGTTGAATTTTGGCAGTAAGCCGCAAAGATTGTCTTATGTGACAAGCTTTCCATGTAGGGAGCTGGGCTGGGCTCCTGGCAGTTTTTGTTGGCAGAAAGCCCTGGTCTCAGTGCCTGCGAGCAGGGAGTTGCTCTTTTCTCCGAATCCAGTGGTCCTTTCTCCGACCCTCAGCTGGAGTAAGAAGGTGCACAGGAAGTACCCCAAGACAAAAAAGGAGAGGAGGAACCTAAATGGGAATAAAAAATGAGATATAAATATTTAAGAGCAGAAGCAGAGGAAAATAGGTAATGAGGGCAAAAGCAGACTGCTGTTCTCCGACCTGAGAACTGACTGTAGGTCTCAGAAGACTTTTCCATGCTCTACCAGCAACTTCCTGGGCCCTTCTGTGTTTGTAAAGTGTTACTTCCCTCTAGTGGTGGGTCTGTAAGGCTGTGGGCATAGCCCCTTCCCGCTTGCTTTAGCGGCAAGGGTAGGTCAGATCCAGGCCACACAGATAAACTATTGTGTCCCTAGCTTGCATCCAGCCATTGATATCATATTATGGAGATAAAGATACGTTTGAATTTCCTGTGAGATACTGCCCAACCTGCTTAAGATGTATTATTGTGAAGTGGGCACTCAGTGTTCTTCTTCTAGGTCATTCACTTGATCCGCAAGGTCATGCTTGAAGACAGGCTCATCACAAGATATTGGATAAAAGATAGGAACAGTGCCATAGATAAATTATGATTATTCAGAAACTGTAGGATCCTTACCTGTAAATGAGCAGGCAAGTCTGGTAACTTTGCCTTTAATCATAGAATCATAGAATCACTCAGGTTGGAAAAGACCTTAAAGATCATCGAGTCCAACCACGACCTAATCATACTACCCTAACAACCCTCTGCTAAATCGTGTCCCTGAGCACCACATCCAAACAGTTTTTAAACATATCCAAGGATGGTGACTCAACCACCTCCCTGGGGACCCTATTCCTGTGCTTAACAACCCTCTCTGTTAAGAAGTTTTTCCTGATATCCAGCCAAAACTTGGCCTGGTGCAACTTGAGGCTATTTCCCTTCATCCTGTCAGCAGTAAGAAGAGACCAACTCCTCTCTCGCTGTAAGCACCTTTCAGATACTGGAAGAGAGCAATAACGTCTCCCCTCAGCCTCCTTTCCCCCAGACTAAACAGTTCTTGCGGTCTCTCCTTGTAGGGCATATTCTCCAAGCCCTTCACAAGCCTTGTTGTACTGCTTTGGACCTGCTCCAGCACTTCAGTGTCCTTTCTGTACTGAGGTGCCCAAAACTGAACACAGTACTTGAGGTGAGGCCTCACCAAGGCCGAGTACAGGGGCAGGATTACTTCCCTAGTCCTGCTCACTGCACCATTTCTGATACAAGCCAGGATTCCAATGGCCTTCTTGGCCATCTGGGCACACTTTTGGCATTACTCTTCTCAGTATGTTTGATTAGTGCACAAGGGTGATTAATAAAGGTAGACCTTGTGTTTGTGGAAGAGGCAGCTGTTCTGATTAGAGCAGCTTGGTGAAAATCAAGCATTTCTAACTCTTATTTGGAGCCAAGACTGGATGATATATGCTCAGGGATATGGGGCTTTGAATTCTATGCTGCTGTTGGGGAGTTCACATTCAACTGACCGGTTGCTAACAAGATAAGTGCCTGATGATGGAGGAAATAGCGTATAACTGCATGATCAGGACTGTGTCATGTTGGGAGCACTGAGTTCAGTGGTGATCAGATATGCAACTGTTGCATTCACCTTTTCACCTGGACCAATAGGAATAAGAGAGACTTTTTTTCCCTGACATTAGAACATCATAGTCAGTATTTTAGGTATTTGAAAAAACATGTGATCCCTTGGTAATTTGACTGCGTGACTGTTATTGTTCTTCTTTCTATTTTGTGTCCTGATATTTCTAACCCTCCTCTTGTGGTCGTTAACATCTTCCTAATCTTCTGTTCTTGACACCAGTCAGTGAACATTAGCAGCCTTTTTGTGTTGCAAACCATTTCATTTATGTTGTTGGGTTGTTTTTTATTTTTATCTATTTATTTATTTATTTATTTATTAAAATTATTATTCTTCATTTAACTAGGATTAGCTCTAAGTCCAGAATAGCTTTCTTTGACTATAGATTTGCATTTTTTTGATGACTTAGGCTATTTTTTTCTTCATGATTTTATCTATTTTTGTCCAATTCACAAGTCCCTGAGGACAACTGAATACTTTGAAACACTTGGGGTTTTCCTTTGCGTTCCATGCACATGACTATGGGATAGCATTGTTTCACCTGCAACCAATAACTGCTAGTCCTGGTAATTTATAATATTTTTATTTATTATCCTATTGTGTGAACTCTCACCTTGCACTGGTGCAATGCCATCCATATCTGCAGATGAACTAGCTTAGGGCTAACTGTATTAGATGTCCTAAAAAAAAATAATAATAGAAATCACTTTCCACATAATAAATGGATACCTGAAAAATAATTCACCATGTTTTTATCTTTGGTTTTGACTATTTAAAACACTCTATCTTCCAGGTCTCTGAAAAAAATCCCCTGCTATATATGCTCTGAAACTTTCATACATGTGGTCTCTGCCTGCGTTTCCCTCATCTTCCTCCTACCATCTTTTCTAGAGAGCCTATTCCAAATTCACTGTACAATTGATGGCTCCAGCTCTCTGGATGAACTTTTCTTGCTGTACTGACTTTCTCCTTTCTCTCCCAAGTTTAAACACCAAAGTAAAAAAGCAAACAAATCTGTTCTGTTGTTTTCCAGCAATGCAAATGATAGGATAACATGGAGTGAATGGACCATGAGAATGTGGAATAGTGGCCTAATTTTAGAGTTGAGTTTACAGTAAAAAGTTTAACTATATAGCTACTATTGCCCCTTACATTTGAAAGACTTAGCTAAATGTTTGGTGCTGGTAATGCTTTTAGACCTGCTCTTGCTGTGACAAATGTGCTGCTCTTAGGGTGGGTAGGCTGGAGTGCAATTGTTCAGCTGTGTCTGCAAAATACAGCTTTACAGTTTAAACTGCTGCAGAAGGTGATTTGGGAAGCTGTGAGACATTTTTGCTGGCCTCACTTTAGAGCGTTCACCTGTTCTTGTTCCATCCTCTGTTTGGAGCAGTAAGAAACCCTGCCAGAGGCTGAATGGCAAACAGTTGGAGAGGTTATATGTCTTAAACTGCTACAGCTATTTACTAATTAATGCATGTCTGTGCCCCAAGGTCTTTTGCCCAGTAGCCTGCAAAGAATTCACGCAATTTAAGTGACCACGAGCCTCTCTTTCAATACAAGGTTGAAATTAAGTTGCATTAAATAGCGCAGAATTTAACTTTAGTTATATTTTTGGACTTCTGAATATTCAAATGGAGTTGGTTTGTGTCCTGCCAACATTGTTAATGGTCTGGAGAAGGTGCTTAAAAAGAGCACCTGTCCATCCTGTCTCTACCCCAGCTGTTTCAAATGGTGAATGTTTGCACTCCCTGTCCCCACACCTCTTTTCTTTTAGCTTTTTTGGGGGCTGCCCCCTACCAGCATTATTCTTCTGGTTTCATTTTTCCATCATTTGCAGTTTACAATACCTTGCTTCTCTCTCACTGGAGCAGATGATGGGAATGCATGAGTTTCCTTACACAGCCTCATCGTGCTAACAAGAACCTTAATATCTAACCCTTCAGGTGTGCAGACCCTTTTTAGGCTGGCCCAATCTATCTAGATTTAACTACTTAAATGTAGTAGCATCAGTCACACTTATCTCACCAGTGAAATTAAGCAAACAGAAAGCACAACTGTTTCTTATTTTCCTCTGTCATTACAGCTGTTGTGGAGTACTCGGCTTCTGAGCTATGTATGATTTTTTGTGCTTGACATAAAGCTGAGATCATGCACACACTCTTTCAGGAGAGAAAAAATGTTTTCATGGTGCCCATTTGTTAATTCTGCCAAAAATAGGAGCAAGAGTTCTCTCCTGCATTTGTACTTGGTATCAAAGTTCAAATCTGCTGTAAAGTGGTGAAGGTGTGTGTAATCTGAAAGTGTCATTTAATTCAATTCCAGTATGTCACACATAGTTATATCTTCACATTTCTGAAGTATTCCTAAAGCATTTTTCCTCTATGTAGAAGAGCTGTGTTAGCTCTTACACACAAGTTTTTGTGAATTACTGATACCCAACTGACATAGCAACAAAAGCTGAGGGTGAGGGCTAACTCAGCAGTGGATGGCTGTCATTTCCATGGGGAGATAACGTCTGGTGACATCACTAAAGATGGTGCTGTAAAGTACACGCCTAGAGAGAAGAGGCTCAGACTGAATTCAGTCTTTTCTGCTACAAGTATTCCAAAGGTGAGATCAACGAGGTTCCTTGGCATTATCTATAGGACATCTATAGGAAGGTGTGAACTATTCCTGCACTTTGCCTCCTGCAGAGCAGTTCGAACATTGAAGATGTAGAAGGCTGATTTGAAAAAGGTATGAATGAAGAGAGATAGAAACAAGGATTTCTCCCATGTGATTTATACCAATCAAAATAAAACTGGTCTTTGAGGAGCTCTCATCTTCAGTGGAGTGTGATCACAGTTAAGCTTTATACACTTTTTAGGGACTTCCTCTCATTGTAATGTCTTTCTACATCATTTAATTTGGAAGAATGCAACAGGCAAGAGTACAAAATGCATTATCTGATAAAATAGTCAATGTGTCAAACAGCACGTCTGAGTGGTGACAGATGCACAATTGGCATTTATGCAGCTCCATGGGTGTATATTTTGATTGGTGTTTAGAGTATTAATGGTAACTCCAGATACCCTATCTTAACAGTATTTATAATAAGCTGCTTAGATAAAATGTTCAGAAGGCTTACTTTCTATTTGTTGAATTTCTGGTTCTTAGTGTGATATGTGAATTGGTGTAGAGCTGGTAGTAAGCTGCTGAAGTGGAGCATTGTTGTGGATTAGTCTTTACACCTTCTACTTCTGAATACTTTTACTGAATATCTTTGAAGTCCATGGAAGATTCAGGTTGTTTCTTTCTTTCTTTCTTCTTCTCTCCCCCCACACCCCCATCATTTAAATCACTAACAAGTTTATAGCATGAGGTTAGAAACTCCCTCATTGCTAGAGTTATTTTACAGTAACTAGTCATCTCCACAAATGCCCACGCTTCCTTTCTGACTAAAATGCATGCTGGAAAGGAGTGAACTTGATAATTGGACAAAGGACACACTTCATATGTTCTTATTCATCAGATCTAGCAGCCTGAATATCTACCCAGTCACGTTCCTGTATGCTTTCCTTCCAACTGGGGAATAGGGAACTTATATAATCCATTTCTATCCCTTCTCCTCCCACCCTAATGAACTTTGAGCAGCTGGCATTTTAGCTGAAAGTTCTGATATGGTTATTTGGCACTTTGGTGATGGTATTAAACTTTAATTAGATTAGCTTGAGCTTATTTGGTGTCCTCCTTGATAACGTTTGGAATCATGTTCAGCAGAAGTGTAATTCTGGTGTTATCTGTGTTGATTGCTACTGGATCTGTTATTTCACAGCTAGTAAAATTATTTTGAAAATCAGTGGAACTACCACATCTTTGTGAAAATGTTCCTTTAAAGAATTGTAAAGGTGTCTGTGGAGTTGAAGAAAATAGGTGCAGTCTTGTTGCTTCCTCATTACTCAAATCTACCCAACCGTTTGGATGCTCCCAGGTCCCTGTCTTCCTCCAGGAGATGCTGAGATGATGCAGTGCTGCTGAGCCAATATCTTGGAGGGGTGGGAGGGGACAGGCTGGCAGTGCTGGTGTGCTGGCTTGATCAAAGCTGTGTTTTTGCAGCACTGAGTTGTTGATGAGGTGGGACTTGGCATGAACAAGAGGCTGAGAGCGAAGTGTTTTGTATGTGCAGTAAGGTGCTGAAGCTATGTTACTTTGATCATAACTTTACCATCTTGAAGTGCCTCTTGTCATTGAAAAATGTAAAAAATGGCTAAGGGAATGTTTGCTTTTTGCATAACTGCGAAGATAATGAGCAGTGATATCTGTAGCCAGTGAATTCTCATTGGCTTTCCAGAGCTCAGAAGTCCTTCAAAAAGTGGAGATAGGAACTCAGACATGAGGAGCATTTCTGATGTATTGATGGTGCAAAAGGAGAAGTGTGTAGATAAAGGCTTAAAAGATCTGTAAGATACTCCATGCCTTAGACTTTTTGCTTCAGTGCAGACTCTAGAAATATGAGCTCTTCTGGTGGGGTGTGCACTTTATCCTTCTAGGCCAACTTTGAGCAGGAGGGATCTTCCACAGTGGGAAAAAATGAACAGTCCAGTCAAGGATGTTTTCAAAGCAGTTGGTAGCTTGTCACAACTTTTATCTGCTTTCCGTTCCCTGACCTCTTTTTCCCTTTTTATCCTCTTGGCCAGTATTGTGACAATAGCATGACTTGTGCTGCTGGGCACGGGTCAGTAACACAACTGCCAGATATGAGGGAAGGATTACTTTTACATGGCTGGGACTTGAGCCTACACTGGCTCATCAGTGAGGAATAAAGCTACCATCCATTACTGATTTTATTCTTGTCTGTCTCTAGGCAGATTGGGTTCTGTGTGCTATCTTTGATCTGATTTTAGTTAGTTAAACTCTATGAACTAAGTGGGAATTTTGCCTTTTCAGGAAGAAGAGATGCCAGATGTAGAAATTGACATTGATGACCTTCTTGATGCAGCCAATGAAGAAGAGAGAGCTCTCAAATTACAGGTAATATTATTTTCTAATTTTAAATCCAAATGTGGTTAAATTAATGCATCTGGATTTGTATCTGATCAAATCTACTGTAAGCATAGAATTAGAACAAAGAGGTTCCTACTTCAAAGTTTAGCATAATCTGCTGGTCTGTATAAAGGTAATCAAAATCTCTTAGGATAAGAAATTTCTGGAAGGTAGGTGATAGCAGGAGAAAGCTGAAGTTCAAAGAATCCAGAAATATAGGGAGATATTTTAAGACAGATTAGAAAACCCTATTTTTTTCTCCCTCTTTTTTTTTTTTTTTTTTTTTTTTTTAAATAAATATGTAAAGTAAAGAATATAGAAACTGTGTGGCTATCTGGTCACATTTGATGACCAGATAGTTCCTCTGATTCACTGCAGCAGCAGGAATGTGCATGTGTGCATATAGAGACTAGAAATTCTCCCTTGTCCTTAGGATACTGGAAGATTTGTTTCCCTAATTATACCAGCTAGAAATTTGAACCCATCAAATTCTCATGGAGCAACCTTTCTAAAAGTGCAACAGAATGGCATAATGATCAGGAACAAGAATTAAGATGTGAAAACTGTATAAGGTTTTCCATTTGTAAATTTTTCAGACGTGCTAAAGAAAAGAAACTTGTCCCTAAGCAGTGGTTTGCACTTCAGCCTGTTTCTAGATCACTAACTTGTTGCTTAGGTGCACCTCTTTGGTAGCAGTGGCTGTCAGCATGCCTTTCTTAGTGCCCGCTGCCCAGCCACAGAAACACATCTCTCCAAGCTGTTTACTCAGGGTTCATAAATAGCTTTGCCGTTTCTGCTTAAACTAGCTGCTTGCAGCTGCCCTGCCCTGGAGTGCCTGATCTTGCTAATGTCTGTATTTTTGCTTTGCAAATAGCGTGGTGCTCTCACGTAAAGCTGCTTTCGCATGTGTGTCACTGGAAGAGTGAATTCTTAGATTCTCCTCTCTTTGCTCGTCTTTGAGGGAGGGATTTTGTTATTTCCAGCTTGGAAAAAGCAGCCATCATTTTTCTCCAGCTCCAAAATATTTTGGCCCACCGAAGGAGTAAAGCTGACTTGTTGCAACACTCAGTGTTTGGTAGCATCTTTATCAAGTGGGTCCTGGTTCTTGCTCCATTCATTTTTCCCCACTCCCTTGTGAGATTTCCTACTGTATACTTATTTATGTTCATTGTTTCTCTTTATTGAAATTGGTGTTTTCATGTTTTGCTTCCAGGAAACTCTTGTAGATTGCTACAAACCAACAGAGGTAAAAAGACTTTTCTTAAATACTATTCATCTGTGACAATGTGGCTATGCTCAAGTTAAAGAAACTATTTATTTCACTTATTTTAAAGTTAACATAGGAATGTTAATGGCAAGTTGATGGGCTTGGGACTTTATTTGCTGAAAATGCTGAAGCCTGTCATTTGACTATAGTAGGAATGAACTGTGACTGAACTGTAATCATACCAGCAGAAATGTACCGTTGTTGTCTTACGTAATGTCATGGTTGAATTTACTGATGTTTATATACTGTCATGGTACAAGAGAACTAGACACAATTTTCAACACATGTTCAAAAAAACCTCAATCCTACTATATTTCCATGAATTTCAACTTGAGAGATTGACTGTGTGCTCTTCAAGGTGAAGCTATGTAATTTTAATGTTGGTAGTAAATCTGGAACTGTAATGCAGATACGCATCTTGGCTAGTTCCTTCTGTGAGTAGACTGATGATGGTGGGACAAACTGAACTAGCAAAATATAAAGTATTCAATTTTCAACTTGGTTTTGGTTTCAACTTGGAAACAAAGCTGTATATGACTCCTTTTCACCATGATAAGCAGTCCTGTAATATCTGTAATTGTAGCCACTTGAACTACTGGGCCTTATAGACAGTCATACTGTCAGGAAGAACTACTGTTACAATTACAGATACATCTTCCAGTCCTCTGGATGCTTTCTTTGGAAACTTTTCAATTTTATTTATTCCTGTCGCACATTGGAAAAGTTGTCCAGAAGTTGCTGGTAATAAATAACTTTTTGACAGTAGAGGGAGCTGACCCAGAAAGACTCACCTGGTGAAATGTGTATGACTTGTTCTGTGCTGTTCCAGCTCTGAAGTTTGACACTTAGTGCAAGGACAAATTTCAGAGCTCTCATAAGGATACATGACAGGTGCCAGTGAGTTTTCCACTGGAATGCTTGTTTATAAAACCACAGTAATTTGTGCAGAGCAGGTAAATTAAGTTGAGGTGGAACTTCACATGAAAAAACATAATGAACATGTATATTACTGTTAAACTGCCCTCAGCTCTCTGGGATGAATGTGGAATATTAATACTGCAGTTTTTGACTTGGCTCTCTAGTCCTCTGTTGGTGGAATGGAGGCAGCTCCTTTACCTGGCAAAATACCCATCCTCGTCAGTCTCTTGAGATAATGCAATCTGCTGTGAGGATAGTTGAAAAAATGGGAGTTGTTTCTCAGGACTGTTTTCACAACAGCAGCTTTTCTTCTCTGTAGCATTATGAGCCCAGTAGCACCACATGACTGCTAACTTAGGCCATTTTAAATTTGTAATTTTTAACCTGTCACTGGTGAATGAAGAAAAGCCTGCAAGTAAGATTAGATTTGCTTTATGAGAATCCATGCATTTTCTAGAAAATCTGCAATCCTTTCGCATTTCCAGATACTGAGGTATTTCATTTTTGAAAGGATTTCTAGGAAGCTTGTGGAGAAAAAATATGAGCTGATAGAATTTCTCTTGACCACTCAAATACAGCCTATTGAGTGCACCAGACGCTTTTGCACCAATAGTTGTACAGTTTGAAAAAGGTGTAATCTCTTTCTGGGTAAAAAATTATGTAGTATGATGTCTTCACTATTCAGAACACAAGAAAAAATATAGCTCAATAACTTGAAGCTTTTATCCCACCTGTAATAAACAAAGTAATGAATCATACTTCACACCAATTTTGCTTAGTTTTATGAAACTAAAGGTTAAAGGATGGCTGAGGAGTTTATGCATATATTCTGGATTGATTTTTCGTCAGAGGAAATGGAATTATCCAGGTCACTTGAAAAGGGGCAGGAATTTTGAATCTCCATTCTCAGCCTCTGTAATAGAATCATAAAATCCTTAGATTTGGAAGGCCATCTAGTCCAACTCCCCTGCAATGAACAGGGACACCTACAGATTCATCATGTTACCCAGGCAGGCCTTGAATGTCTCCATGGATGGGCCATCCACCACCTCTCTGGGCAACCTGCTTCAGTGCTTCAACACTCTCACTGTAAAAGCTTTTTTCCTTATATCCAATGTAAATCTACCCTCTAAATCTACCAATAAATTGGCTAAAGGTAGTATCTGACACTAACTTAGGAGGAACTGCTCTGAAACCTTCTGAAGCAAGTATTTGTGGGAGACTTATCTGCATGCTGGAGTTAAACCATAGCAAAGAACTACAGCTAGACTATGAATGTGGACTAAAATTTTAAAATCTTTCTGGAGGTAGCAGTTATTGCTGTTGTGTTAATTTGTATGAGAATATGCTCAATGTGTGAGCTTTCTTGTAAGTAGTGGTTTAATTCACCCAAGCAAGGCAAACACATTAATTTGAAAAGCGCATGCAGTTATTATAATTTTTGGGGTACTGTTAATTTCATATTAGTGATCCTTAAATCAAAAATTTGATGTGCTCATCAAGATTGATATGCATTGTGACTGATGTGTCATTCGCTATTAGAAATCAGCTATATAAAATGTGCCAAATGGTAAAAATAATATCTGGGCATAATTTTTCAGCTTGGCTGTTTCTTCGAATGTAGTAATCATTAAAAAGCAAAACAAACCAATAAAAAGCAACCAAAACCACACAAAAAACAATAGCACTGAAGAGATGCATTTAGTGACTATTGCATTCTGAGGTATACATTTTTATTTGTGTTAGTCACTGCAGCATGTGACTCATCTTTATACTCACATTTTTTATTTGTGCTGAAATCTCCTTGCTCGACGTAGCTAAGTTACACCCGTTGAAGAGAAGTGCTTGACTTTTCTTCTGAGAAGCCTGTCCTAAGGAATAGGTTTAAGGATCTCCAGAGGGACAGTGCTTTGACATATGACAGTGGTCTTCCCATCATGCAAAATTAAACATTGCTTTCTCCATTTCTCTTTCTTACTTCTGGTACTATCATATCTAGTTCCAAGATGGTACAAATCATGTAGTTTAAGCTATGTAAGCCAAGGCTTGTTATGAGAGAACAGTATTTCTTTTTTCAGCACTGCTATAGGATATGCTTTGTGCAAAATCAATGTTGTAAAATGTTGTATGTGAATTGTGGCTGAAAAGGAGCTGCGAGCAGCAGCATCCACTGCCACTGTCCATGTGGCCAGGGCAGATAGCACTTCTCTGTACCATGCGTCGCCTGGGAAGGATCCCACCCACATCTTTCTCAAGTGGCTGTCTCAGTTCTGTGCAATAGAGGGTCTTAACATAGGTCACAGTGAACTTTGAGTTTCATGTTAGCAGTGAATAATGTAACAAAGAAATGTGACCTGTAGCTTTGACGATAAGGTTTTGATGTTTGACAGTAGGCTCATTTAGAATAGGAAGAGTGTTGTGGACGTGAAATAAATGAAGTATACTTTAAAGGAGGCTGGCTAAATTGCAAGATCACCTGTTTAGACTCTGCTCTGGAGATCGTCTGAAGTATTTGTCACAGATGTGAATTAAAGCTTCTGTAGGTGGAGCTGCCAAAGTGATGTAAGGCGAAATGAGGAGACGTGAACTTTTATGAAAGAGAAATTGAATGAGTGAGCAGTCTGTGTGTATACTGACTCTGAAAGGTGTGGTTGAACTACATAATTTCTGCAAAAAAACTAATCTTTGAAGAGAACCTAGTTAAGTAAGTTCTGTGTTGTTTTTTTCAAAGGAACATGTAAAACTTAGGGCTAATCGTTTAAAGATCTCTTCTACTCAGGAAGGCAGATTTAAATCTACCAGCCATCTTCTTAGTATAAATCTTCACTCAGTGCAAAATGAGAGAAAAAGTAAATGAAATAGCATGATAAAGTTATTTTGTTGAGAACTTCGAATTAGTAACAGTTTTCAACGTGGTTTCCAAATTTACTGTGCATACTTTCTGGACAATACAGGCAGTGATTTAAGCCATTGACTATTTAGGGTTACTTAAATGTCTGGACTATTTCAGCAGCTTTTAACAAATTTGAGAAGGTAGAGAAGGGCATTTGTTTAATTGTGCATTTCCTCAAGTTTAGTTGGAGCGAATGGCAGCTTCGAGAGTGGTGCAAGCAGTGTGTTTTCTAGAACTAATTCAGGTATGTCTTTAGATAATGTATGCATTTAGACATGAATTGAAAGCTCAACTCTTTTGAAATGGTATTTGTCAACTTTTGAAAGATCATTTGTTTTTTGGTCCTCCTGTGTTATGAATTACTTTGTGCTTGTGTTACTGGTTTCTGATTGTTTTTAATGTAATCACAAGACAGCAATACATTCTAAGCAATAGTAACTAAAGATGTGTCCTAAAGCCTCAGTGCTGTATACTGCCTTGTACCTCAGACAGCTTAGAAGCTCAGACATGGTAGTTCAGGTGATGGGTGATAAATTAAGTCACTATAACTATATTACATGTCCACGTTACTTAATAGCAAATCATTTTTAAAGGAAAAATGTTAAGAAACATGCATATTTAAAACAATGCAGACAGAGGTATTTCGAAAAAACATGATTTCTGGTTGATCCGTTTAGAATCATAGAATGGTTTGTGTTGAAAGGGGCCTTACAGGTGATCTAGTTTGACCGCTTTGAATTCAGTGAGCTTAAATGGTTTATATGCCTGCTGAGGTCTGCCCTACAGTGTTGGAGAGAATTAAACTTGCATGTTGTCATTTCTGCAAGTACTCATGAACACACCTTACAAATACTCATCACAGTATTGAAGGATGAAGGAGCAAATGACAAGAATAAATTGTGCTCATTTACATGCTGCTGAACTGGAGAACAACCAGAGTGTATATCTTAACTGCAGCTAAGTGTTGTGGTATTTAGTCAGTGCCTTCTACAGGGCTCACCAAGAAGCTGAACTGCTGTGTACTGTCCTTCTGTGGGCATTGATAGTGCTGTGGCCTCACTGGTCCCTCCAGATTGTACAGAGAGGCTGCAGAGGTGCTGCACTGATTCTTGCTATCAGAAGACAGCTTCTGGCCCCATTTTCCTGAAACATCTGGGACTCCTCATTTCCCTTCTTCATGTGCAGTCACCTTAAGGTTTGAGCCTGTGGGGAAAGGAAGGGGTTTGGAAATAGAGTTCCCTCTTCTTTTTTTTTGTCCCCCGTTCAGATGGCATATTTGAGTTTCTTCCTCACAGAGTTGCATAGAGCACTCTCCAGGCTGGATTTACTTTTTGATTCAACTGATCAGGCTCTTTCTCTGGGAGATAGCCTCAGGCAAACAATTGAGGAAATCTTGATTTTTGACTTGGCTGCTGGGAAGTAAAGCTGTGGAGCAAAGCTGACTGAGGATTCATTTCATGCTCTGGTGAAGCAGAAGCATGAGATACCCTTCATTTTGGCTTAAGACCTAGTTCTATTACATGTGTTCTGTTTGTGAGAGAGAAAACTGGAGAGAAAAAGTCTAATTAGTGTCTAGAATTAATTGGATGATTTGAACAGGAAGCCCAGAATTCATTGCCTGTCAAATGACCTCATTAAAACAGTGATTCGCACCTCCAAAGCAGAGAGGTGATTTCCTCCCATTTGCTGAATTATCATTTCACCTTTGTTTGCCTTCTTTATTTTTTTTTTAATTCTGCATTAGATGAATGTTTTTGCTGAACTAAATGCCTTTGATTCTAGGGAAAGCATTAGAGAAAGGAGAAGGCAACTGCCTAGGGCTGACAATTAAAGAGTTCAAATGAACTATAGATTTCATCTCTGTCCAACTCTCATTTGAATTTGACTTCAGAATTAGAAAGATGTGTCTTCTGGAAACAGCAATTTTGTATTATAAATTACAAGACTCTTCGTGCTTGTGACAGAGCTGTATATACAGGTGATCTCCTTGAAGAAAATCCATAGAAAGAACTTAAACTACATTTATATACATTTTTTCTTTTTTTTCTTTTTTTTTTTTTCTTTTTTTTTTTTTTTTTTTTTTTTTTTTTTTTTTTTTTTTTTTCTTTTTTTTCCCCCTGTTAATGAAGGACCAAACTGTTAGTACTGGATTTTTTGTTCTATTAAAAGAATAGATATGCCCTCCGTGCTTCTGGCTGTAGTCCTCAAAGGAATAATTTGTAAGTTCTTGAATCTCTAACTGAGTTATTTTTAAGTGTTTTTCAACTATGAGAATTAAAGAAGTATTAGTATTAATAAGTAGATAATTCAACGTGTGTTGCAGAACTACTTTTTCCTTATCTTGCTACATGGTTAGCTTTCAAATGCTCGATGCTAAACGTCAGCCCAACTCTTAGAAGGGATTTCACAAAAATGCCCCATGTAAAATGATTTTTTGTGTATGAGGTTGAGATAGATGTGGATATTAAGCCTTCCATTAAGCTTCAACTCAAATGTCCACAAGGAATAAAACTGCAATTTTTGAGTGATGTTTAAAGAAAATAAATGGGTATTACTGTGTGTCATAAAGCTGAGTCAGTTAGCTGTAAAGTGAAGGCTTATTAAAATGCTGCAAAGCTGCCTTTTATGCCTCCAAGAGGGAAAATGTGCATCTGCTCTACAGTGCTGCCTTACCCTGATGTAGTGCTGCAAAAAGACACAAACACCAGAACACAAACGTACAAAAACTGCAGGCTCAGTGCAAGTATCAATGCAAAATGATACTTAGAGCAAATCAGAAACATACTGAACTGGTACTCTGGCTTGACACCTGTGGGACTGCACTACTGCACTGCAGCACTGTGTGAAATGCTTGCTGTGTACAAAATGTTCTTGTTGGCTTTTACTATTCTGTGCTTAGTCCCTTAGTTCAAGAAGAATAACTCCAGAGGGGTAAGCTTTTGTAATCATTATATGTACTTCTTCAAGTGAACATGGCTTCCTTCCCCTTCCAGAGAATAAGGCCTCATTTACCTCCCATTTGATTAGGTTACTCCCACTCAGCCTGGTTTATTTTCATGCTCTGTTGGTGGCACTGAGAAGTTTCTAGGTGCCTATAAGATGGAAAACTTTAATCAAATATGTTCCTTTGCAAAAGAAGAGCTTGGGGTGCTGCAACAATAACAGAAGTTTCACTGTAACGTACTGAGAAACAATTTTTCTGAGCTAGGAAGGAAGTGGCCAAGGAATGAAAGAGGTAGTTCCCAAACAGCTGAGTTCAGCCGGTAGATTTCTCTGTCAGCTCTGCAGATGCCATCCCATCCAACCTGGCCTTGAACTCATGCAGGGATGGGGCATCCACGGCTTTTCTGGGCAGCCTTTGGCAGTGCCTCACTGCCCTCTGAGTGAAGAACTTCTTCTTTCAAACAGCATCATGCTTTGTTAGTTTTGTGTTGTTTACAGGCCTTCAGGATGATGAAAGAGTAACACAGGATCAATGCACAGTGCAATAAATGCTGTGGATTTTCAGGATAAAACTGTCTTCCTCCTTTTTTGACTTCTCAGTGGTTAAGTGTTGTATTCTAACAAATCTGAGTGGATACTGTTGCAGGGACCTGTGCACATATTGAAAAAATACAGCTTTTAAGTGATAGAGAGGGAGAATTTGGGATCTTAACAATGCACTTTTCCAATCATCCCTTCAAGATATATGCCTATTCATAGGGGAGGTATGCTGTTGATCTGCACAAGTGTATTCATGTACTGGTATTGATCTAGCTGGTTTGTGAGTACCACACTATGATACATAATGTTCCTGGTGAGCTTTTATAACCCACACTGAGATAGCTGTTGCTTTGCCTTTGCTGTTGATACTTGAAACCACAGCTGGTGTGGGTATTTAAGTAATGATAAGACAGTATATGCAGTGCAGTAAGTGTGCCAGAAAAAAAACACTTGCCCCTCTCAAATACCCATTTACGGAGACTTTCTGTATGCACACTTCAGCACCTGTATAATGTATGTTTCAGTGTGACTCTTTTTGGAAAGGTACTGTGTTGTCATTTAGGTGGTGACCTTGCTCACTGGCATGTTTAGCCTCAAGCACTTGGCTAGGTAGTCATGCTTTTTTGACCTTTCACATCAACCCAACTGACTAAATCCATAATTACATTCCATGTTCATAGCTAAATGATTTCTAGATAAGAACCCTTTTGTGAGTGTATACATAGTACCATAGATAAACATTGTTCTCCCAGTGTGACAGTAAGGGGTGATATAGCTTTTAGCAGGCCTGCAGTTATTATCTGAAATTATTTTGGTGTATAATGGTATAATTCTTTAAGCTTCTGCTCTTTCACAATTTTTTTTTTTTTTTTTAAAAAGGAAATCCACTGAAGCTGAGGAAGTTATCAGTGTAAACAAAGATCTGGCCCATTAATGTCTTTTGTTTCACAATAATGTTGATCACTGAGCTCCATCACAAGTTTTGCCCAGCATTTTGCCCAGTGTTACCCCAGTCTTTCACTCAGAATAAGCCAGTGGTGCTACCTCTAGCCCCTTGCCCCTACACTGCCTCAGACTGGCATTAGTTGGTGCGGAGCCGAGCGGTGAGTCTGGTCAGAGGGTGAACCAGTTTGGAAGTTAACAGGGCAACAGGAAAACAGTTGATTTTTTCAGCCAGACTAGCTTTCTTTTCCAGCTGAATGAGCAGCCAGCCAAAATGCTTGTGCCAGGCTGGAAAATGGTGAAACAAACACCTCTTTTGTTTGATTTCTGTGCAGGCTGAAACTGTGACATTCTCCTTTGGCTGTTTGCATGGTATCCCATCATAGATTTTATCTCATTCAACAGTTGGTAGAAGGCTAATAAAAGGATGGGAGATGACTAGCAACTAACACAGCGTGCTCACACAGAGAAAAAATCACTAATTCACACCTTCACTATGTGACAAGAGTATGCATATAAGATTCCTGGATATCAGGCTAAAGAAATTTCAGCTTAGCAGTAAAAGCTTAAAGCAAAATGTACAGTTTGCTTTGAATTTTTTTAAACACAAAATCGTGGTATTACGGGATCATAAAGATTACTCATATTTTCTAATCTTTTTTTCCTAGGAATTTATCAAAGAGCTGCTAACTCGGATAAGAGGAATGAGAAAACTCAGTCCCCCTCAAAAGAAGAGTATATAAATAACTCGAAGTAGTAGCACTCTGTAAAAGACATGGCAAGGGAAATGGGACTTTGAATACAAGACCTTTATTAAAATACCTGTCTTTCTCCACAACTTTTTTGATTTCATTCAGTTTTGACTCAAGGAATTTCTTTTGTGTGTTTTAAGGGTTCTTTTTTAAGTGTCAATTTTTATTTTTATTTTTTAAATCAAGAATATCAACGTTTTGGATGCTGCTCAACTTTCGCTTGAGGATTACAGAAGCAAGTGAAGAATCCAAGAGTTAGTGATGAAAGGCAGCAAGCCTGCGTGGTAAACCAGAAGATCTTGTACATTTACAGACCTAGGAGACTTCTCCTTGTGACTAGTTGGATAATGTTTTTTAAGTTGGTTGTACATTTAACTCATGGATGTCAAATTTCTTGTGCTTGTCTGTATATAAATTATAAAGTGGGTTGTGAATACTGTTTCACATGGATGGAAGGAAAAGTTTGTTACAGTAAATTATTTAAATGGTGGTTATTGCAAATATGCTACCACAACATACTGATTTAGATTACTAAAATGAGTGCTGCCATTTTTCTAAGTACCCTTAAAGCAGCCCAGTGAAAAATTTCTTCATATCTCCTTATTTAGACTGCAGCATATGAGAATTGGGAATTCTAAGGGCTTAATTTGTAGATTTAATGTTATTTTAACTTTGATGCTTTGCCAGATCATTTCCTCTCCACCTCACGGTGTCTTGGAACTGTGCAAACCTATGCTGAAAAAGGGCCTGCAGTCATATCTAGAGAAATGTCCATCACCACTTAAAAGCTGCTTCACAATGGAGGAAAAGGCAATGCTGCCAAAATGACTTTAAAGCACTGTCTTGCATTTAGTGATGTGGTCTTAATCAAGATTCCTCTCCTATTCAAGTAGACAAAGGTTATTGTAGTCCTTGTTTGTGGCTCTGCTCTGAGAACCTGGGGAGACTTAATAATGTGGATCTCTTGTAAAAGCGAGAACAGAAGAGAGATCCCTGCTCCCTCCTGGAAAATGTCCTATCTGAAACGTTCAATAAGCTACCATATGCTGGTAGGTGACACTAGTCAGGCATTTTATATCAAGGGTGCTCTGAACATATTTTATTTTTCAAAAGAAGTACATGTTTGTGAATTTTATGTATACTGGCAAGCTTTTTTAATGTATTTAATTTTGTAATGTTTACCGATGATTTTATTTACCAGATATTTACTCAAATAAATGGAACAACTTGTGACTTGTTACATGTACACTTTACTGTTGCTGAATAGGTTGGTAAATGGACTTTCTTACCAGAACGAGAAGCCTGGCAGGTGGTAAGTACGTGGGAATCCAGCTGCGTAGTTCCCAACTGGCTTTTAATGTACAACAAAAGAATCAGCTCAGTATCACCCAGCCAAATTTCTGTGACCTGGTGGATAGCCTCACTTTTGAAAGTCTACAGCTGAGGCATGCTTTCCCTGTGCCCTGAAGAATTAAAACGAAGAGAAATCTTGGAAATGTTTTCAGATAAGTACTGCTGCTTCCTTTTTGCCTTCCCCTAGAGGTTAGGTGAGCAGGGCTTACCAGTGGGTGACACGCAGTTCTCTATTGAAAGTCTGGCAGCAGGGCTGTCCACCTTTCTTCTCTTTCATACCTCTCTTAATTTGCCTTAAGGAATTTTAGCAGCCCTGAGAAAAGACTTGGTTGTTTTGCCTTGCAGCAAGTCAAGTTTAAATCTTGTACCTTGGTGAAGCTGCGATTCTACACTGGTTTCTAATGGAGACTTGTAATTTTTTTATTTTTTTTTTATGACATGTGAAATGAGCTCTGGGAATTTCAGCAGGGGCGGTTTGTGATTGCTGCTGTTTTTATGTTGCTGTTTCTTGCAGTTGCTGTCAGTGTTATCAATGGGAAGTCTTCAGAAAGAGGCCCATGGTAGATGACCTCTCATCACAAGGAGATTCTCTCCTTGGTCTGTGCTCCTTGTTGAGGATCTGAGGCAGTTACAGCTGTCTACATGTTGCAGGTGATATTTAGAAACAACCCCCAGTCAGAACAGAAAGATTAGGGTCATTTCTACATTCAGAGATACAGTATATGATTCCACTTACAATTTCAAATATGTACATTTTTTTCTTCTAGTGTAATATATCTTGTTGTGTAATGGCAACTATGCCTGTTATCTCTTTTATCCTGTAGCAAAATGACACTCTGTAAATAATTTTTCTTCACCTTACTCAGCTAAAAATGCCTGTATGCGTTGCCTGTTTACATTTTTTGTTGTCTTTTTCTTGCATTGCAGTTGTGGAAAATAGCAGCCTACTTTTTTGAAAGCAGTTGGGGGAGATCAGTGGTAGACTTGGAAACAACAAACACTGGGATAGCCCACAATGTCTTCGGCCATATGTGGATGGGACATTTACTTTTGTGAGAGGCTTCCTCTCCTCCAGCTCTACATGTGTTGCTATCTTACAAGTGTCAGTGACCAAAAACTAAATAACTATAGTTTGCAGCTGGCATGATTTTACTAGAGAGTTACAGGGTTTCCTTTTCATTGCTTTTTACTGAGCAGAGATGCTCTTGGCTTGAGTGGCTGTGGGGAAGAACCAAGCCATTCACGAAGATTTCTTTGAGATTTATGTCTTTATACTGTGTGGGTGTTCTTGGCTTTGGGAAATATTCATGGGGCATATCAATAGCACACTGTTGCTGAAACAATGTGAAGTTAAATCTTAGCCGAAACTCTTCACTGCTGTGGCTGGGCCACTTTCCTTATGTGGGCCAAGTCTGCAGCGAGTGCTTCTGTGGGGTTTTAAATGGTATAATGAAAGGAACTGATGTGCCCTGAAATAAATATGTAGCAAAGCTGAGTTTTTTTGCTTTGGCATTGAAATGCCTCTCCAGTATACAAGGTTGCCTGTGAGAGCGTGTGTTCCTAGGGTATGCCTTGTGGCATAATTAGCCTTTGCATGTTTTACAGCAGGAGCTGACAGTGTGATGATGTCTTCTAGTTGACTTAGAAGGAGAAAGTGCTTGTAATCAGAATGCCTCGTGGATGGTGTATTCCTTTAGGACATAAGAAATAAGATGAGCCTTCTACTTCCAATCTTGATTTTTACCCTTTACTGCAATTATTCCTGTGGTGGGTTTTACTCCTGAAGTTTGTGCAGGGATCATCTGGGGGAACACAGAGGATAGAGAGGATCTTAACTTTCTCTATTCTTGGAGAATATGACCAAGAAAGGTGGGAGCAAAATATTTTCTTCCAAATATGTTCTTCTTGTGCACTTTGATCTCTTGGACACTGTGAGCATTTGAAGGGTCTTTTGCGCTTTTCTCTGGCAATATGTGTGGAAATTGAATTACTTGGCAACTCTGAAGTGAATTTGCTGCATTAAGGCCTTAATGTATATAAGCCTTAATGTAAATATGCTCCAGGGGAAAAAAGCATGAGGGGCCATATGAACAGTGCACCTGTTGCATGGAAACTGGAAGAGTATACAGGCCTAGTTCTGAACAAAGAGTTGTACTTGAACTCTTGATGAAGTGCTATAACACAAGGATTAATTGACTCTGCATAGGATTTGCCATCACCAGCATCTTCCACAGATGCTAAACAGGTACTGAATAAATGCATGCAATGATTCTGTGGTTTATAAAGGATGTTGAGATTTTGAGGAGCCAGAAAGTAGTTGAAGTACTTGGAAGTCTCAAAAAATCAGTAAGAAATTTGTCCTGTTACATGTTCCGCTAGTAAGAAGACTGACAAGAGTCTTGCATCACTCCAAAAGTAATGCATCCTTTTTATTTCCATAGAAACTATAACAGGTACAAAGAGCACAGTAGACAACGATAGAGCAAATTCTCAGCTACACTGTTTTTTCAATGCAGTCACTGCCAGTAGCTATGCATTTTTACCAACAAGAGTCTGAATACCACGCTCGTAAATATCTGCCCCAATGGTGATGATCCACAGTCACTGTCTGCACTGCTGAAATGCACCACCCTCCTCTGTTTGGTTTCTATAAACATTCAGTAAACATCAATTAATATCACTAGGTGCAATTTTTCACTCATTGAAGAATTCAGCAGCACATTTTTTGTTTATATGTGCTTCCATGTCAGACACCATTCTGTCAGACTGTCTCTCTGCTGCTGTCTGTTGCATGGCAACAACATGTAATGCAATACTGGTGGAAAGGTTCAACCTCTACTGCCATACCACCAACATCCACCTCTGACGTCATGAGCTGACATAATAAAATAGGAAGCATTAATTTTAGAGCAGCATTTGTATTTCAATTTGGAGAGAAAATGAGGAATATATATGCATTTATTGGAGAAAAGCATAATGAAGAGGAAGGCTTGGAAGATTAAGGAAGGGAAATTTGTGAGTAGATGGAAATGGACTGATTTGGTAGTGAGAGTGAAAAGCACTGAGCCTGATACTGTATGGATAAATGGTATCATCATTTGTTGGTATCCTCAAGTTGAAATTGGATGCTTTTATATATAAGTTCTTCTTCAGTTCAATTGAGATGGTTGTATAGTAACTGTTGAGCCAGGGCTTGAACCACTGATTGAGCACCTGGGGAAAGCACTCAGCCCTGGGAGCACAGATGAAGGCAATTCAGCTGTGTGACCTGAAGGGGTGGAGCCTGGCTGCACCTTTCTTAGACCTCATTTAAGGGCTGACTGCCACTGGGGAAAGGTCTCCAGTTGGAGATCCCTCCTTTGTGGAGTCTTTCCTGCAAGCCTGTTTCTTTGGAGAAGGGTGAGTGTTTTTCCTTTTCCTTTGTAACACTGTTCAATCTGTGCTAGTCTCATTGTTGTTATGCTCCTGTATTGCCCTTCTACCATGATTGTAACAATGGTCAAAGACCTTAAAGCTCTAGATGTTTCCTTCAAATATTTTCCAGAATTGTGTTCTCTTTCCTTTTTCTTGATGGTAACAGGTGCAGGTGTGTAATTAATGCTGCAATCAAAAGATAGAGGCAAATTGTAGCAAAGAAAATGTGCTTAGGAAGCACCTAGATTTGCAGAATCTGTTTTTGTCACTGGTGAACTCTGCCATCATTATAAATACAGAGTGTTTATGAAGTTTTGATGTTGCTAGTTATAACCTTACCTACTGTTGTTGGGATTTTTTTTTTTCTGCTTAATCTTTTTGGTATACTGATAAAATTTGCTCAGGTATTAACTTATGCTTCTTACAGGCTTTTCTGTCTTCCAACAGAAACTGAAAATTTCTCTTTAAAATGAAAGAAACTAAGCTTTTAAAATGTGTATTTAAGACTGAAAGTAACTTTGGAAGTGCAGGTAACAGATTTTATTTGGTAGTACCTGGAAAAACCTTCTGTGAGTGGAGTGTGATGATGTATTGCCTTAACAAGGGAAATGCAAAGGATCCCATGTCTTCTGGTTTGACTGCCATACTAAACCAGAAGTGGAGTTAGACCTAGCCTGTACTAGAGTGAGCCCTCAAGCTGTTTCTTGCCTTGTTCTTGCAACTAATGATCTACAATGTACTGCATGTCTTCTCTTGTTTCTCTAGCCTTAAATCCAAGCCTATCGAAACAATAGTTACTAGATCAGTGTTAGCACACATCACCTCCAGTACTGTCATGATGCATTTCTTTATAACCTGCATCAATATTCCCTATTCCTTTAAGTTTAGTAGCTTATTTCTCCTAAGTACCTTTTATTATTCAGTGAAAGTGGGAAATGTGTGATCTGATGCTATTTTTGCCACGGAGGCTGTGCTGCCTGTGCCGATCAATCTGAAAGCCTTGAAAGGCTGCTGTAAATTTAAGCGTCTTCTGAATTATAGTCGCATGCTAATGAAACATATTCACTTTCTCCCTTATTTCTTTATGTCACTTTCCCAATTAAGTTTTCAGTGTGTAAATGTAACTCAGCCACATACAGTAAGGAGAGAACAACGGTCTTGGAGCTGTTTGAGTGATTTCTTGTACGTTCTGGGGAAAAAGAAGATTATTGAGGCTTGTAGAGTTTTCTTCCCCCAATATCTGGGAGTTGCTCTAGTACCAGCTGCATGAGGCCACAGAAATGGTCCTGTTTGGAAGCCTGAGGGTGAAGCAGAACATAGAAACCAAAAATCAAGAAACACAAAAGACAAGAAATAACCAGTGGCAGGTGCACAAACTTGCCAAGTGTAGACTGTCTTTGTACCCTTTGGAGAAAAGCTGTTCATTCCTCCTGAGCTTAACACTTTGAAAGAAGACAAATGTCCTCCCACCATACTCCATTGAACTTGTGCTGGGTCCAGGCAGCAGGCTCAGCAGAGTGCTGAATGCAAATGCTTGGGGTGTAATGCAGATAGAAGTACACTTCCGTAATCAAATCCTAGCTAATCTGCTCAACTCTGAATGCCATGCTTGGCCTGCTAATAAGGCTGTGTGTCAGGCAGAGCACTGGAAGGCTGTATCACCCTCTTCCACCCTGCGGTGGTTGTGGTGCGTACGGTCTCTGCTGTCCCAACCAGTAAGAAATACTACAGCTTTTCAGCCTTGATATTAGGAAAAAAGAAATAGGTCCTTCATCTGTGAGGGTCAAGAGTTTGTTGCCAACTCAGGTGTTTTGATATGTGAATCTAAAAACCATGTCTCTTGAAAACAGATTTAGCTGTACTTATGCTATTATGAACTGACCCGATTTTGATCCAGATTCTGGATTTTGAGAGGAAATGAAGATGTTTAATGTTCTTTTGTCTAGACTTGTACAATTTTTGCCTCCTACACTCCAGCTGTCCTTTTAATACAGCTTTCTCAGTCATCAGAAAGGCTTTAATGTATTACTTTGGAGAATTTTTTCTGGTACAGGGCTAGACTTAAATCAAGCACCAAATGGTCATATGTTGGAAAAAAGCTATGCACACTATAACTTATCGTTAAGAGTCTCCTCTTTATCAAATGTGTTTCTGTTTCCATATCAACAGTGTACCTCAGTAGTGCATGTTGTATAATATCCTTGGGATTTTAATGGTCTACCTCAAATGCCTGCTCTCTTTCTTGTTCTCCCATGTGCCTTAGTCAAGTGCTACCACTTAGCATATTGTATTGATTATTTTTTTGTCTGTGTAGCTGCACATTGAGCTCACCACTTAATCACTCCAAAGCTAAATTTTCTATCCTTGTTACAAGGACAAAGTGTTTAAAAATGTCAGCTCATGAAATATAAGCAAGAGTTTTACTGCTAGGGTTGAGTGAAGTGATAATTGTTTATCATTTTCCCTCTGGTTACCTCTCTAATCTGAAAATCTGAGTGCTTTCTGAAATTAGTATGACTTTTTCAGCTTGATCTTGTTAGATGCTTCCTTCTTTTAATACTTTATTTCTTATAGCTTTTATTTTTTGGCTGCAGTTGGTTCTGATCTAAATGTTTTCCCTCAGAATGCTTTCTGTTGTTCTCGTACCTTTTGCAGCAGTAATTAAAGTGTTTCAAAATTCTATCACCTCTGCAGCAACAGTAAAGTTAACTAGAGAAGGACTTAAGAGAGGTCAAATAAGCCAGTCAATCCTATGCTATTCCATTGTTTTCTTTGTTTAAAAAAGCTAGGCTATCATGCCCAGCCACAGCTATGAGTTTCAGATCTTTTCTTTTCTACAAAACCAAAATCTTCCATAGGAGTATGGGTTCATTTATTTAGTCAGGAAACATGTGAAAGTTGGTTCAGAATCTAAGATTAGGCTCGTGTATGAGGCTGGCTTTTAGAAAAAAATAATGTTAAGAGGCCAGAACCTTTCTATCTGACCACTGACTCTTGCTAATTAGAGATTGAAGAGCAGCTGTCAATTAGGCATTGGGACTGGGAGCCCAGATCACACAGCAGGTACAGCACAGGAATATGCTCAACTTCCACTTCTTGGAAAGTTTATTCCCTGTTTGAACCTTACCCATCTCAAATGCTCAAAAAATCATGAGTTAAGTGAGTCAGACACTCTGAGGTACCGAGTCTTTTATAATGTATGTTGATTTGTCATTGTTTCTTGAGATGCTTCCTCAGGGGCTGCTTGTAAATCTTTTGGTCTGCAGATGAGGGCCTGAAGCTTCCTTTTAAATGAGGACCAAGACTTCCCTGTCTCCAGCAATTTCAGGAACAGGAATCCTAGTAAGGATGTTGTGCTTGTGATAATAACATTCAGGTTGGGAGCAATCAAGAAAGCACATCTGTAGTTAAAGGTGCCCTTCTTTGTGCACTCCACATAGCCCGTGGAAGTTTCCCCTGCACTGGTATGATTCCAAGTCTGCATGAGCATGAAAACTCATGAGGGAGGCATGCTAGATAATATGGGAATATGCTGGCATTGGGTGAGTTTAGAGTTGATGTAGTTTACTCTGTACCCCGTTAAATGCAAGCTACTGATTTAATTCACTAGATAGTATCTGTTCTTTAAGTTTGATGAGTGATTGATGGCATTCATCACTGATGATGACATTCACTTCTGTGCATTGCTGGACTCCATTGGGACTTTGGACAAAATGATTCTTGGGTGGATGCTGGAAACAAGCAGCTTGTTTTTTTTTCTTTTTTTTTTTTTTAAGATATAAATTATTGAAGCAACCTAGTTTGAACAATGCGTTTAGATCGAAAGTGTGTTGCAGTGGAGCCTAGCTAATGTCCCAACCAACTATACTTCCAAATTTTGCCTTTTGGGGACAGGAAAAAGCTGTCAAATGCTGGCCTGTCTGTTGTTAAGAGTCATTGCAAGCAAACGACTCTCATAAATCAGTGGTAGCTGACAGTCAGAATCTTGGCAGGAGATTTCACAGAATCACCTGGGTTGGAAGGGACCTCAAGGATCATGTAGTTCCAACCCCCCTGCCTAGCAGGGCCACCAAACATACACATTCAGATCAGGTTGCTCAGGACCCCGTCCGACCTGGCCTTGATTTCAGAGCCCCAGGAAAGCATTTGGGAGATGGATCCACACATCTGTAGGCTGAGGGAGTAAACTAAGATGACAACACATCATGGTAACCTTTTTCTGCAAGTGGCAGGTAGGTGCATAGTTCAGTTAGCCGTGTGTTTTTCCATACATGCATACTTTTCCCTTTAGTCATGCAAAATCCTTCTCTCTCTGCTTTAAGGAATGCCACACTTAGACAAGGAAAAATAATCACAGTTGTTCATAGTTTGACTGGGTCTGTGTGCTGCAGAAGGATGAAATAGGCAACCAGGGGTTGCCTTCTATTCAGAGCTTCGATTATGGATTATCTTATAGAACATGTGTGTGACTGCCCCAAGAGCAGTTTGAAATGAGCAATGCCTTGTTTTCCTGCTGATTAGAATTCCCTCTCAAAGAGCACTGAAAGGGCTCCAAGGGCCCAGATGAAAAATATGGAGCCTCGTGCACTGCGTGCAGCAATGCCAGCGGGTCCCAGGATCCCAAACCCAGACAAGGTTCTGCTTCTTGGAGGGCTGTGCCATTGGTGCTTGACCAGCAGCCGTGTCAAGATGAGGCCCAGCACTGCACCTCCTGCTGAGGAGGTCATCATGGTGGAAGGAATGAAGGTTTTGTGTGCAGCACAAGCTGTTGCCTGGAGGGAACTGTGAGCATTACCCTTCACACACTCTCCTGCATCCAGTATTAGGCTATGTTGTCTAAACAGATTGTGGTGATTCTCTCTGGAGAGGAAAAGAGAAGCCTTGAGCTCAACCCCTAGCACCCTTCACAGCTCAGGCAGCAAGGCTTGTCAGGACAGCAGTTTCCTGCACACAATTCTGGAAGTATCTAACAGTATATCAGCATTCTTCATCCCTTTTTCTGTTTTCCTAGAGTAGTAGTTTTGGTTCTTTCAGCAGCTGCCATGTCAAACATATCCAGAAGGAGACTGCAGGAAGCTGGCAGCACCTGGCAGAGAGAAAGCAGAGCTGGAGGGATCCTGCTGCTGGCTCAGTGGCTTTCCAACACCTCCCACTGGGCTGGGCCAGCCTTCTGGCAGCAGGATCCACCTTAGCCTCATGCATCCCAGCATGGACGGTATGCTGACTCCTCCTGATCCTGAGGGTTGGTGCTCTCACTGCTCAAGGTGTGCACCTGATGGCTGCTGAGGTGCCTTGCTAGTGTCTCTGCTGCTCTCTTCCTCTCCTCCATTACCTCTTAGTTGTTCACTGATGTATGTCATAAATAGCCTGATAATTTTCTTAAAATACCTTTTGAAAAATGAAAATCGATGTGAACTATATAGCATGAGATCGCTAGTTAGGAATAGCTATGGCAGGTGAAGCAAATGGAACCCTGCTGAGAGACCACTATTGTTTGGCTAGAGTTCAAAGGCTTAGATGAGAATAAGGTATTTGATGATTAATAATGGGAAAATAATCTTTATCTGTCCAGAGAATTAGAAGTAGCACAGGGAAAAGCTATATGAGCAAATGCAAGCTGCTGCAGTCTAAACAGTGCAGCCTAACTAAGGATGTCCTCATACATGTACCACTTGTTCTGCTGCGCTGTCATTAAGGCCAGTGATAACTACTCATTTGAAGGGCTTTGATTGCTTGGTGTTCCTGCATGGACAATTTAATTTAATTTTTAAAAGAAATACTGTAACTCTATCTTCACAATGTTTTGCATCCAGAGCACAGTGAGGGTGAGGCTCCCAAACTCACTTGCTGCCCGTTGATAATAACATCATGAATTAACAGTGGGAATCTGTTTTGGCAGTAGCTGTGACTGCCAAGTGCCATGAAAGGTAAATAAATGATAATAATTAAAAAAAACAAGTTTCGTGGTTACATAAACTACTGCTTTCTGAAGGGACATCTGATTTTCATAGCAGGCTTTGCAGCAGAGCTGCCACCAGGGCTTGGTAGATGTTGACCTTTCTGTGTGAGTGGGTGGTAATGCGTGTGTAAAAAAGAAGTGAGGTGTGAGTGCTGTGAGGGGTTTCTAGGCTTTGCCGGGAGGTACAGAGCACTGCAGGGTGTCCTGACCCAGCCAGGAGGAAGGAGATGCCTGAGCGCGTGCTCTTCTGTGAGGTTTCCAGCCCAGTGGGCAGCCTGAAAGGCACAGTGCAAGTGCTGCATCTGCTCTGGGAAGGAAGTAGTATGTGCAGGATTTCTTGTGTGCTTATTCTAGTTCTAGTCTTGTTTATTGCTCTGTATTAAAGCTGGATACATTCGGGTGCTTTGGCACATGTCCATTCAGATTTGCCAAGGCTTGGTCCAGCTTGGGAGACAGGCCAGCTGAAGCCTTCCTATAAGTGGAGTGGCTGAAGGAAGGAAATCACGGCTGGCAGAGGGATCACACCAGCTCCACACACTGAGCTTTCAGCTTGCTGCTGAACTCATAGGTCCATGTGCGGCTTTGCAGAGCACCTTCTGTGCCTCGAGTCCCTCCTAGCTATACACAGGGCTGACTTCGTGCTGAGGGTGCTGCCGGAATCAATGGGTTGAGGCAGGTGAGCACCATGGTGGCACCCGGCTGTCTTATGTTGTGGGCAGCGAATGGGCCACATAACATTCTCAGCCTCAAAACAGTGCCAATGTTTTAACATGGAGAAAAAAAAAAAACAGCCCTGAGGTCTGGTGTGCAGAGGCAGGAAAAGTTATTTTTAACAGTATGGGAAGGACTGTACTTACAAGGCTAACCTACAGTACATGCCTTACATTTTGCTTGGCAGAAACAGAGCTCTCTCTGGTTACAGAGCTGGAGGGGAATAGCAAATGTGTGTGCTAATAATTGCCATGCTACTATTTTTAAAATTCTGCCTGCATTGTTTGTATCATTGTTACCCAGCAGTGCCTCCCCAGGCCAGGTTACCTGAGGCAATGCTGGGTTTCCATTTAGGAGTCTGTAATATTTTTTTGTATTTTGCTTGCTTCTTCCCCCTCCCCCTTCTTTCCTTGTATCTAAGTACAAGCATGCTTTTGTACTTAAAATAATAACAACAAATAATCCTATGGATGGGAAACTTATTTTGGCAAAGCTTTTGTTGTCTGACTCAGATATTCCATGTTGTACTTGCAAAGGCATGGGACACCCTCCCTCAGCTGTGGGTGCACAAAATGGCTTGATGGCTTGGTACCTTCCTCATCTGCTTCCATGTGCCAGCCCCACTGGGTGGGCTGGTAGGTGATGTGATGTCAGGCACTCAGCTCCCCTTTACAAGCCTGCTCTCATCCCCCACAGGCATTTGCTCTCTCCTACTGCTATCTCCTGAGTGAGAGCCTTGTGATGCACACTAGCAAATGTGTGTATGCATCTGCAAGGAGAGTTGCTGAAGAGGCAAACGTAGCCATTACTTGCAGTAAAAACTGAAACGTTGGTGAGAATTCGTCTAAATGAGAAAGAATGGCCTGGCCCTTGATAAGTCATGGCTGCTGCAGAGTTGGTATGACCACCTGCTTCCCATTGTGGTGAGGAGCAGGCCACCCTCTGTGCAGAGTGAAAATGTTGGGGGAGCAAAGCAGCCCACTGTCAGTATTGTAGGTGCTTGTCTGATAGATGTCTGGAGAGGGAGGAGGAGGGAGAGAGAAGGAGGGCTGTCCTCATGTACTGCCTCAGGAGTCAGCTCCTATCACCTCCATGTGCCTGTGCAGAGGCAGGATAGCAAGGTTAAACAATACATTGCTGTAGGTTTTATTTTTATTCCAGGGCTTTTAAATTATTAATGCACAGCAGTGACCACACTTGCTGTTAAGCAGTACCTTGCAAGCCCATTTAAAATATTTAGTACTTAACTAGCAGAGCAAAGCAAACAAACATGAGTAACTAAAAGGGTGAGGATGCACTTAATTTTTAAACAGTTAAAAACAAATCGGTGATCCACACCATGACAGGAGCCCATCTGGCTGCTCTGGGCACTGTGCAGGGCTCCAGGCTGGCTCCTGCCTGGTGCTGCTGGTTCAACAGTGGTGTGGTCTGGGGGCTGCCATCTCTGCCAGCCACCATGGAGCTGGGCACTTCCCACCTCCTTCTTTTCTAGATATGCATTCACTGTGGGCAAATCTCACTGTGGGATGTCCTTGCGGGTCGGAGCCAGCTCTCTGACAGAGTGACAGTGTTCCTTCTGTGTGAGTGGATGTTGCCAAAGAGAGCAGACAGCAAACCTACTCTCTCCGTGGCAAAGAAAGCTGAAAACACCCCCATTGCTGAAACAAGATGTGTGTCAGCAAGAGATGGGCCCAGCCAGAAGAGGGACCTCTGAGAGGAGGAATGAGGATGAGAACTGACTACCTGTGAAAAGGAGAGGCAAGGAAGCAGCATGTATATGAGGGAGAGAAGAAGGATGAGCTTGGGAGACAGGGAACAGCTTAAGGTCAGGTGAGGAAAAGTGGAACAGAATACAGACAAGTAATATTAGATGTAATAAAAGTCCAAATAAAAGAACTCAGCAGGAGCTGGAAAGCATAAAATGAGTTCTGACTAGAGGGAGAAGAAGATTAAAACCATGGAAATAAAGTAAAAATGGCTAAGGCTGCGTATTAGGAAGAATGGAGGTAATACATTATACAGAGAAAGTTTGGGTATTTACTAGGATACATCAATGCTATATTTATATGGGTAACACAAATGCATGTTAAGGTTGCTTAAAAGGATTGCATAGGTCTGGCCAGAGCACAGTGCATGGCTGCAATATGTAACAATAATTATAAGTGGGAAGGGTAGAGTTACCAATGATTAGAATTTCCCGACCCTGCTCATTGTAAGATGCTGGTTTCAGTTACTTATAGCTGAGAAACTATGATGGGCTGTTATTTTCCATATCAGCTGTCTGCCTCAGGCTGACTCTGACAAACAGCACTTCAAGAAGACTGGGACAAGACTAGGAGCTTGCAGAAGATGGAAGCAGGGACATGTGATAGAAGAAGGAGCTAAAGGTATTGCCTGCATGCTAAAGGACAAAATCTGGAGGATGAAAGCCCAGCTGGAGCAAAGACCTGAGGCAGACTTTAAGGGCGGCAAGAAGGAATCCTGCAAATATGCTGGCTTCTGAAAGAAATTCAGGGTAAATATAGATCAACTCAGAATTGAGGGAGGCCATCTAGCCACAGGTGACACAGAACAGGCTGAGGTGCGCAAATACTAGAAGAGTCATAAAGGTGATGGATCTGGATCCTTCTTGTTAGTGCTGGCCCATGTGTCAAGGGGTAGTGCTCCCAGACTGCACCATGGGACGCTTGGTGGGACCCGAGGAAGCAGAGAGGGATGCAGCACAGGATAAGTGCCAGAAGAGCACTGGAGATTTTTGAGACTGAGTCAGGCAAAGCTGTGGCTGTCCTGAGCTGGCTTTGCTGGGGACCCTGCTGTGTTAGGAGAGCAGCTCCTTTCCTGCTGGCAGCTCTTTGGATCTGCAGTCCTGCAGTGGGAAGTATTACTGAGACTGTGCTGAAAAAAGGTCCAGTTACTTTCTGAAATTGCTTTTTGAAGTGACTTTTTGATTTGAGAAGCTTTAGTGCTTCTGTATTTTCTCTTTGAGAGGTGAAGGAGTGTAAGTGCTGGATCATGAGCAGAGCTCATCCATCCAAAGCGCTATCCATCAAAGCAACCTTTACTCCATAGCACACAATGAAAACCCAAGGTTCTTCTAATGTTTCCCCCCAGTCAGAAGGCACATGTGAAAGCCTCGGGCAAAATGTCCCATCTTCCCTGGTGCTGCAGGTGATGAAAGAAACAAACCAGGTTCAGCTCTTGGTTGTGCTTCTTTTTGGAGTGGTAGCAGTCAGCTGCACATCTGAACCCCGGCAGAGTTTGCAAACATTTTTCCCCTTTGACATCTGAATGTTTCTGATGTGCCCAGAGACCTGATAGGAGTGACAGCCTTGAAAACATTGGAGGAAATGACTAATTCTTCCTTCAGAGCACAGATTAAATTGTGCTCAATAAAGAAAAGCAAAATAGTGAGTAACTGCTAAGTGAAACCCAGTTCCTCCATTCAGTAAACGAAGAGTTCTTTTGGGGGGGAAAAAAAGATGTGGACATGGGTGCATCACAGAGACCGTACAGTAAATGAGACCAACTGCCAGAAGAGATTTACTTGTATTTTTCCCCAGTATTTTCTCCCCTGTTCCGTGCTGTGCTCAGTGTGGGGCAAGCAAGTCTGAGCAGGAAGGGGCTGTGCTGCTGCTCCTTTCAGAACAGTCTCTCCTTTGCCCCTGGCACCAGGAGAGCATCTTGCTAACACTGTACTGGTATATTTGTAGCCCATCTTTAAATTTAGCAGGCAGCTGGTATGTAAGGAATGGATGCAGGCACACACTATATCTTTGTGTGTTTTCTTTGTGGGGCAGCAATGTTGGTGACGCACTCAATGAAATTCAGAGATATGGCTCTGAATGCAGTGTGAGAGATGCTGAGCCCAGCAGAACAAGCTCCAAACTTGGAGCCTAGCACAGGGTAGGGGATACAGACTTGGTACCTCCCAGAATGTCATCTGTGTCTACCCCAGAGGAAGAAAATCCTTATATGGTTTAAAGTCAGGAACCACTGTAGGAGAAATTGTGGAGTTCTCACAGTACAGCAAGATCACCAGGGGAGTTCCTGGGGATCTGTGCAGTTCAGCAGAACTATACCTGACCTGAAATAGGTGGTCAGTTTTGAGCTGACAAAATGTGGTGATAGCCTTCAAATTAGTAAGGAGGATTTGTGAAGGAAGGACCTCACAAGACTGAGACAGAGCAAATAAGTGACAAAAAAAGAGACAAATGAAATGCAGTGTGGTTGATGTTAAGTGATGCTCATGAGAAACTGAACAACTCCAAATCCACATATAAAATAATAACCCAGAGATTAGAAGAGGGATCTGAGAGGGCTGGACACTATATTTCAGGAGCTTAATTTAGAATTGTAATGAATTCCTGAAAACGTGGGTACTGTCTGGTACTGTTATGGTCAAAAAAGCATATCCAAAACAAGGAGTTATTAATGTATTGGAGAAGGAAGTGAACTGAATGCTCTTGTGTACATTTATCATCTTGAATTTTCTGTACAGTTCTGATCTTTTTGCCTCTAACAGGTTGTGGTAGATCTGGAGAAGATTCAGAAAATGGATAGCAAGGATGATCCAAGGTGTGGTAAGCCTTCTGTACGGGTGAGAAGGTGATAACAGAGAAGAAAATAGGGGTATAAAGGTGGATAAGACATAAGCTTACAAAATCGTGAGGAAAGTAGAGAAGATCAGAACTCAACTAATACAAAAACTGAGACATCAGATGATGGTAATCAATCCAGTTTCAGACCAAAGGAAATGTGAGGTTCCCTGCACTGCAGGTAGCTGACTTGAAGTCTATCACAGGATGTTGTGGGTGCTGAAAGCTCAATAGAGAATGAAGCTCAATGGAGAGAGACTTCCTCATTTGTGTTTAAAAAAAAAACCAAAAAAAAAAAACCAAACAAACAAAAAAAAACCAAAAACAAACAAAAAGCACCAAAAAACCCCCCTTGTAGCACTCTGATTCAGGGCAAACCCCAGCTGGTACTATTGAACAGGTGGGACTGTCTTAGGGAGAAGAATTGTAGAAGCTAGTCTTATTTCTGCTTTTCCTTAGGTACTTGGTTACAGTGACTGCTTGGAGAGGAGCTCCTGGGCCAGGTAGCAGTGTCTGCTCCCAATTCAAGGGGCAGGACTGTAGGCCTATTAGAACTTCTTGTTTCTGTGGAGTATATGGCTGTCTCAATCAAAATGATGAAATGGTTGAAGAATTATACTAAACATTTTAAATTATGTTTTAAATTGCTATTTTGAAATGTTATATTTAGGTCTAAATGTTCCTAATTTTCTTAAAAACATGTATCTGCCCAAAACTCATTTAATGATGAATCAATAACCCTTGTTCCTGTGTTATGTAGGCAGCAAATATGGTGCTTTTACTGCAAATACTGCTCTTGGTTAAACAGCACTTTCCCCTCTGGCCTTTACTAGGATCTGTTTTCCTAGGCTTTTCCTTGTACTCTGGATGATGAATGCTCATAGCCCTTGTGTCATTTCCTTGTTTGGCAGTAAGGATGGGGAGGGCTAGTAAAGAAGGGTTTTCTTTCTCTGGTATGTCCTGTTCTTCTGCCAAAGAGATAAATTTTTCTCTGTGCGAAGAAATAACATGAGCCCTTCAGTAAGCACTGTGAAGGGGAACTCTGCAGCCCCTACTCAAGTTCATTTCGTTCCAAAGACTCTCAGTATTCCTGATGGTTGTAGTAAGAACAGTCCAGCAAGAACTGAGAATACAGATCAGGGTGTTCTTAGAAGACAATAAGAGACTTCACTAAGATTTTGATGGGCATACTGCTCGTGTGGGACAACTAGAAATGGTTGAGTGTAATAAGTCAGTTGTTCTGATACATCCTTAAAAGTAGTTGTACTGGAAGGAGTATTTGGAGGTCAGTTAATTCAACTGCCTGCTGAAAGCAGAGTGAACTTTAAAGTTAAGTCAGGTTTCACAGGGCCTATTTGTCATTCATCAACTCCCTTGCGCAATTTTTCTTTCCAGGCTCAGCCCTGGCAAATCCCAATGCAATGATCACTGTCTTAGTCTTTGTTGTGAAGAAATCATGAATGTTGCAAGGTTAGATCTTTTTTTTTTTTTTTTTTTTTTCCTCATGTTTACTCATATTACACAGTGGCTGTGATTTTGGCAATTCATGCAAAACAGTGGGAGAAAGAAAAGGGCAATTATACTGCCTGTCTGTGATGTAGGAATCAATGAAGAATAAATGCTGGATCTGAGTATTTGGGCCTGTCCCCTCTGAGAAATGATTTGGGTAAGACTGATTTCAAGTACTCTGAAGAATCAGGGAAAATTAACAGTCTATCCTGTCCATGAGAGTTTTGATTGTTGCTCATCCATTGGGTGAAGTGATGATTCTGATTGCATCCAGGTGGATTGACTTGAACAGCTTTTCTTCTTTGCTTTGAAACTGTCTTCCCCAGCAGAAGTAACTTCTGAGACATCCTGTCTCCATTAGAAGATGCTAAGAACGTGAATGGTATGTCACACTTCTTACTAGATTGGAAAGGCCAGATTTTGCCCCCTCTGAATCACCTATTATGAACACCCATTGCTCCATTGCTATTGTGGTGGTGACTACTTCCAAAAGTAGTCTTGTGAGGGATAGCATACATATGAGCAGGATTGAGGTATTCAACAAAAGCAGACACAAGATTCTACCTTAAATACACCTTTTGGCTGCTTTCTGCACAGTTTGTTAAGCAGGATGAAGAATCACAATGAAGTCCATGTATCCTTGTGATGATGCTTGTCTCCCCACCGTGGAGCCTCTGCTGGTGAGCACTTTCTTGCTGTACCCAAACTGCATGCTGAGTGCACTTGCTGATCCTTCCTTGTTGCACCTGAAGAAGCACTTGACATTTACAGTTTAATGCTCCATAAGAACAGGGGAAAATTGAAAACACTGGGTCTGACTTTCTCTGCCTGATAGTGTCAGAACTACAGGGACTATAAATCTGGAAACCATTTCTGGGAGAGTGAACATGAGCCAGCTCCAGAAGCTTGGTGCTCTGGTCTTCTAATTGTAAACACTAGCATGCTGGCAAGTATATGCCACAGGGTTATAGCTGCGGATCTTGTGTGTCCAGACCTTTGCCCTCTGCTCCTGGCTTTGATAAGCTGTGACTGGGCCAACGGCTCATGGGCTGGCGTCAGTATCTGCAAGCTTGCTGCCACCTGCTCCTCTGAAATGAAAAATTAATATGCTTATGTTCTGACCAAATTATGCTGTACTCTAATTCCTGAAGAAAATGTTGATAAGAGTGCTTTTGAAAAAAGGTTTTTTAATATCCTTTGCAAATGACTAAAGGAATTCCAATTAGACCTTACATGTCATTTTCATTTCCCTTGTCATTGCTGTCTAATTCTGAAAAATGCTCCCATCTCTACTGCTTTCATGTATCATCTGCTCTTCTTATTTGTCCACTCAGCCATAATCCTGGTGGGTGACATGATAGCTATTTCCATGGCAAGAGCATTACAAATTCTAATAATATCTTTCACTGAAGTAGCACTTTTATGCTTGGTAGAGCTGTGAAAAATCAAGTTTGATATACACACTTTCACCATTTTGTATGGTTTTCTAATCTCACTTTGTGCAGCTTCTGGTTACCACATTTCACATCACTTTGAGAATAAACTTGTGACTCTTTTTTTTCCTTTCTGTTTTTGATTAAAAAAAATTCTCATCAGGTTGAAATTTGGATTTATTTAGGTTTTGGATGGGAACCAAGGCTATTCAGCATTATAAATAAGGAATTGTTCCTATGTGTTAAAATAGGGGTTTTTTTTGTTTGTCTAACAGAAAGTAAGATACAGACTCAGCCCTCTGAGTTTCAGCCCATCGCCTTTGCATTTCATTACTGCTATCCCATGCATCTTTACTTCAAAAGGATAAGATATACATTTTTGTTCTGAAGTTTTACATTAAATACTTGTTACATCTACCAATGAAATCAAATAGTTTTGGGGAGATATGTGGCTGGCACCCAACGCGGTGCTGCAGCGTTATAGGGTGATTTGTGGGACTCAGTGCCAGGAGCACAATGCCCCAGCACAGTGGCAGGAAGGACTCGTGTGGGCAGAATGCTAACAACTCACTGTGTAGTTTTCCCAAGACATGAGGGTTAACTTCTGTCAGCACTGAGGACAATGAACAAGCGATCTACTCTGTGGTTTGAGTTCAGCACAGATGCAGAAAGATGGGCACTGCTGATCCAGTGGCACCTTTTTGTATCACTGCAACGCCTAAGATTTCTTCATCTTTAGTAAAGAAAAATGTCTGTGAAATGAAAGACTAATGGAAAAAAATATTGAACCACTTCTCTGGGTGCTGGCTTGGGGCAAAAATGGTATTTCCTTGACTTCTTTAATTAGAGCTTAATTCTGTTTGGTGCCCGAATACGTGTTGTTAGAATTGGCAAATTTGTGCTGTAGCCTCCTACTGAGGCTTTGGTTGTCTGTTGAAATTCTTCTCTGATACTTTTTTCTTATAATACAGGCCTCAACCTCAGCCAGGTTTCTATTTAATTGTTGATTAGGAAGAATTTCACAGAAGTTAAAGACTGACACTGCAAAACAGTTCAAAAGAGGACTTAGTCCCCTTGCACATTGCTGTATTAATTATAAAATGCCTTCTGGAAAGCTGAGAATATAATCTGAGTCAGTATTATGTCCAGTGTGTAATGCCTCTTAGCTCCACAAACTTTCCAGAGTTGGCTGTGCAATTTATATTTTGTCCCCAGAGAACCTGTGATCACAGTCATGCCCAAATCAGAAGCACTTATTAAGTTCATACTAAGCCCACTTTTATTAATCTGCATTAAGTATGGATTGCCCTGTGCCCTGTCAGATTACATCATTTGAAGAACATCTTTTC
The DNA here is from genome assembly GCF_019232065.1 of Centrocercus urophasianus. Taxonomy (NCBI): domain Eukaryota; kingdom Metazoa; phylum Chordata; class Aves; order Galliformes; family Phasianidae; genus Centrocercus; species Centrocercus urophasianus. The sequence goes on along the minus strand of NW_024884142.1, from coordinate 56,003,718 downwards.
CTTTTGGCTGTCCTATATTCTGTAATGTGTAGCTCTGCATATCCCAAAATGGAGCTATTTCACAAATTCTAAGTACATGCTTCTTTGTAAAGGCACACCCACAAAAGCCATAAATTAACAAAGTGCCATAAATGTAAAGTGCATGGTCTGTGAAATTCTGTGAGAAATCCCAGGAAGACCTTTCCACAGCTCTCACTGGCCTTGGAGCCAGACTGCAAAAACAGAACCAATACAAAACACAAAAATACAAAGGTTTAATGGAGAATGAATGACACAGTATGTGAGTGTACGGTACAATGTGCTGTGGCACTATGCTATGTCCTTGGCTGTGTGGAAGAGCATTTTTGTATAGAAAACTGATGCATTTTCAAATCTGTATTGTATTTGGAAAGAACGTGCAGAACCTGTAGCTGTATGAAGAAGCAAAGCAGTTTGATTATGTGTTCTTCAGCAAGATTGTCTCCTTTCGATATTTTTGTGTAGATGTTAAATGCCTCCAAAAGCACAGACACTACCTCACGAAGACCTTAGTGACTGTGTACTGGAAATTAAGGCTTTAATGGCATTTTTATTTGCCTTTATAAAGTTGGAAATAATTATCTGTAATATTGTCCTGGTTTCAGCAGTGACTTTTTTTTCTTTTCTTCCTTATGGTTCCTGATGTGATGCTATGTTTTGGATATGGGAGAAAAGCAATGTCGATAATGCAGCGACGTTTTAGTTGCTGCTGAGCAGCACTGCACAGATCCAAAGACGTGTCAACTTCTTCAACTGCCAGTAAAGAGAACTGAGGGGTCACAAAGAGCTAGGAGGGGACAGAACCAGGACAACTGACCTAAACTGGCCAAAGGAATATTACATATCATGTGACCTCATGTGAAAAAATGTAAAAACAAAACAAAAAAAAGGTGGGGAGTTTGTCGGGCAAGCAGCTGCTGCTTGGGGATTGGCTGAGCATTAGTCAGCAATTGTTTTGTGCACCACTTGTTTTGTGTGTATATGTATTATATCTTTATTGTTATTATTCTCCTTTCATCTTCCTTTCCTGTTTTAGTAAATATTTTTTATCTCAGTCCACAAGTTCTGCTTTGTTAGTTTGTATTTTTTTTTTCTGATTCTCTTCCCCCATCCCAGGGGGGTTGGGAAGGGTTGGGAGTAAGTGAATGACTATGTGATGCTCAGCTGCTGCTGGATTAAACCACAACAGATGTTCTGTCTGAGATCCTATCATTCATGACTAAATCAATGTACAAATTCAAAAGAGACTAATAGCTAAATGGGGCTTATAACAAAGCGTGTAGTGTGTAACCAATAATGTGACAAGGTTATAAAACCTGCTGGAAAGGAATAATCAAAATTCTGATTTCAAAATCAGCATTCTAGGATTCTTTTTTTACTTTTTTTTTTTTTTCTACCTTTTTTGGCGTGGCTAACAAAAGTTGATTCCTGCTAGGAGGTGTGTACTAGTGGCAGCCTGAAAGAATGCACCAGGCACAGAGACTTTGGCTGCTTTTTTGTTGCCATTTCCATTTTTCTTGCTACCATAAAATATTTTTTAGCAGCTGCCTTTGCATCAAATTGATCAAGAATAATCACTCTGCTCTCAAAAAAGGATTTTTAACTCTCTTTTATTCATCCTTATTTTACTCAGCGGAAGTAGCATCTATTGTATTTTGTAGCTAGCTGTGCCAAAAGCATCTCTCTGTTTCTAGCTTGGGATCCTTTCTCTACTGTTCTGTGCCAAACCTCACATTTCTAAGGATCTCAATTCTGTTGCCTAAACAACAGCCATCTAATGCCATTTGAGTGCCAGAATGTTTCAAAACCAAGAGAAACTTAAGCTGAACGTTGAAAAGAAGGCCAGAAGGAGATTGGTGAGTCCCCGGCAAAATTGCACAAGCTGTGCTGTGAGTGATAACCCCCTGGAACAGGCAAGTGGACAGGTGGATGTGTGAAGTGCATTGTAACCCGCCTGTCATGCATAGAGGCAGTGGACCACATGAGAGGTCTGTTCAGTGTGCCACAAGAAGCTAGCGGTTGTAGTCACTGTTGATGCCAAAAAAGGAATGTTCTATGAGGCAGCAGACTGGGATCCTGTGCTGTCTAAAATATTATCAGGGCCATAAACAGGGCTTAGGAAGCAAGCAAAGAACCCCAGTGCACGGAGGAAGCAAAGGAGCAGAGAGACAGTATTAAAGCATGTTGGAAAATGAGGAAGTTCCTGGAACAAGATGGAGCTGTGCAGCCTGTAAGGCTGTGCAATGGCTTGAGGCCAAGCTGTATACCTCTGAAAAGATTGGGAAGGAAAAAAAGGGCGAGTTAAATTGTAATAAACAAGGAAAATTAGATTTGTTGTGGTCTCCCTTGACCAGCAGTGCTGAGCAACAGAGTTCAGGCAAAGCATGCATGTGGTTTTACAGCAGTTCCTTTTGCCTAAAAAGGAAGGGGGCAAAAGAATGGTGGGGCTCAAATGGCTGCCCTAATGGAGTAGCCATCCCAAGACATAGTGGGAGGAGGTTAAGGAGTGGGATATAGTGTTGCCAGGCTATCAACCTTGCAGGCATGATAAAACAGGCTATATTGGCTGGGAAGTGCCACTGTATTTGGAGGGTAACATGAATGTAACAGCACAAAAATGCTCCAAGGAAAAAAGATTGCTATGGAATACCAAATAATGAGGTTTTGTAATAGGATCATACTGATGATCTCCTTCTCAGGTTGAAGACCAATGATCATGACATGACCAGGAAATGTTCCATGAAATGAAAGGAACTGCAGTTTTAAGACAGGCAGTAAAGTGTGTACCTGTAACCTCCCTCTATAGACTGGACTGACACAGTGCTAGGGCAAGGTGCAGAGGTAACAAATTTTGACATGTTATGTGGCTGTTTCCTAGAGCAAGCTGTAAGACACTGACCTGTCACTGGTTCCAAGTGTGCGTGGTGCCTGCTTCAAGAGGCATCCGTAGGCTCTGTAACATCTGTCTCTACCTATCCAAATTTTAGTGAGAGCAAGACAAATTAACAGAACATGAATATTGAATTTCAAGAAAGGCAACTCAGTATAAATGAAATATCTTGTAAAAAAAAAAAAGGCAGCAACAGAATAAAACAACCTTGAAAGCAGTAAACTAGAAAGTGAGAAAACTGGAGGCTTCTAAAAAAAAAAAGATGTGTTATAAGCTTAGGTAACTTTTTAAGAAAACAAAATGTAAGTCCAGTAAAATGCCTTTATGGAAGAAAAGTCAGGGATATCACAAGAAGAGATTTGGTATTAAAAAATGGAAAAATTGTCCAAATGAGGGGCCCTCATGACCTGCCTACATGGCAGGTCAAATGTAAACAGGCAAGTAGGAAGACAAAAAACTCCCCCATACAAATGACTCAAAGGTAGCCTTGGAAAAGATGCCTGAGCTGCTAATAAAGAGTTCTTCAGATGTGTCAGAGGCAGGAAGCTGGACATGGAATTGGTAAGATCACTTGCTAACCAAAGATGAAAAATTCAGTACTTCTATGAGCTCCACTGGGCTCCATGAGAAGCTCAATTTATTTGCATTGGTCTTCTCTTCTGCTGAGGAGATTCCTATGCCCAACGCTTTTTTCACAGCAGGGAGGATTGAGGAGCCAGATCGGGCTAGACCAGTCAGGTACGTTAATAAGTCCCTGGGACTAGAAAGCACGCAGCTTGGGCTACAGAAGTAACTCCATGGTGAAATTCTGCCTATCCAACCCACTGCTGGACGTGGCCAAGAACAGTAGAATTACTAATGTAATTCCTACCTATAAAATAGGGCAAAAAGGATCCAGGAATGTACAGAGCAATGAGTTTGATTTCTACACCTGGCCAGGCATTGTAAGAAAGAGCAAAGTCACTGAAAGTGAAGATGATAAACACAATTATCTTGGAAAGTCTTCATCTCTGCAACGACATCCTGCCTTGCTCTTCAAATTTTATATCTTTATCAAACGACATGAACTGGGGAATCCAACTGACATATTCATTGTGCTTACCTAGGTTTCACCATAGTTCTGATCCAATAATGCATTTCCTGTGCTTTCATACACAAAGTCTAAATTCTTATTGATGTTTGAAGGAGTTGGACTTTAACCTTGTGGGTTCTTTCTAAGTCAGGGTATTCTGTGAACCTATTCTTTCCTTCTTTGCATGGCCTTTGCTAGTAGAACTAAATTGAGTCAGAGCGCAACGAAGAACCTGTGTGTTGGTAATATGATGCTGCAGTGTGTCTTCTTTTAGCATCTACTTCATAATTCAGGTAAATGTTTATTTTTGCTCTCTCCCTTTCTGTGTTTTCTAATGATAGTAGGAGATTTCTTCCCTGAAACTGTACAGCTCATTCCCTCAGGCTGACAAATCACCAAATGTAATTTGCCTGCTGCTAGAAGATCGGCAGAGATGTCCCAGCAAAACTGAACTCACGGAATCATTCAGAGCAGGATGTGGTGTTAATGAGAGTTTAATTACCAAGCATTTGTTGAAAACAAAAGATGACAGGTCACAGATGGTTCATCCAGGTTTTAATGTGCTGGTGGATAGTTTTGATACAGAGCTAGTGAAAGCAACTTGGAGGGTAAGTCCTTAACATTTATTTCTAACTAGTATGGAGAGCTGAGGATTTCGTTTTGGAGGGCAATTTATGTAATGGTGATCACAGAATGATACAGTTCACTGTCCTCTGGGAGAAAAAACAGTTCTGGTGACAGAAGAGTCAGGCAGGGTCCAGGGGGGTAGAAAATGACAGGTTTGTTTTTTAATTTATAATTTAAAAAAAAAGGAGGGAGAGGGGGGAACTGGAGAATTATTTCTAATCAGTCACTTAGCTTCTGTTCTCTGCAAATGTCTGAAACAAATAGTTAAACAGATTTTTGTGGACAGCCCTGAGGAAACAAGAAAGTTTGTAACATCCGTTATGAATTTGTCAAGAACAAACTGTATTAAGTCAATCTAAATTCTTTTTACAAAATGGTAACATATTACAGGTAGGAAAGAATCAGCGGGAGTTGACATTTGACATTATCTCACATACTGTTATAAGTAAGCTAGGGAAAATTTGCCAAAATTAAAGTGTTGTAGTGAAGGAGAAAAACTTATTGAGCACCCATCAGGTGATGTCAATTGTTTGTTTGTTTGCACTTCTTTTAAGTCAGAAAGCTTAAATAAAAATGAGGTGCACCTGGAAGGGTAAATGTGAAGAAACAGAATGATTGGAGGGCTAGAAACTATCACCTACATGCTCAGCAGAAAGAAAGAGGTCAGTCTCTCTGAAGCACTTAAGGTATGAGTTCGAATGTGTGGAAGGACTGTAAGGGAGAAGAGAACAAAATATTTCCATAATTATAGAGGTGGGGGCAGATGGTAGTATGTTTTCTTGTACTGATAGTGCAGTAGGGATGGCTCAATCAAGGTATGAGGAAGATCTGTCTAGGGTAGATTCTAGAATGGCAGTGTTGCTGCAGCTTTGTCATTGGAAGTGTTTGAGATGGGTTGGATAAATCCGTCCTTGAAGAGATGGAGGTACAGGTCCATCCTGCTGTGGGATCCTGCTCAGGTAACCTTGAGGTTACACGATCTTCCTGTCATGAGTTGTTCTAATTTAGTATACTTAAATTTAAAATGTTTTCTGAACTGTTTCTCCTTGTTTTTGTGCTCCATTTTGTATTCTCTTTGACGTGATACTTTCTTTAAATAGTGGCACTGATGTTTCTCAGCTCATCTGTTTCACCTAAATGCAATGTCTTAATTATTTTTTTCTATTTAATACTTGTATTCCTAGTCTGTGAAGGCAATCTGATATTTGGTGAAATAATCACTGGGGAGCACAACTACCTTGATGATTAGTTCAGCAAATAGTTGAGGAACAGGAATAATTTTCAATTAGTTTTCTTAATACCTCTTGATGTTCTTGGGTCTCTAGATGCCATGCAATTGGTTCCTTGCTCCTTCTATTTACTCTTAAATCCTTGTCTCTGAAGCTAGTAAGCTTACTGATGAGGTGTGTCTCAGTTCCTGTACTTGTGTTGTCATGTTTTGTTCCTGCAGGCATGCCTCTGCACTCAGTACAGCCCAGGTTGAGCAGTGGAATGACCCTATCTGAATAAATGGTGACAATATGAAATTACTCATGTCTGGGATTGTCTCATGTATGTTTGTCATAGTTATGTTTGAACAGAAGGAAAGTTAAATGGATAATGGCTGCTGTCTGGTCCCTGGTATGTATCAATTATTCTCAAGGAAATATTTTTCCTTTGCTGAGTGGCATATGCCTACCTCCTCTCCCTGCCCTTCTTTTGAGGATCTGACAGAGCAGCCAGTCAATATTTTCATCTTCTGCAGGCAAGTGCTGAGCTTCTCACAAGTCCTCCTATTATGAGATTGTGGTGGAGTGTCTGTAGCTTTTTTTCACTACCATCAGCTAGATTTTTTTCCAGAAATAGCTGTGCAAACCTGTTCAGCTGGTTGATTCTGCTGGGACTTATGAAAAAATTTCCAACCATAAGACTCAGTAAGTTGTGTTAAAGTTTCAAACAGGCTCTCAAAAAACTGTAGAAGGATGCATCACTTCTCAGACTTTGTCTTATTGCTTAAGTGGTGACAAATGAATAGGGCTGATGCATGAAAGCGGAGAACACAGGTATGTTTCCTAAAACAGGTGGCAAAGCATATCTGCACTGCAGCCATGTGCCTGGATGGTTTCTGCAGACACTGCAGAGCTTGGGCAAGAAAAACTGAGAGATTGCTATACCTGGTTAGTTCAGCAGCTCCAGGGCTGACTGACTCCAGTGCCAATGAAGATGGAACAACTTGGCTAAAACTACTAGAGCAGGAAAATTGCTGATAGTCCCGAGCTTTTTGCCCTTTCACTGGGATTTCTCACCTCTTTAAGCAAGCCAGAACTCCCTATGAGGTTTGGCATAGCTTGTTTGCAAGGATGAACAAATGCTGTAATGGTTAAATCTACTCATGATCACTGCAATCTCCAGTACAGAGACACCAGATCCAGGGAAGGATGAGAAAACAGCTGGGCAGTGCAACCAGTAGCAATTCATGGTCTGAAGGTTATATAAAAACTAGTCTCTGTCCTGAATGGGAATTCACAAGAAAGTTGCATGATCACCAGAAAAATCCTTTCTTTAAGGTTGCAATGGGCAACATTTTGACTCCACTGCTGTAAGAAGAGAGTATGACTTTTGAAAAGTGTATGTGGGCTAGAAAGGGGCTTTATTCTACATTCATTCTATTTGTTGAGCAGTTACAGAGAAGACAGGGGAGAAGATCTAGCAGAGTGGCTCAGAATGGAGAAAGGGCTCTGGTGCAAATGTGTGGCTGCATCTGCTTAGTCTTCATGCTGCAGTGGTAATGTTCATCAGGGAGTGTGAACTGGCTCAGAGGATGCTGTTGTCTTGGAGAGAGTGTTAATGTCGATGCCCTCCTTCTTCATTTGTTCAATGATTTCAGCAATAAAGGAAGAATCAGTGCTTCCATATTTATGTTCTACTGTAGTAGAGAGAAGTATGAATAAAGCTTGATGGGCAGTGATATTTGGTTTCCCTAATAAATGCAGATCAGTTTTTTCCTCATCCAAAGGCAAACCAACAGACCAGCTACTCAAGGGGGAGGGCTTTGCGCCCTGGGGTATGCAGAAAACTGGTCACAGAGAAAGCCAGAACACTGGGACTGTGCTCATGGGGGCTTGGGACAGGGATGGTGCTAGCAAGACTGGGAGCACAGAAGCCAGATTGCCATGACCCACTCTGGAGGGAGAAGGATGTCTGAGCACTTCACACTTCTGGCTATTTGGGCTCTGGGGAAGGGTTGCAATCAGATGCGGTGGAGATTAAATCATTGTATCCTGGGATAGTGTAGAAGAATCTGATGTGAGCCTCAAATCCTTACAGCACAGCTGGCATCAAAACTTCTGTTCTTGGGCAAACAAGAATTATTTCTGTGTCACTTAGCTCTTTACAAAAGGGAATTTACTTCCTTGCATTTTGAAAATAGACAAGGTCTTTCCCCAGGTTTGAGCATAACTTTTAATGTATTTCTCTCTACCCAGCCCTACTGCTTGATGTGTGCCTCTTCTTTTATAGATGATATCTGAAATTTGCTATGCAAGAGACACGTCAAGGCATTTTCCCCTCTAAGATTCATTATTTAATAGGATTTAAGTCAACTTGGGAAACCATTCTGTGGACTCTTCAGTACTGAAGCCTCCTGTTTCTCTCTCTGTCTCTCTCTCTCTGTCTCTCTCCTCCCTTCCCCCCCCATCCTCCCCCCCATTTTTTAAGAGGGGAAATACCCCACATTGCTCATGCATCATAACAAGATGCTCTTTCAGTGGTTTCAGGCAAGCAAGTGCTCTCATTCTGTGCTTTTGCTTTGATTAGCAGCCATTACAATACTTCTATTTATGAATGCATTGTCTTCCTCCAGCCTTCAAGACTAATGCTTTTGAGGCAGTGCTGGAAGAAAGAAATGGACCTTTTCATTCAGCATGTGCACTGAACTAGATGGCAGTGATTTACAGCATGCCTTGGAAAAAGCAAGAAGTCAGGGAACTGCAGGTTGCATTCATAAAACTACTGGGCTGACGCTTTGTGATGCTCCCTTCCGGGTGATCCACTGCAAATCCAGGCACTACTCCTGATGGATGCGTTGTCCTTTGTGGCTCAACTAGATCTGCAAAGCTTGCATCATCTTGTTAGTGGCCTTTAGCATCTCCTGTTCAAGTTCCGGTATCTTGATTACTTCTACGCTAAATGTGGCACTGCACTTCCCAACCAAGTTTTGGCCAGCTCAATGCATCTTTCATCATAACAAGAGCAGTTTTTTTTATACTAAAATATCTACCCTGAAGCCATGTGAGTTATATATTAAGTTGATGACTGCTAAATAATTGAAGCTACGCTTTCCCTCACAGCGAGTTATTCCGAATTCTGTATGACTGTCTGGCTGGCTTCAGGCTGAACTCTGCAGCATGCGTGTAATAGAAAACAGCATCATTAGAACAATGGGCTGGTGACTTAATTATGCTAGTGGGCTTCTTTTTAAAAAAAGAAAAGTTTTTCCTTCTGGATTGTGATGTCTGTGTGACAGGCCTTTCTGTCTTTCTCCAGTTCTTGAGATCAGTGGAGAAAGGCAGGAAAATACCTGTGGTAAAGCATGGCTCTGGTGCCTTTTCTATAGGTTTCTGTGTGAGTGTTTTGCTCTGACGCCTGGAATGAGCACTGACAGGAGCCTCTAAGCTCAGTGCCATCTGCACTGCAGTGCTCTGGTAGGGTGCTCCAAGGTGCCCCATCACCCAGCTTGTGTGGCTGCTCTGCTTCTGTTGTCTTTTTGTGAATGAGAGAAGGAAGGAAAACTCCCAAAAGATAGGTTCTGATCTCTGTGGGTTAGTGAAAAATGTGCCAATTCAAACTGAGCATGAGGCTGCTTCATGGACATGTGGTTTGCCTGGGGATTCACTGTCTCCTGTATTTCAGCTGCATTCTGGTCACATCCTCTGTTGTCTTCTGCACCATCCCTTTCCTTGACACTTTTAAGGACCTGAGGCAAATTTGTTTCTGGCAGGAGTAACCAGGCTCTACTGGAAAGCCACGAGCAACAACACTCTTTCTGAGTACAATCAGCAATGAGAGCATGTTACACAAGGATCTACGTTCTAAGGCACTCGTCACCAGTTTTCAAATTCTCCTTGCGTAAAGCCATCTATCGCATTTCACAACTTTAGTTGAAGCAATGCTCAAGTGTGGCAAACGTGGAACAGTATAGAGTGCTCTGGCATGGGGTACGATATAGGGACTCTGTAAGGCATGGAGTGCAGGAGCTCCCAGATTGCTCATAGACTGAAAGTTATTTGTCTTTGCCTTATCCTCATTCTTTCTGCTCTTTTATGTGAAAACACTGGATTCCTTTTGCACTCCCCAGTTTGGGTTTCTCCTTCCCCTGCTTAGATTGGTTACCATGGGGACTGCTAATAGGAGAAAATTTGGTGCTTTCTGCCAACACAATATGAAGTCACTTCAAATGCTGTTTGCATGTTATGCATTGCACATCTAGGTTTCTGAAGAATGGATGCATGTGGGGACTGTTGTGTGAACAGCTTGTAATTAGCAAGTATGTTGAGTGCTGCTCTTGCTTTCAGCACATCAGAGGCTGACTGCCACTGTAAAAAACCGTGCTGTTTTTGTTTTCATATATTGTGTAGCATATAGTAGAGGAGCTTGTATATAAAATCATATTTTATCTCAGTTTCAAATGAGGTATATTCATTTTGTAAGTATTTTGTTAGCCATGACTGGCATTTTCAGGATACAGTAGCAAATCTTTCTAAGTTTCAAAGAGATCTAGCCAATTGAGTCTCTTCAAACATTGTTTTAAGAAAATTCCTCCCATCACAGACAAATCTTAAACAGAAAGCAGCGCATATTTAATATCTTCTTTCACCTTTTCGAACATATTCAGACTTTAATGGCTTTTTTTTTGTTCAGAAGCTAGGCAAAAACAGATTCTTGCTACATCCCTTCAGTGTAGTGTATATTATTACACAAGGAAACTCGCTGTATGGCAACAGGCAGCAGTTCAGCCTCTGAAATGGATTAAGTTTTTTCAGTAAATGTTGCAGGTGGTAGAGATTTAGGGAGGTGACATGGAGTAACCAGCATGATCCACCAAGAATGGGTCCTGCCTGACCAAACTTGTTGCTTTTCATGATGGCATTTCAGCATCAGTGGACAATTGCCACCGATGTTATCTATCTAGACTTCAGTGAGGCCTTGGACATGTTCCCCCATAACATCCTTCTCTCCAAACTGAAAATACATGGATTTGGTAGGTGGACTGTTTAATGGAACTGATTGCAAGATTGTACAAAGAAGGTGGTGATCAATGGATCAATGTCCAAATTGAAATTAGTGATAAATGGAGTCTCTTGGGGTTGGTACTGGCACCATTGCTCTTCACTATTTTCATTGGTGACATTGACAGTGGGATTGAGTCCACTTTCAGCAAATTTATGGGTGACTCCAAACTTGTGTGGTGGGGTCAACAAACCCGAGGGACAAGATACCCTCCAGGGAGACCTAGATAGGCTTGAGCCCAGGTTCATGTGGTTCAACAAATCCAAGTGCAAGATCTTGCACTGGGTCCTGGCAACCTCCACTATCAGCATGAGCTGCGGGATGTAAGGATGGAGCACAGCCGTGCTGAAAAGAATTTGGGGGAGTGATGAATGGTAAGCTGGATACAAGCCAACAATGTGCCTTTGCAGACCAGAAAGCCAATTGTATTCTGGGCTGCATCAAAATAAGCATGGCCTGGGGGTGATGATCCTGCCCCTCTGCTCTGCACTGATGAGGCCTCACCTGGAGCACTGTGTCCAGATGGGGAGTCCTCAACACAAGAGAGGCATAGACTTGTTGGAGCGCATCCAAAAGAGGGCCACAAAAATTATTCATAGGATGGAACACCTCTTCTATGGGGACAGGCTGAGAGAGATGGGGCTGTCCAGCCTCGAGAAGAGAAGGATCTAGGGAGACCTGATAACGACCCTTCAGTATCTAAAGAGGGCTATTAAGAAGGAAGAGAGAACTCTTTAGCAGGATGATGGAGTATGGTTTCAAGCTAAAAGAGGGGATATTTAGACTGGATTTAAGGATGAAATTTTTTACAGTAAGGGTGGTGAGGAACTGGAACATGTTGCCCAGAGAAATGTTGGGTGCCCTATCCCTGGAGACATTCAAGGTCGGACTGGATAAGGCTTTGAGCAGTCTGATCTAGTTGTAGGTGTCTCTGTTATTTTCAGGGGAGTTGGACTAGATGGCCTTTAAATGTTCCTTCCAACTCAATATTATAGCATCTTTTAAGAGTGAAATTGCTGGTTCTGATCAGCACATAAGATTTTCTTCCTAGGTTCTGGTTGTTTTTTTTTTGTTTTTTTTTTTTTTTAATATTGTATCTATAAATACATATATAAAATGTCTATATGTGGTTTTCTCTGAAAGTAATGCCTTCAATTTATGTCCATGGAAACAGCAGTAGTTACAAGAAGCCCAGTAATGCTATGTCATAGAACAAATCCTCAGATGCAAAAAAACCTGTTTTTTTACATAGTCACAGCCATTTGCTGTGCAATTTTTCCAGCAAAGAGTGAGTCTGCATGCTGTGCTCACAAATATCTGTACCAGTGGAGGTGACCCACTGTCACCACTGCTGAAACACCTCACTGTGCTCACACCCACTGTTTGATCTCCAAATGTTCAGCAAGCATCCATTAATGTCAGTGGGTGCTATTTTTTCCACATGGAGAAATACAGTTCCACACTCTTCTTTCATTCTCACTTCCATGTCAAATGCGTTGTTGTAAGGCTGCCCCTCTACTGCCATCTGTCACATGGCAACAAAATGTAATGGAATATTTTTGCTGTGTGGCCAACATCCACCTTCGATGACACGGACCATGATGTGCTGCCACAAAGCACAGTGCAACCCTCTGTTGTCACTGTCACCATTGTTCAGGATCCTGGCACTGATTTTTCTGAACATGAGAAAGGCTTAGTGTGTGTGGAGGGAGTGGAGAAGGCAGCTCTTAGAATTCCACTTGTCCTGAGGATGTCTCGGTTCTTGGGCTTCTGATCTTTATTCAATAAACGCTACTTATGCAACTGAAAAATCCTTGTCTCCTTCCCAGAAATAACACGTGCACCAAAGAAGAGTAAGTGAAATTTGTATGAAAAATGTTTTTTTTTCCCCTTCATTTTTTTCTTATAAAATACTTGTATTGAAAAATATGATTTGGAACATGGTTCTTTTCCAGCCAACTGGAAAATAAGTCAGCTTTATCTGTTTCAGTTCTTCATTAGTTTTCTTCCTGCTGACCTTTACTGAGTTGGCATTTAGGTGTTAGGAGTGTTTTTATATCTCCTGGAGCCTCTCACCTTTATCCTGTCTTCTTCTGTCTGTTGTGTCAGATAGGGATGGCTATGCCAACACAAGTGCGTTCTCCTCCACAGGCTAACTGAGACAACCAAGAAGGAAAAGTGAAATGCTATTAGCTAGCTCAGCACTTGCTGAGTGCAAGGCCTTGTAGGCCAGGCTGCACAGAGAACGAAGAATAATGAAGTATCAGTGGGAATCAGACCACCCCACAGCCCAAGCTCGTTAGGATGGGGGAAGGCAGCCTTGTTCTGCCTTTGGCGTGGGGAGCGCCTGGTTGCTTTCTGAGATGTAGAACAGTTGTGAAAGGTAAAGCTGTAGCCCTCTCATTGTGGAACTCCTGGGGTGATGATAGTCTTCTGCGATGTACAAAGTGTGGATTTGGTTTTTCCTGTGTACAGGAAGACACTCAAGTTTTGTTGTAACCACTGACTTACAGGATCTGCCTCCTACTCCCACCAAAGACGACAGAGGCTGCATCTACAAGGAGAGAATGATCAGTGGTTTATTAAGAATACGTGGAGCAAAGGCATGGGTAGTTGATGTGGGCCGAATGGATAAAAATATGGAGAGCTGAAAAGGACAGGGGGCCAGAAGGGATGGTTTCTAACTGGAAAACCCTGTACTCAACCTAACTGTATTTCTGGAAGGTCTTGGCAGTTGAAGTTGTGGTGTTACTGCTGTGGCCATGGCCACTGAAGCACAATGTAGTGTCATCTTCTGCAACAGTCCAACCTAGGACATCCCAGTATTTGAGAAAGCGCTGAGAAATTGAGGCTTTGGGGCTTTATGCTTGCTCTATTTATGCAAACTGAACATAATCCAGACTCTGCATCTTGTTTTCTGCTAATAAAAATGAAAGCTTTTGCAATAGCTAACTCAAATCAGCCTTGTGTTATACACAGTTCTCTTTTCCCTCTCTTTTGGAGAAAGTTTGCATCTGTAGTTCAGCATGGGGAATTTTCATTTCTGAAGAAAGTCATCCCAAAGCACTAGTATCTTGAAGAAATACTCCCTCCGCTCCTCTCTGTGGCAGGACAAGTGATGCTCTCAGTGGGTGTTTTCCCAGTGTGGGTAGTGATTCAGCATATTCTGAGTCACAAATTCTTTTATGACCCTGGCTTTGCCCAAATCTGAACTATGATAATTTTTTTTTTTTTTTTTTTTTAAAGCAAATCATCTAAAATAATCTAATTTTATTTATTTATTGCATCTAATGCCGAGATGCTTCCTGTTTCTTGCCTCTGTTATTGATACAAATTTCCACTAGGATTTTCTAAATGTACTGTCTTTCATTTATATGTAGTAAGAATTAATTCTGATTGAATACTTTGCTTCACTGAACTGTAGATAAGATGAATGGGGAATTACTGAGTAAGAAAGGGCTCACACAATGTGTTTCAGACCTCTGTGTCCCTGGGCACTTGATCTATTGATGGGTTTTCTAATACTGCTCTCCTGCTGGTCTTGTTGCGGGGTTTTACCTCATGCTGCAGAGCATCTGCAGAAGAAAAAATGTGGAAGGACTAGTGGTGACCCAGTTATTCTTGTGTATGCGTACAAGCTATGTCCTGGATGCCCTCAAAATGAGCCGTTTTCGGGGGCAATGTTCCTTAAGCTGGCTGTTCCTGGATCTTGATATTCCTATTGATGCTGGTGAGGAGAGAGAAGCAGGACAATCTATGATATGCCTTGAATTTGAAGCAGATCCTGGAGAATTTTATTTGAAAATGCCAACAGTTGTAGCCTTGGTACTGCCTTGTAGTTCAAGTCCCAAACCTGGGTTTTCGGCTCTGCTTTAACAACATCCTCAGATATGTCTCTTCAAGTTTAATGGCCTTCTGTAGGAGCTGTGCAGAGTGAGGGAGACAATCAATTTTAACAGTCCTTTTCTAAAAAAAAATGTGATGGCTAGCCCTCCAAATCGTACTGCTGGAATTGCATTTATCTTCTTCCAAATGCTTTCTCGAAGTGTGAACTTGGTGTTCTTTTGGGAGGGAAAACAGAGAGCGATTTAACTGGAGAGACCACACTGCAGAGAGCCAGAGTTTAGCCTGGGATTATGAACACTTAGTGTTATTTCTTTGTAATTTCTTTGCTCCAGCCTGCCAGAAGGAAATAAAAAGTGAATTATCTGCCCTGTGCTCTTACAGCTGTGGAATCACTGTATCATTAGCTGCTCCCTTACCTTCCAGAGTTCTCTCAGCATAAATATTTCTTCAAGTCTGAGATGTAGAGGGTAAGGTTCCCTAGTAATGCATCACTTATTAGATGTCAACAATCCATATAGATGTATATTTTCAGCACTATTGTACATTTTTCTTACATGATATTTATTCTGTATAGAAACAATTGAAAGAAAAGCCAGAATGTTAACTACTAGCATGTTACGAAAAATCTGTATAAACCATGTCTGTTTTGGTCTTAACATGCTTCATGTCACAGGCTAGGGCTAGTTTGAGTTTGACCCCACTATGTGACAGGGAAACCTGGAAAACAGCCCAAAACAAAACCCTGTTCAGGTTCACAGCAATCTTCCAGTTGGTGTCAGTGAGAACAAAGATGCTGGGCTGAGGTGTAACTTTGTGTCACCCAAAATTGCCAACCCCCCCTTTTTTTCTTTTCTTTGTTTTTTCAGATATAAATTGTGCCTCAACAAGTTTTTGTAGCTGGTATGTGTACATTTATACAATTTTTTTTTTTTCTTTCTGGTAACTCTGAATGGCTGTCCAAATCACCAAACGCAGCTAGAGCCCTGTTGAAATCTGAACACAGGTCTTGGCTTTTCTGAGATGCTGCTATATAAGTAATGGTCACATGTTGTATATGCACCCACCTGAGTGTGATGCCTTGCATTCCCCAAGACTTCCCAGGATATTGTATGAGGAGTTTTTGTAGGGCAGCTTCTTGGGGTCTTTTCTTTTTTTTTTGTTGTTATGGTTGTTGTTGTTGTTGTTGTTGTTGTTGCTGCAGGTCCCAGAAAATCTCCACATGGTTTAAGGTAGTGCTGTGAGAGAGATGTGTTCTCACAAAACATTTTGTGCTAGGAGCACTGCTTTGGTTGCAAACTGCACTTTTATTTATTTATTTATTGTTTGTTTGCTTACCAACAAAACAAATTATGTTATCTAGGTTTAAGATAGCTCACTCTTGCTGATCATCTATGAGGAGTCAATGACCCTCCTGACTCTCTCTTCAGCAGCGTTTACCTGAAACATCCAGCTTCAGCAGGTCAGGTTGTTGGAGCAATGACGTGAACTGCCTGACTGGTCTCTGTGAAACAGAAATACTTTGAGATAGAATCAGAGGGCAGGGCTCTGCTACAAACAAAGAGACCCCTCCGACATAACTGTCTCCCAGAAGATGTTTCCATCTGAAGGATATCACGGTGGAGCTTCCCATGAAGGACTCTGTTACTTTTTTGGCTGTCTTGGCTCAACAGTCAGACATTGATTAGGTCAGAAATTTCTTTTTGGTGGCTGGGAGTTCCTTGCTCTGGCTTTCATAAAGGCCTCATATTGAAACTTAGGCAGAAGTAAGAACTGCAGACTGGCCTATGTCTTCCATGTCAGGAGAGCTGTAGAGCCCTGAAGCTCTTTTGGTGGCGAGGTGGGGGACCTTATCCTGGGTACCTCTACAAGTGCCTGTTGTGCCAGACAAACACTGAGAGGAGCACCAGGTGGAAAAGGAGAAGTCCACTATTTCTTCTTCTTGTTTAAGTAGATATGTGGTTATGTTCATTTCAGGTGCTGATGATACAAAATATGGCAAAGAGGTGCATGTGCATGATTTACAACAGTTCAGTTGGAAGGTCCCTACAGAGGTGATAGAGTCCAACTGCCTGACCACTGAGGAATTACCAAAAAATTAAAGCACAATTTTGAGGTCAAAAACTTCTTGTACGCTGACAGACTTGGAGTATCAAGCACTGATCTAGGAAGCATGTTCCAGTTTCTCACTATGCTTGCAGTAAATACATTTTTCCTAATGTCTAGTCTGAACATCCTCTGGTGCAGCTTTGTGATGTTTCCCCATGTTTCGTCATTGGTTACCAAGAGGGAGAGATCAGTTTCTCCCTCTCCGTTTCCCCTCTGAGAGTTTTGGACCTAGGGGTCCAAAGGCCCTAGGGGTTTCTGCAGGGTAAACATCTCTCATGAGCTTTAGCTTTACGTGTTTTATCTTGCCTTATTCCAGAAAACGTGGATGTATGGTAGCACAAAGCAAAATATTTGGCCAGTATGCAAATATATTTCAAAGTTGATGCTTGCTAACATGTTCTTCTATTATTTGTGCAGTAGTCTCTGAAATTGAGAAGATAGCTGACTGAGGTTTTCTTCTAAGTAGGGCATTTTTTTAGTTCCCTTCCATATGGCGTCCCTGATTTCTAATGAGATGTATATTTGGCTAAGGCACATAAGATGCCTCTTTTCTGTGTGGCTATTTATTTTCAAGCAACTTGAAGTAGCTGAAATTTACTGAGTCTTCTTAGGGGTATTTTGCTCTTTTGCCAGATTTTAGTTTAGTTTGGCCTGTGGGTCTATGAACTCCCTAGGACACATACACAAAACATGATTGCACCAGCTGTGTTTCTACAAAAAATTGGGCTAAGGTGTCAAGCTGCATTTAGCCAAGTGCTCAAAGGTATCAGACAGGAAACTGAGCCTTGGTTCTAGATAAAAATTCTTGTTGCTAACTTCTAACTCCTAGAGCTGCAGCATTTCTCAGCTTTATTTGAGAATTTCTGCAATTAGAACAAAATGAATAATGCAAATACAGATTTGCAAATTAATAGGCTGACTTTAATATGGTGCTAAAGATGAAGCTGCATTATGAATTATTTATGAATACCTGGATGACACTAACTTTTCTTAAAATCTGAGGTCTGGAAGATCTTCAGTTTCTTTGCCAAAATAGACTTGTTTGGGAGTCAAATATAACAGCAGCAAAGTCACATTACAAATGGTAGTGAGTGATCGTTTGGACTGAGAACAACTTCACCCTGCTTTGATGGAGAGTAAAGAGCATAGTTAGTTCTTGGGGTGTAGGTTAAGTGTTCTTCACCCAAGCCTCTTTCTTCATGCTGATTAAGGGAAAGGAGAACAAGAAAGGTAATATTTAAATGCTGTTGTGCTTTCAGGTTGTATTTCTGAGTTACATCTGAGTAAATGTAGCAATATTTCACCAGTTATCTCTAGGGTTACAGTACTGCAAACTTCTGTCACTGCTGAAGAGCAGTCTGCCAGGTGCTGGGTGGTGGATGCCAAATTGTTCATAGCTAACCAGCGCCAAGATACTATGAACGGACACTGCAAACTATGGAAAAGAAAGGAGAAGCACAAAAGGGAAAAGTAGTCATGGGAACGGATGCATGCTTGTATGCAGGAAGCAAATGTAACTAAGTGGCTTTGAATGATTTGTAATGCTTGCATACAGATACTACCTCTCAAACTTGATTTACTCACTTTCTCCCTGGATATCGGCATGTGGACCTTCAGATGAATGCCAAAGCAAAATTTTGTATAAAAGGACTTGATTGAGATAAATATTGTAACTTGCTTTCCCAGAGGACCCTTTACACTGTCTTTCTAAATGCTTATTGGCAGAATGGTGGTTTTTCAAGTGGAAAGAATTTGGTTGATGCTGTGTTCATGCTCTGTCACATGCTGCGGTTTGAGCAGCAGCTGCTGGGTGAACATGAAGCTGGAAGAAGGGGAGAGTTAGCAGTGTTAACTCTGGACTGGGAACTGCTGAGAAAAGCAATCATTTCTAAATTGCTCTCTTCCTAAATTGTGAAGGCTTTGCATTAGAGACACTAACTCCTGAAATGTCACTGTGCCTTTTTTCCCTTTTTGTAATACTAACCCATTTCTGAAAGACTGGGCACAGCTTCCTCCTCTCTCTCGTGATGTTTTCAGCACTTTTTCAGACTTTGGCAGCTTCCCAGTCAGTTCAGATTCCCTGCCAACAGGCTCCCCTTATGGCTTGTTTTATAAAGGGCTGATTGCTTTGATGGCTGATAAGGCAAAGGAGAGTGAGAGAAAGGGAGATCTCATTGTTTAAAAAAAAAAAAAAAAAAGGCCCCCTCCCTTGCTTCCGAAAGACATCCTGCAAATAGAGTAGGTCCAAACCTTGCAGGTTTGAATCATATGGGAGTTCACCAAAGGTTAAGGCTGTTGCTGTGATGCTCTGTTTGTGATATTGGGGAGTGGAAATATTACAGCAGGAAAGGCTGGGAAAAGGGAAGGAAGACAAATGGAAGTCTGAGACTAGGAGAAAAAAACATGGTGAGTGGAGTGGTGAGGTATATAGCCAGCCAAGGGAAAGGAATGGAACAAACAAGGAAAAAAGTTGGAAAGAAGAGATGGAATGAGAGTCAGAAATGAAAATGGACTGACAGTAAAATAAGACAGTAAAGTAAGAGAGTAGCTGAAAAGTGCTGGAGGAAAGCAAGGTTGATAAATAGCCGTCATGTGTGTGCCTTCTTGATAGAGGAAGGGGGAAGAGTTGGAACAAGGCTGAAAGAATAATTAAAGAGATAACAAATGTTATATTCAGCAATAAAAGAGTGAATCCAACCTGAAATGAAACACTGGCTGAGGCATGAAACATTAAAAACATTAGGGAAGGACTAACTCTTCCCCTCCCACTTCTGCCACCCTGAAAAATTTACTTGCAGCAGTAACGTACAGACATATCCACAGCACAGGTTTTTCCCTGCCAAATTTTCCGCAGCTAGCTTCCTGCAGGATGCTCTTCTGCTTCTAACTGCTACTGGGGCTGGCTAGACAGCAACAATTAATTTCAAGGAACCTTTTAAAGAATCCTGTTTTCATTCTGAATTGACTTGGACACAAAACGTTTCAACTGTTTACAAATCTGCAGTTGAGCTAATTGCATCTGTTTTTATGCCAGAAGTCTAAAGCTTCTACATGCAAGGCTGTATCATCCAGTTAAGGATAAGGGAGGTCCACATATCAGTCCTTGCAATCTCACACTATTTGGAGCTTTGTAATTCTGTATTCATCAGAGCAAAGATTTGCTAAGCACAGGAGTGAGAAACTCTTTCTGGACCTTGTTCAGTAAAACTTACTGACCACATCCAGGGATGATTGGCATGTACATTGCTCCTGCCAGAAGACTTTTTTTTGTAGAAAACCTATGCTGTCTGGTGACATACTGTCTCTTCAGGTCAGTTTGTACTCCAGTAATGCAGCCAGTGTATTTCAATATCGAATTTAATATTGACATTTAGTGCTGTGCAGATATCTGTTTGAGTTTTATAAGCTAGCCATGATTATACTCATCCTTGAGAGGTTTACCTCAGTACTTACTGCAGAGAAACACATATTTTGGATCCATCCAGTGTTTCCTGTCTGGGATCTGATGTGGGCTACTAGAAAAACTTTACTTACCTTAATGATGATGCTGTTTATCAGCTATTCATGTCTGAAGAACTCCAGTGCAACATGGACATCTCCTGATGACTGGTTTCTATGTCCCCCAGCTGTATAGGGTAGAAATATAAAATGAAATGTTCCCTCAACGTGCACAAGATCTTTTGGAAGCATCAATATTTCAGTTGATTTCCTGCTCATTTCAGCAGAGCCACCCTTATCAGTGCAATTACTCAGGAACATGCAAATGACAACAGAAGGGACAGACTGCTACAGATGTCTGGGCAAGAACACGTGGTCCTGTATGCCTGTGCAAAGCTCTCTTGTGTTGCAGCCTAGACTAGCTCATTAAGTACACTTCAGTCATGCTGCCTTTTTCCAGAGGGAATGCACAACATATTGATACTTATTTTGTTAAGATTTTCAATGGATGAGGACTGCAGAACAATTATTACTTCAGGATAATGCAATGTCAATAATTCTACCTTTGCATTTGGACATCATTTTTTTTTTTTTCTACACCTGTTGCTCCTGATGGGATTCCCATCCGTTTCATGTTTACTGTCATAGCACAGACAAGAAAACTCCAAAAACAGTGCATAATATCCTCTTCATTTTGTGTCGTATTTTCCTTCTTTCATTGATACAGCTTGTTGTAGTCTCAATTTCTGCACAGCACCAGTGCAGCTGCCTGACTGCTGCAGGATGTGCTGCATACATTGTCCGTGGCCATAAAGAATGACAGTGGGTTCTGCTCTGCTGGGGATGGCTGCAGCACCAGAAAGGAGTGGTTTTGAAAAGAGGGGGAGAGGAGGATGGATGTGGATGTGGATGTGTTTGAACTGCAGGTATCTGGGGGGTCTAGCCTTGCAAAGCTGGTTTCTGAAGAGAAAACCCTAGGATGTTTTCTCTCTCCAAAAAATGAGTTGAAGCAAGCTGTGCTTCTGACAAATACTGGCATTTTGACTTTTGGGTGGGATGCTGATAGCACTGGCTGTTACTCTGCCCTGACTTGTCTGTCTCATGACATAACAAACCAGAAACGTGTTGGATAGCTCAGCTCAGATTTACTCTTTTTCAGCATCAGGATTTGGTAATTGCTTTTGTTATCAAGTCTGTCTCTTCAGGCTGTAGAGGGGGCTTTGAAGGTTCAAGAGGCAGTTGTCTATTTGATGTCTTGTGGGTCACGGATGCTGGACTGTGCTCAGGGCTTTTCAAAAGCAGCCCTAGGTTTTGGTGAAGGTGGAAGGTGCAGGGTGCTCCCACTTTCATACTGAAGGGTAAATATTCAGCACTGATGAGTTGTATATACACTAAAATCCTTCCGATGACTACCAGAGCACAGTGAGAAATTGCGTTTTGGAATAATGAGGGCTTCAGTTTCCAACTGGTTTGCTGCGACCATCTGGTCTGATCTCCTGTATGCACAGCCTACGGAGTAAGCCCAAAGGTCATGAAAATAAAATAAATGAGTTAAAAAGACCCACACAACAAAGGGTAAAAGTGAAATTCAATGCACTTTCCCTAGCTTATTTTGTGGATTTTTGCATTCTTTGTCAATCAAAAGGAGATTAAACTACCACATTAGCTTATTACTTGGTTAAATGTTATACAGTCCATTGGCTTCAGCTAAATGTCTCCCCAGTTATGAGGGATGTCTAATGCTACTCAAGCTAAGAAGCAGTCATTAGAATAAATTAGACATCTCAGTAAAGTGGCCTTCATCTGAAGTTGGGCTCAGTGTAATCATGGCCTTAAGGGCACAGCTTGATTGCTCATTGCACTGCATATTTAATTCTCTAAGTACCTACAGGTACTACATTTTTCTACAGGTGAAATGTCTGTCTTTTTTTTCATGTAGGTCCTTTCAATTCAATGATGAAGGACCTCAAGCGCTTCTTGAAGCCTCTTTGAGGGGAATTCTTTTTTTTACTCACATACTGATTATATATATATATATGTGTATATATATATATATACACACACTGATATATAGATAGATAGATAAATAAATAGCAATATAGGGAAAGTTCTTGCTTCTCTTGCCTACCAACATCTAACCTTATCTGAGCTCAGCAGTCAGAATATTTTCCAGCATCAAGGAAGTAGAAAATATTGGAGTTTATGGAATAACACCTTAAACTTCACAGACTGTTAAATATTGGAGGATTAAATATTGAATCTCCATGCCTAGAGGCTGGGATCATAGAATATTCCAGCCCTCCTGCAGCTGTCATGGCTGAGTTCACCTGTCACTTGAGCAAACCTGGGTGAGGCACATCATTGGAAGGAACCTTCGAGTTGTTCCCAGCTTTGAGAATCAATCAATGGGAGGAGAGGATGTAAGCATGATAGCTTTCTGTGCTCCTTGGAGCCATCAGCCAGCCTGCTGGGGTACTTCCCAGGCTGACATTAGTCCACAAGGATGTCACTACTTGCAGCAGTGGCAACCTTATCTTGTGACCCTGTAGATCTGCCTCAGCATTCTCTCTAGCTTTTTTTTTTCTTTTGCTCTCACTTTTTTTTTTTTTTTTTTTTTTTTTACCTTCTGGAGGAAGAAGATAGGATGCTGCTGCTCAGCAGAAACTAGATCTCTTCCAATTACAGCTGCTCTCGCAGAAGCTCTGCCTGGTGATATGCTTTTTTTTTTTTTTTTTTTTTTGTCTTCCCCATGAAGGTCATGAGAAGGGAAACAGAAACACCAAATGAGCTCTGCTTTAAGGGATAACCTCTGTGGTAACTCTCTTTTTGCACTGGAAATGTGCAAATAGAAAAAAAACAGTCTTCTTTCCTTTTTTCTTGCTGCAGTACACTGTCTCTCCTGCCTGGCATACTGATTTGCTGGAGGATTCAGGCAACAACACAGAGGAAAAATCATGAAGTACAAGCAGGCCTTGCTCAGTACTGTATTACGACTGGACTCCTCTTGCCACTTCATATTCTTTTTTTTTTTTTTTTCCCCACAGATATCAAAATCCTTCTTGTATAAAACAGTGTCACGTTTCAACAGCGACACTTGCTTCTTTTTTCTCTTCAACCTTCAGCCAAGGAGAATGGCTGGGATGGGGCTCACCAGTCATCTCTTGGACATGTTGGTAATCTTCCTTGTCCCTGTATGTGCTACAGTCTTTTCTCAGAGCATTTTTGCATCCTTGAGACTGCATTGCACTGCCAGGATTTCTCAATTGTAAGGTGGTTGTTGCTTTTCTTCTTGTCTGAACTGTAGGCTGAACTGTGCACGAAGCCTTATTTCTGATGCTGAGCCTTGCAGTCATCAAGAGAGAAATCCAGGAGCTACATGCTGTTACAACTGTAGCTGTGCTCTTACTTCCAAACCTGAAAGGTGCATCTGAGCTTCTCTCTGCTCTGAGAAGAGCTACAGACTTTTAAAAATGGGCAATTCAAAGAGAATTATAAAATGCTTTGGGAAGGAACTAAATAAAATAGCACATCTATCAGAAACCTCAGATGTGAGTTAAGCTTTCAGAATCTTTATGGATTATTGTGGGAGAGATTTTGGTGCTTTCAGAAGATAACGCTGTTGTTGCAGATCTTGACCCACAGTTCACCTAGCCTGGAGCGTTGTTTGTAAGAGTGATGATAGATGAGGATGTAGTGAAAAAGCTGAGCAAGACAACTTTGTGCAATGCTTGGTGTTCTCTCAGCCTTCTCCTTTCTGAACTTATTGGTCCCTGGGGACTTCTGTGAGGAAGTCTCTTGAACTGTTCTCTTGAACTGTTGCTTGCTTTTCATTGAGAAAATGTTGCTATTTCCTAGCTGTACCATGACCTTCCTGGGATGCTTGGTTTCTTTTACCCCTTTAGCAGATATGAAGTAAAATCAAGGCAATCTACATCAGTCATATTTTACTTAGCCATGGGTTTATTTTTCATTTTGCAGAACTGCAGTGAGAGAGATTCTTCCCACTGTCAAAATGGTGCCATTATATAGGTCGACTTTTGTCTGGACCATCTATACATGAACTTTTGGAGCCTTCTCAGTACTGTAAGCCCTTGCATTCAGGTATGTTGATGACTAGGAGGAGGCTTTCTGAGATCTGGAAATGAAGTGAGGATGCTGGAAAGAGACAGGTGGAAATGCAGGCCAGCAGGTCTGAGCTGGCACAGAGGCATATTGCCTTCAAATATATAAGCAGTGGCTAGAAAGTACTGGAATGCAGTTTTATCCCTTATGTTGAACTATACCTCTCATTTTAGATTCTAAGTGGAAGTAACCTTCAGAAGAATGTGATTTGAACTGATTTACTCACTATTATGAAAGAAATCACAACCATCTGAAGAACAGTGTGCTCTCACCTGCTGTGAGGATCGTCCAGCCACATCTAGCAGAGCAATTAGCATCAGTAATTACCTGTTATTTCCTGCAAATCCACTTACAATTTAAAATGACTTTACAATTACTGAATAATACTTGTTAGTGTGAGAGTAAGCAATGTTTTTACTGTTCCACATTTTAAAAGGAGTAGAGGCTCTTAACCCTGTAAGAAAGCAACTATTTCTGATATGCTTTCTGAGATGCACAGTGTGCAAAGATGCAAACCTTATTTGCTTCATGCTGCTGATTACGATGCAGTCAACTGATGTTGCTTGCAAATGGGATAAATTAATTTGCTTCTTAAATTCTATGTACTGCACACAGAACAGTAAATTACCACATACAAGATTCCTAAATAGCTAAATGGATTGTTCCGCTTATTTTGTGGAAGCATATTTCCTAAAAGATATTCTCTGAAAATTTACTGACCCTGAATTACCCGATGTCTTGTGTAAGAGACAGATGATCAAAGAGATTGTCTTTCTATCCACCTGAAATGCACTGAATGATAAAAGAGATCATATGTAATGATGAAGCTAGGGCATCCTATTTTATAGTTATGTCACTGGGACTTTGACTGTTATTCCACTTCAATGCCTTGGAGAAAATAAATGTGCTCATGTTTCTTACTTCTTGCAAACCAGACCTTGCATGTAGCATAAATGACTTCCCAGCTTTCAAGCATGATTTTACAGACTCAAAAGCTTAATATGAGTGTCTGCTTGGAGGAGGTAGTGCCCTGTAAACTGCTAATAGGAGTCAATGAATCCTGATTGATTCAGCAGGCAGAGAATATTTGATGTTTAAGATCATAAAATATTATGAGAAAATACATTAATTTTACTGTCTGCTGCCTGGAAAAAAAGGATGAATTTCATTAAAAGGAAGAATAAAAACTTGTTTTTCTCTATTATATAAAACCATAATGACATTGTGTAGCTAACTGGAACTGACAGGAACAAGGCCAAGATTCTTACTACCTTTAACCTTGCTGCAGCAACAACAGAATTTAGCTCAGATGGGTCATCTTACCCTGAACATCACTGCTTACTTATCCTATCAAGTTATGGGGTGAATGTGATGGGCAACTGGCAGCAGGAAAGGTGTTTCGCTGGTGCTATCCTGCTCCAAAGCCCTCTACCAGCATGCCAAAAAGCCCTGTGATGTCACCTTTGTCTGACTACTGGTACAGAAGAACATCAGTGAAAGGGTCAAGGTAATTCAAGTCTTTACCTTCTGAAGGGAATACCAATGTATTTTCATAGAACCTAGCTGTAAGCAGGATCCACTAATGTGAGAGGACCTGGTTTTAAGGAGAAGAGCGTTTTTGCACTGTCTGAGGCATTTTGTGCCACTGTTGCCAGGATGATGGGACAGCTGGACCAGTGCTTGAATTTGTCCCCGTGGCATCTGTTCAGAACTTTCTCACACAGCTTTGCTGGGCAATTGAATCCCTATGCCTTCTCTACTAGGAACAGTGAAGGGCCAAAACTGGAAGGGACAGTGCTGTACAGAATGTCTAGACTGTTAAATGGTTAACAGCAGAGCTCTTGTTGAGATTAAGTCACAGCAGCAGCATAATGCTGGCTCTGTCCTCATCTGACACTTCCCTGCTGCTCGAAAGGAACCGCTGGGGAAATATGCTTTCACAGGTTGTTGGCTGCACATCCACATCCCTCAGAGCCTTGTGTGATGAGGAATGAGTTGAGGAATAGGGAATAAATAACCAAGTGCTGGTCACATACATGCTCTGTTTTTGCTGTCAGCACAACCCTAAATGCAGCTGGCGCTTGGTGTGAGGTAAAGCTACTTGGGGGTCACCTCAATTAACAGCAGGGCTAGGATAGGGCCTTGCCTGGCTTCACAGATAAAGCTCAGCTACTTTTTCATTTACTGAGAGGAACCTGACTAAAATGAGTAATTGGGCTCTTAAGCTACAAAAATCCTCTGGCAAACTGCTGAAGCAAAATCCTCGCTGTGTGTCCCTGATGGCAGTGTGCTATGTGCTGACAGACTGTCTTGTGGTTAGCAGGAACAGGGGAAGTCCATAGCATAGGAAAAGCAGTATATAGTTCCTAATTCTTCTTTAATTTTGGAGTGAAATTACACTGAAAAGCAAATGGTCATGGTCAGTACTGAAAAATGAGCTTACTTGTCTTTTTGGATGCAGAGATGTTTTTGGCATTGATTAAATGTAATGGACTGCAGTGCATGGATTTCAAGGTAAGAAATGATTGATCTCTAGTGGGGAGATGCTTGGTTTTAGGGCAGTACCCTGGTGACCTATGAAACAGCATCAGCAATAAATGCAAAGCTGTCCCAAACTCAACCTGCTGTAGAATAAGAGGAGCCCTGTTGTTGTTGCAAAACAATCTGGTAGCATCACAGACTCAGCAGCTCAGCCTGTCACTGTGTCAGTTAGTAGCAACAGAGGCCACAGCAATGTGGCAAGCTGAGGGTAATTGTGCTGGCAGAATGCCTGGATCTCTGAGTTTACACATTAATAAGCTATGTCATATTTTTTTAGAAATACCCATTCATAAATTTTAAAGTAAAATAACCTCTATGGAGTCTTGAGTCTCCATTCGTACCAGTGGTTACAGCCATAATGCATCTGTGGTGGGGCAAGGCTCTGAACATGGTGTTTTCCAGATCTTACAGAACAGTCACAATTTCCTTTTTTCCTCTAATGCCAAGAACCACATTCCAATTTTTGAAGTAACAGGAGGTTTTTTCAATTTTCATTCAGAAAGGAGCTCTTATCCCTGGAGGTATTTAAGTAATAGGTGGGCAGACACAGCACTGAGGGACTTGGTTCAATGATGGTACTTCATACATCAGGTTGATGGCTGGACTTGATGACCTGAAAAGTCTTTTCCATCTGGATGATACTGTGGTTCTTTTCAAAAGGCTCTTGTGGCTTGAGGTTTTATGTTGTTTTACTGAGACAGCAAAGGAAAGTGCAACACAGTGGGAAGCAGAGAGGATTTTGCCTATTTAATTAGAGGATGAACTCTTCAAAGACTTTTAGATCCCAAAGATCCCAAGGAAAGAAAAAAAAGCAGCTGAACCCATTTCCAGGCACAAATTATTGATTAGTGTAACAGCAAACTTCAAAATGTTTACTTGTACCACAGAGTTGTATTTTTCAAACAGTCCACTATCATCCAGTTTCAGAGAGCAATAAAGTGTATACTTTGAATGAATGGTCTGAACAATTATGGGGTTTTGGACTAAGTGTTACTGTGAGATATACTGCCTTTCTGCAGACTAGGAAGAGAAAGCAGCAGATTCTTTCCCCAGGAGAAAAAAGGGTAAATGTTAGTTACTCTTTGGCAACTTGGCTTGTGGTGGCACTGCAGCCCAAGAAGAGCGATTTGCTGGTTAGCTGCTGTCACAGGTTATGAAATAAATGTTCATGCATTGGGTAAAAGCAGCATTAGAGAACAAGAAGTCTTAGATCAGTGATTGGGGGATATTTTTTCCTGGCCCTATGGCAAACGGAGAAAATCTCTTTGTCAGGTTCTTTTTGGCAGTGCTTTAAGTTGTGTATAGGCTTGGGAATTATCTTTGGTAGGCTGACTCAGGTTGTGAAGAGGTCAGTATACTGGGTCCCTCAGCATTCTGGTCCCATCAGGGCCCCTGTTGAGCATGCTGACCTGATCACCCAGCTATCCCACTCTCCCAAATACCAAGGTACTTCACACTATCCAACACTCTAAATATGTCACCCATGTTGCCTGACTGCCTGAGGTTCACTGGTCTGTATCCATTCTGATCTAGACTGCGTGTGTAGGAGCATGGCCACATTCACTTCCAACCTTTGCTCTATGAGCAACAAATGTTGGAGCAAAGCAGAGGGAAATATTGGATTAGCATCATCCTTTATGCAGCTGAACCAGAGTCGCAGCTAATGTTGGGCCATTGGTGCTACTGATCATATGGTAGGAAGGGTTTTGTTTGGAGGTATTTCTAGGGTGGCTAGTCCACAGTTCAGTTGGAACTGCAAATTAAAAGGTGAGAGATGTTGAACAGAGAAGTGACTGCAAATGATTTCTGTGGTGAGGACGGCACTTCAGCCTTGTGATAGATTTCCTCAGAAAGCTAGAAGAAGGCTAAAGAAGTTGAAACTATTATTCAAAGCATCTAAAGAAGAAAAAAAATCCACCACCACCAACTAAAAAATCCCTTTGAACATTGCTGTTTATAATTACATAGGAATTGAAGGCTTTCTTCTCCTTCATAGCTAGAAAGTGCTTTCCTAGATGAAGTTTTTAGAGGCTCAGATGTAATCAGCTAAGGAACTCTTCAAACAAGCTTGCTATGTTTTGATTTGGTGCAAATAAGAAGCAAAGTAATAGAAATAGCTATTCCAAGAATAGCTAGGGCTTTGAAATGCTGATTTTAAGTGCTGCATGCTGCCATTTGGCTGTCCCATCATAATAATATGGAACGAAAGACAATTTCCCTCACTATAAGCACTCAGAAAAATACTTACAAACAAATGGAAATAAAAAAATCCGTCTATGTTTTTTCTATTTTTTTCCTTATATATTTTTTCCTGTATTTCTTCTTTATATCAAAATGACAATAGCAATATTTCTTATGTCAGCTACAAAGGATCCAGTTAACAATTTCCTACCACTAATAGTTACTGGATTTCCATTACCATTTGAAAAGTCTGCTCATGTAGGGCGGTGCTATAAATTCACTGTAAACACTCATTCTCCTGCACTGTGAACTGATGATGAGAGGAGGTCTGAGATGATGCCTGTGCTACAATCAGAGGCGCAAGCAGAGCGTGTACAAGTGTACTAGTGTCAACGTGGATCTACATATCTGGGGATGAAGGCTGGAGAGCAGTAGCAGCAGGGGAGCCAGCATGGGGAGCTGCTTGAATCTTGGGTAAGCTGCTACCTGAAGCCTTTGGCATTGTTATAATTACATGTCTCTGACAATAGAACTGGTTCAGGTTTATATACATGCTCATCTGTATCTACATACATGCTTCTGCCACACACCTAGCACCTGCCTTTTTAACTTATGTCTCATCACCTCGACACTGCCTTTCCCTCTTTGGCCCAATGTACAGAGGTTTCATTTGATTGGATCTTGTAGCTGGAATCAGTCATTCTCATCTTACCAGCTATAGAGAGATGGGCACTGTCATACCCTTCCTTGTCCTTAAACATTCCTACTCTGAAGAGGCTGTAGCAGCTTGTATTAGGATGTGCACTCCCACCTGCTAAATGGTACTCATAGTGTATGTATTTTGTCTGTGCTAGATGGAATGACCCATATGCATAGCCCTTTAATTATTCTTGCTTTTCCCTGTGGTCTTGTATCAAGCAAGAGTAAGCAGCCAGTCTGCATGTGGGCCACATGTTGGACGTACATGATTTAAGTTATTTTTTGAAATCACAAATATTTTTAGGACCGCTATTGTTCCCTTAGATATGAGTAATGGTTTATCTGGTAACATGGATTCTAATAAATGAATAAATTGACTTTTTTTTTTTTTTTTTTTTAGAAATGTATTAATGAATCACATCATCTACTGTTTGGTTATTTCTTCTGCCCTGCAACTGAAGGGCGCTATACTGAGAAAAAAAGGAAAGAATTACTCTATTGCACTGTTGTCTCGTGCTTTCATTGCTATGGGATGTAATTGCATTAGCTTCTGTACTGTTAGATTTCAAAAAGCTAGTTCATAAGCAGTAATAACATTTGTGGCAATCCGAGCTAAGTTAATGAAAAAGATAATCAAATCTAATGCTAAAGGGCATGATATCTGATATCTCTAGGGGGTCATGAAGAGATCACGCAGCTGACTCAGGGAAGGGAAGGAGGCATTTGTATGGGGGAGTGCAGAAGAGGAAAGAGACAGCAGAAAACTGAGGGTCACCTTGTTCAGAAGAGCTGTGAGCTGGTCTCTGATGGAGGCAGGAGGGTATGCACTAGACATATCACAAGGATGAAGATGCTTATCAAGCTAATGATATTTTTAGTAATGCCAATGGTGAGGTATAAGTTTCAGCTGATCCAGACATTTGTCTCTATGTGTTGACTGGGAAATTGGATTAAGTATTTTGTGTGTGCTTTTGCCTTGCCTGTAAACACTGAGTTGGTGGCTGATCACAGGTGTCATTTGAATAAGATTTTTTTGCTTGTTTGTTTGTAAACCTCAACTTCATGCTGGAACTCACTTCAGTGACTGATGCCAATGGAAAAATCTTTGCATGTCTAAGACAGTTCCCAGTGGCTGTGTTTTCCTGCTTGTAATTATGTTTGCAGCAAGTTGTCCACGCGGACACTCACTGCCACATTTTGTTGTGTCATTTGATGGTCTCAACAAAAGCATGAGCACTGACCAGTATCAGAAATAGTGCACACTTTCCTTCTATGTGTGCAACTAATGAAGTTCAGCAAGATAGGCATGACACAGTAATTCACTGATCAGTTATCCACTGATAATTTGAGCACTGTTATTGTCTTTTGCCTGTGTGAGATGGAAGAGCCTGTATTCACACAAGAATTCAGCAACAGTATTTTCCTAGCCTCATAATAATGCCCTAAAGCTCTCCAGAGCAGGATGATGAAAGGGATATGCTGAGATCACAGCAGTGATGGAAAGAAACAGATGTATCCAAAGGAGATGCAGAGCTGTGGAACTCAGAGCTCGTGTCCGGGTGCAGAAAAGTGTCTTTTCTCCCACTCAGTGCAGTTACAGCAGGATGGTGAAATAGCAGTCAGTCAGTCCCACTGCCCTCAGAAGCAGAGTCACAACAGCTTAGAACAGAGCTAATGCACCGCACTACCATGCACATGTATCCTTGCAGCCTATGAATAACATTTGCTCATAACACATGTTTACTTTGAAAAAAATAAAGGGCTATATTTGATACTTGAATACATTCATTTCTCCAGAACAACAACTAAGCACAGAATTCAGTAGGAAATATGTAAAAAAGAGTGTTTGGTCCAAAAGCTCTTTTATGAAGATCCGTATCTTTTAAGAATGTTAATAATGATTTCATGCACTAACATTTTGGTTCTTTGGTGTTTACAATATTTATTGAATTCTTCTGTCTCCTTTCTAAGCTTGTCAGAAAAGCTTAATTTGTAGGTGTAGGAGTATTTGCAGTGTTTCTCCCGACTATTTTGAAAATCACAAATAAAATATCCAGCTGCTAGGCTTTAGATCTTACCATAAAAAGGAAGAAATAATGGCAGTAAATTTGCTTGCACTTATCATGATAATAATCATGTAAAGCATGGATTGAAGAAAATCCAGCAGTGAGTTTAGAAAAACTGATTAAAATCTACTATATACAAATTGACTGTGTCCACCCACCACTCCCACAGTTCCTCAGATTATCACCATGTTTATATTTTAAGTGTCTGCAGCATGGAGTTATTGAAACTATATCAGATTTTAATAAAACAAG
Organism: Centrocercus urophasianus; assembly: GCF_019232065.1. Classification (NCBI taxonomy): domain Eukaryota; kingdom Metazoa; phylum Chordata; class Aves; order Galliformes; family Phasianidae; genus Centrocercus; species Centrocercus urophasianus. Next base: position 55,971,593 of record NW_024884142.1, on the reverse strand, counting down.
GTGTTGTGGGATTTCTGTGGGGCTGAAGTTCAAGTTAAGAGACTTGAATATATAACACCAAATACAGACTTTGTCTGAGTTAATACCAAATGGAATTTTATTTAGTTTTCTTCCTTTCTCTCCTTTACAAAAGAAAAATTAATATCTCATCACCTCTAAGAAAGCGAAAGTTATTCTGGAAGAGTGAGAGATTGCATGGTTCCCAGCACTGCAAAAAGAAGTAGTTATTTTAAACAATAGAATTCAACCTGCCTTATTGCTTCTCTCTCTCTTTCTGAATGGACCTGTCTCTGCAGGATGGATTCTCAGCTGCCAAGCATACAGGTGCTAATTTATATGTATGTGAATACTCAAGGTTAACAAGAATGTGTTCCCCATGGGAGAAATAGTCAGTGCCATTCAGATTACATTTCTCTTTCCCTCTCTGCCATAGAATGGGCTGTCAAAAAGGTGTCTGATGTAACTGTAGGCCTCTTTCTACTCACACAAACAATTTTGATATTTCCAGTTGGTAGTAGGTGATGTATTTCTTCCTTGACTAGATGGCCAGCAGGGAGAACAAATGAAATTAAATATCTAAATTAAGGAAATAGAGGATAAATTTAACTCTTTTTTTCCTACATGACTGTAGTTGTCCCTTGTATTCCTGTAAAGGATGAGTTTTTTAATTAATTACTATTTTACAGGAAATCAGGCATCAAGACCCAACCATATGACCCAGGTCATATCTGGACTGGAGACTGGAAAAGAAGACTAATAGCTCAGGTTTTCAAGTAGGTTGCCCTCATAACCAGAGGCAGATGCCTGTCTATCACCAGTTTTACTGGATTAGATTAGAAACATAAGCACAATTTTTCTTTATTTCATCTCCGATGGAATTACGCACTCATCTGGAGGGTTAGGGAGGGAGGTCACCCTAGGCAGGGCTTGCAGCACCTCTCAGAAAGGAACGCTGAGCATGAGGACATGTCTCTATAGACTGCTCTCACTTTTCCTGCATGGACTTATCCAAAATACAGTTTAACATACAGAGACTTCAAAGCTGGCCCTGTGCAATGTGAGATAAGCTTTGGCAGGGCTGATGCTTATCTGTCGCTAAAAGAGCTGGTAGGTGCTGGTAACTGTGTGCAGTCAGTTCCTGCACTCTGCTCTCCATTGCCACCTGACCTTTTATTATGCAGCATGGCCAGCAGTCCCAGATAAAGACTTTAATTCCATGCTGCTGTGTTGTTTCAGTTCCCAAACAGCTGACTGAGTTAAAAATGGGTTAGACATTGACCATTCTTGGATTAGACCAGGGTCCTATTGCTTTTTAATCTTTTGATAAGATAACTGAGTCACGGTTTTAAAACTCACCACAGCATAGATTTCCAGCCTTCAGATCATTCTTACTTTTATTCCCTGAATTCTTCTTTTTTTCTTTTTTTTTTTTTCCCCAGGCCACCCAGAATGAATACAGGATTCTGTGGACAATCTAATTCATACTTCATGCTGAAGTAATGCTACCACTTCACTTATCTTTTATATCAACCTGTTTACACACCGAGGGTGGCACTGCAAGCCTGTGTTTGCTTGGTGATACTCTGATTTCCTGGGAGCCGTGTAATATTACTAAGTATTCTGAGTTAAATATTGAAGAGATGTCATCAGTTTCTAAAAGTCACATTCCTGCTTGGCTCTTTCTCATACTTGTTGTTACAAGCAAGATTACTGGGATCACTGTAACTGAAAAAATAAGGGGAAGGAGCGTTTTGCCTCAGGCTAGGATTTTGAAAGATCTCATTTATTTTGCACGTCAGCATTTATGTGTTAGTACATGGTCAGTGCCTCTGCTAGTTGTTTGTAAGCAGTTTGTTACTTTTTTACTTCACAATAGCTAAATCTGGGCCTGCTTAACCACAGAACATCACAGAGCAGACTGTGGGGGCAGTGGCTGAAAAGCAGAAGTGAGACAGTCAAGGAGTGAACCTTGGGTCCACCCCTTTCTGCTCACACCCGTTCTGTGCTTTCCATTTCATCTTTTCTTTTTCAGAAGAGAAACTTGAACTTGGAAGTCTCCACATTTCTGTTGTCATGACATTATTTTCCTCCTTAACCCCAGTCTTCATAGCAATTATATGTGTTTTGATTGGGGTAATACTGAAGAAGACTAAAAGAGAGAAGGAAAGAGGTGACACTGGAAGTAAGCCCATACCTCGTCCATGGGTGGATGAAGATCTAAGAGATGGCACTGATCACCACTTAGTGGAAGAAGGTAAGAAAAATCTTTTACAAATGAGCAATTTTATTGCTTGAATTTGGTCTGCTAATATGAATAGAGATGCAAACTTCTGGACTTCTTCACTTTGATAGAAATGCATAGTGCTATGCTGCACTATGCTTGTCAACTTGATGGAACAAGGTTATTCTTATGTCCTGTCCCTCTTGGTGACGGACGGGTCAGGGTGCAAGAAGAAAATGTATTTTCGAAGTTTGTTGTATGCTCCATGATCAGCAGATCTCAGATCTAAGAGGGATTCTGTGGGAAATGTAGGAAAGAAAGTGGATATTGTTAAAATTTTTTCCTAGGATGGGGAACTCTGGAAGGAGAGAGAGCTTCTGTCTGTAGGCTGACTTGGTAGGCACCTCATCCTGCTTTACCTACATGAGCTGTGTGGCACAGTCTGTATTTGATCTCAACACCCCCAGAAAAAAAAAGAAATAATTTTGTTACAGTTATGAATGTCCGTAAGAATTCTAGCTGGTTTAGAGTGGGGATCGTTTTGGAGCTACGTTGAGTCATATTTTTAAGAACAGTAGTAGTAGTGATGACGCTGATCTCTGTTCACTCAACAGCATATTTGAAGCTGCAAATAGAATGCCTTTTCTTGCAGTAGTGGTTCCCAATTCTCATCTTGGATGAAAGTATGAGCGTAAGATATACCTTTCCTTCTTTTTTGCTTCTTCATTATCTTCCATAATCTCCTTTCATTTCTTCATGGTATAAAAATCTACGCAGTTCTGTTCCTATGAAGTTTTTAAACTTAAAATTAATACAGCTTATTCACTCATGCTGGTTTCAAAAGCTTTTTTTTTCTCTCTCTCATAATGACACATTAATGTAGTCATTTTCTTGGATTCCTGTATTTTATATTGTTTTCTGTACATACAACTATTTCTGAGAACCATTATTTCTCTGTTTCTCAATGTTCAGCATAGTTTGAGACAGTATTCTGTATCAGTTTCCAGAAATAGTTTATACTTGGAACCTTTTAAACCATGTTGACAACTTCCCAAATATACAACATTTACTTAAAAGTTAGTTCAAATGTCATGCGTTCCTTTCTACAATGCAAAAGAAATCCTATACAAAACTATCCTGTTTTTCCCTTTTCTAATGGCTTACCAGTTTAGTTAAACTATTGCAAATTAAAATTCCTGTGGGTAGTTCAAGTGAAAATTCTATGAGTTATCACTGTGACATCTATGACTACAGCTGTTTGTATCAGTTTAAAAATGTAGATCCCCTGAATAAACAAATCTATTAGCCCTTAATGAGGAGCTTCTCTGCTATAGCTCCATATACAAAATGTTGTTTTTTTTATTGTTAGCTTTTTCTATCTTTAATGCAGTTGCTAAATTCAAAATTGTACTAAGTTATAAAGTGCTTACAAAAATTCATAGGTAGGTACACCTCTATGCCACTGCTAAAAGGAGATTGTATGTAAAACCAATGTACCAGGCAATGCAACATTAAATTAGACTTTCTTGTTTTAACAAGAAGTAATCATCTTTCCCTTAATGCCATGTGATTTAAAGGCAAGATATTCGCAAAACAGACAGGTCTTTTATCTCCAGATAAAATAAAGTAATTGCACCATGCTTGGTGAAGGTTTTTCTCAGCAGGAAAAAGCCCAGACTAAGTGAGAAGAGCGTACGATCATCTCGGAAGGGATCTGTTATCCAGCTAATGCCATAATAAATGATCAAACATATTCACCGTGTTGTCAGTGTAAAAACTTTCACTGACCACAGCAGCTGCTAAAATGGAAAAATGGAGTGTAAACAGATTTTTTTTTCTGAACAGTGGAGAGTATTTTACCTGTCAAGCAAATTCCACTATTTCACTAATGTTTCTTTATTAGAAAAACTCACTTCTACTTAAATGTCTCAAGTTGGCTTGTGCTTAAAGAGGTAGCTCCTCTGGAGAGAATTTGAAGTAGACGAGATGAAGCATTTTTAAGTTGTTGTCTAAAACTGGAACCCAAGGCTGCTTTAAGTAAATAAGCTGAATTTTGTACAGCCTTCTAATGGGAAAATGCAGGTAAATACCAAATTTTCTGATACTTGGCCATGACCAAAGGGCACTTTATCAATGGAATGAAGAAGCCTAATACTGTGCAGCCCTTGTACATTTCTGAAACACTTCAAGGGGCAGGTTGCATGCTGCACCTTCTTAGAAGATCACTGAACTTGCTCAGGCATCACCAGCATTGTAAACCTTTGTTCAAGTGGCACCAGCAGGGGATGTTTCCTCTCAGGGGGCAAACTTTTGGGCACTGGAGCATGAGATATAATTAGCTGATCTGCTTGGACAGACTCAGTAGAGCCACTTAATGGAAGCGAATGGCAGAAGAGAGAGTCACAGGTGCTCCCAAGCCTGTCTTTGTTATGCTTTCAGCTACTGAAGAGAAAGATATTTCTCAGAGCAGCCAGCAACACAGTTCCTTGGTTAAGCAGCAAGCATTCAGTCAGTAGGTTATTAGTTGGAAGTACTTCAGGTTTGTTTGCATGTCCATATATTCTGTATCTTCTTTCTTCGTTTATGAGATCCAGAATGAAGGACAGTCATGCTGTGGATTGGTACAAAGGGTCTGTATGTGTGGCTGTATCTTGTACTAGGTCTTGTCTAATCGCCAATTAGACATAGATTAAAAACACGTTTAAAAACATGTTTCTTCAGCCTTATCTTGATGCATGAGCCATGAGGGCTATCTCCTAGTGCAGGGCATTTGATTCTGAATGGTGGTACCGAGTCTCCCATGGCTTCAGTTTTACACAGTTGAATCTAGGTGTTTGCAAAGGCAACTTCTAGAAAATTATTCAGTCCAGGGAGTCCTTACCTAGTTAATTACTACAATACACCTGGCTCAAATCAGGAACAAACAAGTCACTTTCTTGGTCACATTATTCAGATCAATAACCTTGATGGATAAGGTAAATACAGAGCCAATTTACAGTGTTATGGAAGATCAGAATGAATTTTATTTGCAACCTTATTATTTTGAGGATCAGCTGCAGAGATTATTAGCAAAGGGATTTTATTTTTGTGTATTTAATTATTTGGGCTTTTCTTGGTAATGTTTGTAAGAAATATAAAGCAATGTGCAAAGGCTTAAATATCTCATCTCAGACTTCAGTGCTTATTGCTTATGATATTTCTTATAACTGACCTCTCCCACTACAGGTATATTTCGCCTCTCCCTGAGTTCAAAAGTTCCCCATATCTTTCAATAATAATACCATTGACATGAGTGAGACAGTAGAAATTTAGTTTTCCAATTTAATGACAGTTCATTCTTTATGTCATTTAAAAACACAAGACTTACACGAACATCACACTTCATTGTGTTTATCTCTCTGCTGCTACTCCAGTCTTTGTCATTAGCTGATTGAACTCAAAACCTGATCCAGTTTTCATCACTTGCTGGAATGTTATTCTAGAACCTCATGCCATAGGTTAAAAATTCTCCCCTGCCTGATTTCTAACCTCTGTCTATACCCACTTTTTATCGTTCCATCCTTTTTTGTTTGTTCCTAGCATACTTTTCCCAGGACAGGTCCATAACCCTCCTGTGGTTTATAAACAACAATCAAATTGCCTCACAGTTTTTCATTTACTAGATAAATCAGCATTTCTTCTCTATATGAAACAGTTCATTTCTCTGAAGAAGTTCAGAAGCCTTCTGTAACTGCATTATAGCGTGAGTTCACTTTCCCAATACCATGTTATTCTTTCTTCCTGTCTGTCTCTCCCATTTGATGCTTCTGTCGGTTAAGATCTTTGATCAATCCTTGGGGTTTCCAGGCTCACCTTGCTAACAACTATTTATATCCCACAAGTAAGGCACTCCATCTCCTTTAGCTTACCATTAGCAACACATTCAGTTCAGGATTGGATTCATTAATGGGATTCCTATAGTGGCAGATTATGTAGCAGTCTGCCATCAGTCTTGCAAAGAAGCACAGGGCACTTTAGAAATAAAAGCCCACAGCCTTTCTTTGTATGCATGTAATTACATTTTATGTATCATATCAGTTCATTGGAAAAGAGAACTGGAAGAGAAATTCTAAGTGTAGGAAGCAAAAATTTCTTAATATAAAATTTCTTAATGATATAAAATTGAGAGCCAGTAACACATAGAAATATCAGTGTGGGCAAGATAAGTGGCCAGCAAAAATTAAACAAGTTTTACTCACATGAGTTTAAAATATTAGAAACTCATAGCAAATGTGTTTCCTTCAAGCCAAGGCAAAATTTATTACATGATTTGTAGGCTGATTTTAAGTTTCAATGTGAAATTCTGAGAAGAACACAAACATCATTCTAAAATGCATCCAAAGGGCACGTCTATTATGAGATTTCACTTGGGATATCTAAGCCTGATGACTATCAACGATGTACAACAGAATAGAATTTATGGGAATATTGAGAATGTTTCTAACAAGATAGTTGAGTGACTAGCAGGATGTCTGTTGTACATCAAATGAAAGAATACACATGCAAATAAACATGACACTGGTAGTATTATATAATGTGACCTTACAAACAGGAATATGTCCAAACATAGCCATTAAAATATAGAGAGCATGCACCAAACAGATGGTATTGATAATGTTTTTAGCTTAGCATATGGATGACATTAACTGCTAAGAATGAATGGTAAACTCATGGCAGAAAGGAATAAATAATAGCTTATTTTATGTTTCAAAAAAATTTCTGGGTGAACTTTGATTTTGTGTGTCAGTTCTTTCACATCTAGGTTCTTCTCCTGCCTCAGCCATATTCTGATCTTAGTGCATTCCAGCACTTTTTTTTTTTTTTTTTTTTTTGCTTGCAACTCTAAATTAGATATTCTAAATCAGAAATGATGCTTCTCAAACATTCATTCTCACTAGTCATCTCACCCTCATCACGTGTTCAATATCTTTGAAAATATATGCCCTTTTTTTTTTTCCCCCTGCCGTGTTACTATGCTGAACCATCTTGGCCATGGATTAGCTGCTTTTCTTCTACTTAGAAGGAAAAAATTCCAGGAAAAAAAAACTCAAAAAATTTAACTTTACCATTGATAATACTGCAAGTTTTATACTTTCTAACTTGCTTAACTTCTATTCTTAGCTGCCTGTAAAACACTTACTTAATATTTTTATTCAGCCAGTTACATCTGAGATGAATTTTATACCTCTGATATGAAGCAGTGCCAAATGCCTCTGATTCCTGATCCCTGACTTTTTCAGTCTGAGTTGTTCAACTTATTTTTTCTCAATCTTTTATTTTCCCAAAATTAGAAACTTTCATTTCCTTAACTTGTCATGTAGACAATTAAATTGAATTAACTGATAATCTCAGTGCAGGGGCACTTTTTTTTTTTAAATCAAGTCCTACCCCCTCACTGAAACCAAAGCTAAGGTAGTCACTGCAGAATAAAAAGAACAGATGAAGGTATTCAATGCTTAATTTGGGAAGCCTTGTTTCTAGTATTACCTTAGTTTTTCCTCTTCAGCCTGTATTTAGGAAGATGTGCTTCCACCATGTACTTCATAGTTAACAACACAATCAAGGCAATATGACTCTTAAAGATGTGTCCTAATTCAAATGTGACTTTGGGAACTTCTTGTTTGTTTCACACCTTCCCAGAAGGCAATGCATCTCAAAAAGCTACCCTTGTTTTAAATATATCGCTTTTATATTTCTTTCTGATCTGCCACATCAATTCTGTTTATGTTTCCTGAATGTGTCCAAGTGGATACCAGCTATTGTTGCTTGATTCTTCTCTCCCTGTTTTGTCTTGTTTTAAATGAGATATGATTCTATGTCCCATACAGGCACTGACTGCTCTTCCAGTTTGCAGTCTTGACCTCTGCATTCAAATGTCCACAAGCAACATGCTCTTTGAATTAACTAAATCCTCTGATCAACTCTCTAACTACTCATCTATATAGATAATTTGATCTTTCTGTTCTTCGACATTCACAGCTTATCATTTACTCTACTTTCCTCTCCTCATGTTTCAAAATCGGGTATAGAGATTACACAAATTTCCTCCAGCATTAAACTCCTAGTTGACAAACCTCTTTTGTAAAGGTTTCAGTAGTTTATACTCTAGTTTCCATATCTCTGACCCAAAAGGATTTTTGATGATTTTGCAATAACAGTAGAAAAAGAGATGTTCAAGCAGGGCTTGGATAAGCTTAGGAGCCAAAGTTAGACTGTGAAGTTTCCACCACCAGGAATAAACAAACAAACAAATAAACAATAAATAGAAGGTACAGTGCATTGTATGTATGTTATTTCCTGTTTTCTGAACCTTGGCAAAATCTGATCATATGAAAGTAAATAATGAGAGCACATAGGAACTATTAGGGCTAACTTTTTATTGGACTATTTCTAAGTTATTACAGATAGACTAGAAGTATCCCATTCCTGTTTCTCAGTACACTCAACACTGTAAGCTTGGGAAATGAATAGGAATGGTCACTACAGCATATTGGTATAAGCATGAATAATATAGTTTGACTTGAAATTTTCACTGGGACACTAATCCAATGTATAATACTAATACAAATCTAATACTAATTCAGTATAGTTTTCTGGTCATATTTTTGCCTTATGATACACATGCACAACCTTAACTGATTTCAGAGTTTTTTATTATCATAAAGACAATATTTTTTTCCATTTAGAAACTCCTTATGTAAGTTCCTGTAGATAAAATTGCAATGTGTGTCAGTCTGTGTTACTTTTAATTCTCAGTTCAGCAAAGAGTATGTTGGTTACATCAGAAATACCTGCACACACAAGAAGTTTTTTGAGAAGCCAGCTGCAGGCAGCGATCCAGCTTTCAGGCCTGTAAGTCCTTCAAGAGGAGATTTGGGGATTTAAGATTCTCACAAACTAATTTTTACACCTGGTCTCCGCTTCCCATTGCCCTGTAGCCATGTTCTTGCAGGCTTGACTGAGCATGCCTAAGACAGCTGTGAAATGCTAAAAGGAGCAAACTTTCTGGGTGATTTATTTGTATGTAAAAAGAAACATATGTTATTGGGGGGTTCAGAATCACTGTTTAGATTCAACATGTGCAACTGGATATATTGCATTCCCTTGCACAAGCTGAGCCACGCTTGTGAATATTTCACTGGTATTTATAAAATTAACAAAAATCATCCTGGTCTCTAAGGCAACTACATACTACAAAAGCACAGAATTAGCTGCTGTTTGAATTTGCAATGGAGACTGCTATGATTTTGAAATAACAGCCTAATGACAACTAGAAAAGAACTGGAATATTTTTTCCTGACTCAGCCCTCTGTAGCAGATTGCTCAATACTATCGACTGGCAGAAATGCAAAATTTAAATGCTTTTAACTTCCATATTACAGAGGCAAAAAAATGCCACTGTTCATTCTAGGAACACAAAGGAGAAAAAGTAGATTTCAGAGAGAGCAGAAGATGTATTTTATGGTATTTCAAGTGAAATTAGGAATCATTCTGAGTTCTTAAATTAAAAACAAGAAACACAATACCCTGCACCCTACTTATCCTAAGTATAAATGCCTATTACCCATTTCCCCTTTTGCTGAAAGTCCCATGAAACCAAAGAACTTAACCACAAAGTCCAATTTGCACATAGCCTATGAAACATGAACATAGGAAGAAGCTGACATTCAGCTCTTCAGAGGAAATCTTACACATCTTGATAGTTAAGTTCTGTTCTTAGCTTCAGCAATTTGATTGATTTTTTCCTTATTAGACTGCTTGGGAATGCATATACGTGTTCAGATTCGCTTACTGAGAAAAGTGGGTTGAAAATCTGCCCACCTTTTCAGTGTTGTTTCAGCTTATAGTACACTTCTACAGGAATGCTCGCAGACTGTAGAGCTGAAGGATGTAACTTATTCCTGGATCACAGTTCTACAGCCAGTTTTCTTCTGCCTCTTGGTATTTAAACAGTTTTTATGTTAGCTGGAACTTGGGATCAGTGAGTTGTGTCAGCGGGAACCTCAGACTTTGGCTTTCCGATAGTGTAGAAGTGCAATGTATGTCAATACAGACCAAAGTGCATTATGACAGTAAATGTCAAAGATATCAGCATTCTCCAGCTAAAAAAAAAAAAACAAAAAAAACAAAAAAAAACCCTAACCACTTTTTTTTTCTTGCAGAGGTTGATGAAGAGTGGCAAGGACTTGATGAAAATGTTGCCCATGTGCCCTTCATTGCAGAGCGTTACTCTGAGGCTGAAATGATTAAAAGGTCACGGTCATTTTACGAGCTTCTTCATAAGAGGCGGTCTGTCAGGTTTCTCAGTGATGAGCCAGTCCCCAGGGAGGTTATTGATAATGTCATCAGAACGGCAGGTAGGTACTGCGTTGTTCAAAGTCTGAAAAAAACCAACCTTCAGTGTGGCTGTTCCACTGCGTAAAAGTGATATGAAGAATCCAAGGGAATTGGCACTTGGATTATAGTCTTCCTAGACTCATCTAAAGCCATAACGAGTTGACTCATTGACTGCTTGGAAATTAATCAGCTTCAATGACTGTATGTTAGGGATATGTTTGGAGCACTTCTTTTATAGTTTTAATGCACCTTAAAGGAGAAAAAGATTAAAAGTGTGAAAAAAAACTTCATTACTTTTGAAGGTATTTTTAAATAAAATTTAAATATATTTCAGTGAAATATCTTTCAGATAGGAATACTGAAGTGTTTTCTCTCAAAAAATGTCAAACCATGTGTACTTCATGTGCTTTCTAATTTCCTCATGTTATTTAACACATACATTTTTTGGTTGTTGTTTTTCCTCAGACAAATTTATGATCTTGTCTCAGATGTGAGAAACATTTCAGATAACATAAATGGTTAAGATTTATTTTTTTGTAAAAAAAGTTTCCCTTAAAGAGCAAAAATAAAACTTTTCCAGTCTTTCCAGTATCAGTGCCATGGTCCTGTTGCATGACTGGGATGTATGCAGAGGACCTTGATCATGGTTTGGCTGATGATCAGATATGAATTTTCATTTTTTGGAGAACTCATGTGTTTCAAATCATCACTGTAATGTCCTCATCTAATCTCATCTCTGCTTTAGTAACACTGACTTCAGGCAGTAATATGTCTAACACTCATTATTTATCTTAATTCTGTGAACTTGCCACTATATTGTTAGTACAGAACAATATTCATAAGCTACCTTAGAGGAAAGTTCAATAGACCTTAATGGGATTATTAATAAGGAGATTCTTAGCATTTGAGGTGCATTGTTTTCTCTTTAAAACTGTAATCAGCTTTGTTACTGCACTGTAACGAGACTCCATCTTCTTCTAATTAGCTGGGAGTCATTAGAACACTGAACATGTTTTAGCAAATGCAGCAAAGTGAACAAGCCTGGAGTACAGATGAAGTACTTTGTAACCCTGAAAGCTTTGGGCTGTGCAGAGGAAATGAAAACAATGCAAAACACAAATGTCATCAGTTCTTATCCAAACCTGAGGGAGAGATGAGGTTCTTGATACAAACACATTTTAATATAAAAGATAAATAGTTCAAGCTGCTTCTTATTCAGTGTTTCTCAAGCTGAATTCAGTGCTCACATGAGCAAATGTAGCAAGCATCTAAGAATTTCAAATATTTTTTAAGTGTTTATGTGGAGCTAGAGAGATGTGAACAGTGTTCTTTACCCTATTTCTCTGTGAGCTTGCACAGACAACTATATCCTTCAGCTACTGGCTTTCATCTGCTACGCATTTAAAATATTCTCCAGTAGTGACAACATGTAATGATCAGGGCTGAATGAGCAAGTGGAGACTGAATACGTACATAGACCAGCTGTCTTTGGGACAACAAATGCAAACCTGTATGGTATATGGCAGGTGTCTGCATTGTGCAGTTCCTCTTATTTGTCAGCTAGTGACAGATTCCTGCGGGTGGTTAGACTTCTTTCCTTGAAAGCTATTAGCTTTGCCCTTCAGCTAAAACCATTTCTGAATTTGTTGCATATTCAGATGATGTGCTGCTTTGGGCGTAATAATTTGCATTAACATTACTGCATGCATATATTGCATCACAATATTGCCTTATCATAAAGAACCACAAATGAATTTTTACAAATCCTTGACTTTTCCTAACTGTTAAATGGCAATTTGAAAAGAGTAACCTCAGTCACTGGATGGAATTTTACACTTACAAATGCAGAGGTTGTGTGCTAGAACATATCTCTGCCCTTTTCTCCCAATTCATCAGCTTTCTTTCCCATTGCTCTGATGATCATTTGAAAGCCCAGAGGGAAGAGCTTATACCTCTCACTGCACCCTCTTTCCCAGAATTCTGCTAGCTGCCTCTTCATCTTTTCCCATTCTTATACTAAGGTACTTCACCCAGTGGAGCGCACACTGAGCCCTGGACGTTTGTGGTGGTGCAAGATCCAGATTTAAAACATAAGATTCGGGAGATTGTAGAAGAAGAAGAAGAAATAAACTACAAAAAAAGGATGGGAGATAGATGGGTCAATGACCTGAAGAGATTAAGGTATGAAAAGATGACTTAGTTAAGAGTGTTGGAGGGAGATGTGTTTTGGTCTAGGAAAAACTATACTGAGAGTTTTGTCCATGCTTTTCTTTTTGTATTTTGGCATTTATTTTCAGTAAGAAAAAACAAATATGAAAATATTTTTTTAAACCTTTTTTTAAAGACTTTCTTTCAAATCCCTGTTCCTCAAGCTTCCCCCATTTTCTGGTGCTGCACAGAAGGGCAACTGTAAACATTTCCCACTTCCTGATGGCAGAGAAAGAACAAAGATAAGGTCAGAGGCTGTCCCAGCCAGTGATCTATACTGTGATCCCTCTGATGATTTTCAGCTGGGCTTCTTCCCAAACTCCTGTCTGAGGAAAGTTGAAGCTCCCTTCCCCCAGCAGGAGTTGCGCTTATTTTTTTTTTAGTGTTAATTCTGGCTACACATTATGACTCTGTGCTTCAATGTTACCAGAAAAAGGATGAAATAAGTGATTTGAATGTTCAGCATACCCTTCCTTGTTGTTTGCCTTTGTCTTGATTTTCAGGATAACAAAAATCTTATTGAAAGCATCATAGTCTAGAAAATTAAAATGATAAAAGAATCCTATCACGATTTCTTCTAGTATACTTTTCCTTCCTCCTCTGTTTTTAGATATTTCTAAGATATAAGATTGGCAATAAAAACCTAAAAATATGCGTAGCTCCTTGGTGGCTGATCCATAAAATTCCCTTGAGTAAAAGTGATGACACATTCTCCATCTTGAGACTTTTCCAAGCATTTGACTTTGTCATTTTTATTTTTCTATATAATCTCTATTGCCAGAAATTTTTCCCATTTTTTCCTGTTATTTGCCAAGGCATGAAGCCCCCATAGTTAGTAGGAATTTTGCATTTGGCTGTTGTAGTCCAAAGGCTAGACTTTATGCAAGTGTTGAATTTTGCAATATGTAATTTTTTGAAATGCCCTACAAAGTCTATCTGGCTTGATTAACTCTACACGATGGGAAGACATATAGTGAGTCTTGGCTTGTCAAATGAAGCATATGCACAAGCTTTATAGTGTTAATTTGTTCTCTTTCTTTCAGAAAACTATTATTTTTCAGGTGCTTATATGTTATGTAAACTACTAAAATGAAGTACTCTTTATGCTTTGAATGAGAGCAGTACAAAATAAACTTTAAAAGAAAAAAAAAACCAACCTAAATCTGACATCATTTCTGTATGTATTCCCACTGTGACAAATTGGGAACCAAATAAATTCTAATAGGGCTGAAATATCCAGCAATAGGATGGCAACATTTGTTGTTACATTCAGGTTTATACTTTAGACCAAACAGTTCCGATCTTTTCTTGTAGCAGTTTTCCCTACAATCATAATAATGTTGGCATTGATGACAACAGGTAGAGCTGGAGGTCTGCAAAATTTTGGGAATTAAACCATCTTAAGGACAAATGCTTATGAGGCCAGTTCATAGATAAGACGTCAAGACCTAGCTCCTATTTTTTGCCATTCTACTTTTCAGTTCTTCAGCTGAATGTGTTAAACCTCAGAACTCTATTCAGGCATTTTGCAGAAATGTTTCTGTTTAAGCTGATAATACTTAATCCTCTACAGAATATGTTTTAAGTTTTAGCCTACTGCTATAACTGTCATGTATCTTTACTGGACCTTTGCAGATAGCAAATGTGACTGACAGGAAAGTGAAAGAGTTGCAAAATAAATGTCTTAAATATTCTTTTGCAGAACAAACTGGATCAAAGAATACTTGGACACTGCCCCCTATCTCATCCTTATTTTCAAGCAGGTGTATGGAAGGCTTCCAAATGGCAAAAAGAAGACCCACTACTACAATGAAATCAGTGTATCTATTGCCTGTGGTATGCTGCTTGCTGCCCTGCAGGTATGTTGACAGAATTGGCACACTGAGAAGTCACTGTATCGGTTTCAATTACATATCAAAAGTGTTCTGCCAAAATAAGGGTGGAACCCAATTCAGATTTTAACATTCAGTCCTCCAGACTGTCCAAATCCTGGCAGTACATCTTAATTTTGAGTTTTAAAGTTACTCTGCATAGGCCCTTGTCTGTGCTGATTCCTATTGTCAGTACTGCTCAAGAAGAAGAAAAATGCAATGCAACTCACTTTTAGAGTTGTCGCTGTCCTCTTATCACAGGCTTTAGCATCTGTGGTTTCTGCCTTATGTAGTTTCTGCTTTATGTTAACAGGAATGACAAAGGTCTGTAGGTTACCAAAGTATGGCTGTACAGCACCACATTTTCAGTAACCTCTAAAAAATGACTTGACCCTCAATCGATTTAGTTCACAATGCTGGAAAAAAATATCAGGGACATATTTTACCGAACAGACTGTACTATTTCAATCAGTCTTTCTGAGATATTTCTGAAAATGTACTGATTTCTAAAGCTCAGCATGCTTGACACCAACCAGTTGGATTTTCTCTGTGGTTTCTCAGCGCTCAATTCTGCTTGATGTATCTGATGTACTCACACAAGTACTTAAATAATGAAGATATTCTGATTGTTAGCTTGGACTGTCAGCAGGATAACTGCAAGCTGACACCTCTTATATTAGGCCAGTTCCCTACTGGGAACTGCCATTTCTCCTCCATTCTGTTTTGAGTGATGTTTCCCTGCCTGAATTGCTGTTCCTTAGGAGAATCTTCAGGATGGGATGTCAGAGAAGAGGGCGATACAGATGCACATCACTGGGGGTATTGCTATTCTGCAGCTGCACGGGAGTGTCTATTTTCTCCCCATAGAGCTGACAGCAAAGGGGATGCACAAGGAATAGAGCAGAACAAGCGCTATGTCACAGGAGCCTAAATTAGTAGATGTAGGAGTGACAAAACTCCACTTTCTGCCAGCTCACCATCAGGTGGGACTTCTGAAACTCCCTACCCACTGTTAGGCTCCTTAGTGCTATCTCTTCCCCAGCTCTTAGAAGTTAATTGACAACACTAAATGGCACAGTGCCATGGACTACTGTTAGCTTTTCTCCTCTTTAGAAGATCATAGAATATGAGAGTCACTTTGCCTGAGCATATCTTAGTGTCTGCCTTTTGTATCTCAAAGCCAACCAACATGCTTTGCATTACATGCAGGAAGAGATTGAAATGCACGTGCGCAATGTTCAAGAAGCACCTCAGCTGTGTGGTAATGATTTTTGGATGGTGTCAGCTCCTTCTTATTTGTCAGATCTTTTTTTTTTTTTTTTTTTTTTTTTTTTTTTTTTTTGTGAGATTTCATATGAGGGCAGAGTGATGCACAAACTTATTTTTGGTTTCTGATGCAAGCCAGAATGTTTATCACAGACTCCTATGACAAGTTCTGAGGCAGAGTCTGTGTCTCCTATCCCTGTGAGGTACAGAACTTGAGCAGGAACAAACATTCGGAAAGCTGTAAGACATCTTCCTGCCAACAATCTGAGTTTAAGAACCAAAACATTTCTCTGGGGTGATATTCCACAAGTGAAATCTCCACAAGTGCCTTTCATCTTCACTGTAGCTGCAGGTTCCCTATCGTGATGTACACCACAGGCAGACTCCTGCTATACAAAGTACAGGTATGTTAGAGAAAAGAGCTATTTCCATTAGCTTGGGCTGTTGCTGCAGTGGAAAAATGCTTGTTTGTTGCTGTTTTTTGTTGTTGTTGTTGTTGTTTTCCTGGAGGCATCTTTCATGGCACTGCTGAGGCAATAAGTAAATCGGATATTCTAAAGCCTGCAGAAGAGCGTAATAAAGCAGTATTTCTGGGCTAGTCAGTATGAGAATATGTGCAGGTCTCAGGAGAATAATGATTACAAAGGCACCCAGCACAGACCTTTGTTTCACTCTGCTCCTGTCTCCTTGCAGAATGCCGGTCTGTACACGGTGACCACCACACCCCTGAACTGTGGTCCCCAGCTGCGGGCGCTGCTCCAGCGCCCAGCCAATGAGAAGTTGCTCTTGCTGCTCCCTGTGGGCTATCCCAAGAAAGATGCCACTGTGCCTGCACTGACTCGAAAGCCATTAGAAGACATCATGGTGGTCATGTGAACCCAGGGCCATGAAGAGAGAGCACAACTTACTGCCTGCTAGGAAGCAGCAGCCCATTGAAGTTGTTGATGCTTTTCCTGTGTATTACGCCCAGCTTTAATGCTCACATATTACTGCTGCTCTGGCTGTTTACACTCATGCACCTTTTAGTGCTAGTAACCACGGTGCCTGCTTCTACTAACAGCAGCAAGTAGTCATGCATGGTGCATTTAACAGGTACTATTACCAATGAACCTGAGCAGTTGTTCCAAGAGACAAGTACAGTAACATTCAAATGACCTTCATCACTTGATTTTTCTTATGTATTGTAGGGACTGATCTTTCCTTGAACAATAACACATATTTTCCTTATGCTTTTGTGATTACCACTGAACAGTTGTTTTTACTTCATAACTTTAATGGAGGTTGTATGTCGCAGAATCATAGTACCATTAAGAGTGGAAAAGACCTCCAAGGTTATCTAGTCTAATTGTACACCTACCCCAGATATTTCCCCATTAACCGTGTCCCTCAGTACAACATCTAAACATCTGACAGAATCACAGAATAGCCAAGTTTGGAAGGGACCCTCAAGGATCATGAATCTCCAACTCCCCTGCCACATGCAGGGCCACCAACCTCCACATTCAATACTAGACCAGGCTGCCCAGGGCCCCATCCACCCTGGCCTTGAACACCTCCAGGGACAGGGGACAGGGCATCCACAACCTCTCTGGGCTGCCTGTTCCAGTGCCTGACTACTCCTGGACCTGAACCTCTCCTGGCACAGGCACTGAATAAACTGCCCCATAGTAAAATAAAATAAAATAAAATAAAAAGATTCTTGTGATGGCATCAGCTTCCTAGCCACTTATTTATGAGATAGGTTTCCCTCATTCTCTCAGTATCCCTTGCTTGCCATTGAAGGGCTAGTGGAAAATACCACCTGTACTCCTGTTGCATCAACTAACTGCCCTAATGCCCTGAAGTCCCTTTTGATAGCCTTCAAACTTCTCTCAGCAACTTTATAACTTCCAGCCTGAACTACAACTAAAGGTTAATAATCAGAGGGTTGAACTGGACCATGAAGTTTTTTAGTAGTGCCTCTGCCCTGGGCCCCAGGAAGGCAGCACACTTTGCTATGGATAAGGGGCCCTCTGCTCCTCTCAGGAGGGAGTAGCCTAACTACAGTTACCCTTCTTTCCTTCTTGGAAGAAGCCATTCTGAGACATGGAGATGACTGCCTCACTCTAGACAACCTCCTTGGTGGGTCTCCCACCACATTCTCACTCACTTTTCCTTCAAATTCCAGAGCCTCAAACCTGTTGTGTAGTTTCTCAAACCTGGGAAACGAGGTAGGTAGGCATGGGATTTGCCTGCAACACTGAGCTGAGACCTGTTTCCATTCCTTCTCATCTCTTAGGTCCACCCCTTTTGCCTGACAGCAACAGAAGGATCCACCACTGTTTGAGGGGTATCACCCCAGTTCCTTTCTCACATGTATAGCAGGGAGTCAGTCCACCAGCCTATGTCCTGCTGACACTCCTTGATGCTCTTTAATTTCTCCACTTCTCCCTTGAGCTCTGCCACCGTCCTGAGCACATCACCCACTTGCCCGCATCTCACGCAGGCAGAATGTTTGCCGCCCTCCACCGGCAGCAACAAGCTCAAGCACTGCCTTCAATCAGAGAACAGAAATCCCACATTCTTTTTGGCAAGAGCTTTTTGTCTAGTGAAGTCCATGGCCAAATTTGTAGTTTGGGAGGCAGCCGACCATCCCTGCACATACTGCCAGTTGCACTCCGATGGGACCGCCAGTGTATGCCGGGGGGTTTGCCTGCTGTCACTCCGCCCACCGCATCAGCGGGTCCTCTCCTTAAGCGCCCCGTCCCCTTTACCGTGATCGGATTTGTACTGGAGGAAGGCGTATTTCCCATGTACTTTTCTCTGCTTAGTGGTAGCAGTAGTGAGATAGTGTTAAGCTGTCCCAGCTTAACACTGCAACTTTTACAGGCTCTCACACGTGAAAGGTGCTTTCCCATCACACCAAACAAGGCGTATTTCAGTCTGTTTAAAGGCCGTTTCTCCCCCCAGCAGCGTTGCCTGTCGAGGGTCCCAAACCTGGAGGCAGTTTTGGAGAAGCGCCATTCGAGGGTCTCACAGCTGGTGTCGCCAGTGCCTGTGCAGGCAGCGCCCCCTGGCGGCGCTCCGAATTGTGGTGGAGGCGGCTCCTGAGCCCGCAGCCTGGCATGCGAGCAGTCCAGGTGCAAGAAGTGCTGCTAGCTAAGCAAGTGGAGGTGATATTTACAGACGTACCACTCTTGGTGGTATCAGTGTCTCTCTTTCACTGTCGCGAAAAACGGTTTTCCTCTTTGGCAGACTGTTTAGCTGGCTTCACAGCTGTGTATTCAGCTATTTTACTGGTCCCATTTCCCAAAGTGTTGCACATGTTTTTGGTAGCATGGTCCCAGCCTGAAATGAACTTTTACAACCACAGTAACATCAAAATTCTTCAAACTTCCTGCATTTTCAGCCCAAATTCAATTGATTTTGACAAAACTAGAATTTGAAGTAAAAAATTGTAAAACAAACAAAAGAACAACCCTACAATTTGGATTTGAATTGCTTCCTTATAGAAGCTGGCCTCACCGAGTCTAAAAGCTGGTCAAGGACACCGCAATGTCACTGGTGAGCAGAGGTAAGTCCAGGCAGATTGGCTGCAGGTTCCCAGGTATAAGGAACACACATTACAGTTGGTATAACAACTCATCCTTCTGTACAAAAGCACCTCTGCCCTATCAGGCCCCCTCAAAAAGCACTTTTCATCTGCTACAAAAGTAAATATGCCCTATTTTTTCTTTTTAATTCAGAGCTCACGTTGATACTGAGCTGAACCTTTGTCACTCTACGTTATCTTCTATAGCTTAGAAATAAAGTGCTTCTGCCTGGCCCAATTTGCAAAAGAGATTGTATTTGAGTGTATTTATTCCACAAGAGTTCTCAGAGAATTTTCATCAGGTTAGTTCAGTTTAAACCAATACGAGCTTGCATACCTAAGTCATTTTGTTGCATATGTAAGACTATTGTATTATGGCTTTTTAATTAAGACACGAAGAACCAAGCCACATTAAAGTATGCCCATTATTGTCATGGTAATAAATACTGCTAAAACAACATACCTATGTATACTGAGAAAGATACTTTATTTTGTTTTGTTCTGTTTGTTTGTTTGTTTGTTTGTTTTCTTCCATAAGTTGATGATGGAAACTGATAGACACATAGTGGCTGAAGAAAACAAACTTACACGCTGTAGCAGAAATGCTAAGTCGGCCTGAAACAGTGATTGAGCACCTGGTGGGAGGGCAGGGCTAACTCTGGGGAACTCAGGTGCATACAGTGGCTCCATCTCTTCCCAGATCTCATTTAAGGGTTGACAGTGGAGGTAAGGGTATTTTGCTTGAGATCCCTGTCTACCCTGGGCCTTTCAACTGTAAGCAGATTTTTTTTTTCCCCCATTGTTTCTCTGTCCATGGTTCCTGTGTTTGAGCACATCCTCGCTTGCTGTAGCCTAGGACTTTGCTGTTTAGCTATCGTTACTGTGTTTTCCATCATGTTACAGCATTGCACGTGTCTGCTGCATGAGGAAGATTCTACCCCAGCAAAGCACTTCTGATGTAATGATAAATATGTGTAAAAAAAAGTCTTTTTCATAGAAAAGTCTATTCAAATGCAAGTATCCCAGCAGCATTATACCTGCTGATGATAATGATGATGTAGAGTCTCTTCCAAATTATGCAGCTGCTGCTGTTCTGTAAGCCTACTTGGCATGATTTTACTCTAGGCTGCAGCATTTTGAACTTTTAAACAAGTAGATGTGAAGACAGTATGTAGCTAATTCACTTTTTAAATTGCTATGTAGATCTTTACAGAGTCCTGAAAAATCAATCTTTTGGAAGTGGAAGTGTCTGGGCACTCCAAGGCAAGACACATGATACCTCAGTGCTAGGTACTAATATGACATGCATTTATGGCACTAGTCCCTTGCTCTCTGCAAAATGCTTGTAAGAAATAAAATGTAAAAGCTAATTCTGACAGCATTTACAAATGCTGAGAACATTTATTCCAGAAGGGCTGAGGCTTGATTTCATGTTGCTGTTACCAATCAGTTCTCCATAGACTTCATTAGGAAGAGATTGGCTACTGTATGGTTTTTGAAGTTTTCCACCCACCTGAGCTTAGTCATCTGCTCAACTTTTGCAGAACAGAGACTGTCATTGATGACACATAACTCTCATGGCATTTTGCTGTTTCTTTGGTTAACATGACCTGTCTATTTCCATCCAAGTGATCACTAACCTGTTTATTGAGCCTTTGCCCCCTATAAATGAGACTTCTTTGTGTTTGTGGAGTGTAAATGATAAAGAGAACACTTACATGAAACCAGTCCTTTAAAATATAAGTTGGAAGAGAGTAGCTGAAACTTAAATCATCATAGCAGTAAGTTACCAGCTAAAAAAATTGCATTCAGTTGTGGTGCAGGCATGGGGGAATATACTTTTAAGCTTGGCTACCAAGCTGGGGCTGCATTGAATGTGTTGTGGTAGAAACACAGACAACAAAGGTAGTCCAAGATGCAGATAACAAAACCTAAGTCACAGAAAGCAACACAGATCATCAAGACAGGCAATGACCAGGGCCTTAAGAAGTGGTTACCAAGTCTTTTGTCTCATAGCAGCATATGAGGAAATATTTGAGGGTTTTTCTAAGAGAAATATGAAGTACTTGAAGTTACTTAGGAGAGGCTGCCCAGAGATTAAGTTCTTCTCTTTGATCTGAGGGTAAGATGACCACAAAGGTCATTAGTGACTCAGCTTAGAAGAGTCAGACAAAACTCACACAATTCTGAGCTAGAAAGTGACTGTATTGGTTAAGTTGTCCTGAGAAACATTTCTTGAGAAACACTCTCCGTATGGAAGGAGTAACTTTAAAAAGGTTGCACTGCCTTCCAGCAACATTTGGTAAAACAGTGTTTTACATTTGGAAAAAAAAAAAAAAAAAAAAAAAAAAAAAAAAAAAAAGACAAGCAGAAAGTAGTAGCCAATGCTTAAATATCCACACTAAAGGGTGAAAGCAGAGAAGAAAAAGAGCATCCCCACGTTGTCATAGTTCTTTGGGTTCTGGATTCGCTGTTCTGTTTGTTCCTGTTCATGAGTTGCAATGCGATAAATTTAAAGCTGAGAATATGAGATGCTTGTATGACTACTGAAATATCTGTATGAATCCTGGAATTGCATTTAAAGGGTACTATTGAGTAATGACTCAGATGTTGTCCAGCAGGATGACTATGGCTCCAGTCCTGTTGTGTATGGTGCCTTTTATTTTTCAGAGTGCTCCTTGGGCTTAATGTAGTATAGCACCTTAATCTCTAGTTTCTTTTTCATGGAAAATGGAGATAAGTACAGTTAAGTTGCAGTTAAACTTAATGATCATGAAGGTCTTTTCCAACCTGAGCAATTCCATGATTAAGGCATGTAGCAGGAGAGGAATCATTTTTAATTCTGTAAAATATAGGTATTGGTCAAAGAAAAATATGGTATAATCAATAAGTGAAATACTGGAGAGTTATACATGACTTTATAAATTTAGATATTAAGTATTTTAGAGCTTTCTAAGCAGTTCAAAGCAGGAGATCTTCAACTTTAAACCAGAGTGTATTATCAATTAACTGATAGTAGTTGGTCCTGCAAAGGGAAGAAAAGTAAACTTCAAAAGGAAGCCTTGAAATATTTGTATTCACTATCTGTTTAGAAATCAAAAGCCTTTGGAAATACTGACTCATTTTGATTAACTGCATTTTTGAGAAACCATGAATAGAACTGTGATTATTTCCTTTTACTGCTTAGGCGGCCAAAGTTGTGTATGCAAGTGTAGTCACTTCAAAGAGATTTAGGATCTGTTTCATACTGCACAGTGTTTCAGAATGCTCTTGAAATGAGAAGCTGTATTTCCAAACTGTCTGCTCTGCTAGGATGTCAGACCTACAACTGATCGTATGTAGGATTCCAGATTGTATTTCAGCTTAAGGGCATTTTATGAGTTGAATGAGGCTGGTAGCTCCTTTCTGTAGCTCAGTGAGATCTGAGAGACAAACCTCATGCACAAACCTTAAAAAAGAAAAGTGTGTAGCAAACACCTCATTTTGCTCCAGCAGCATTATAAATGAAAGGTGGCTAATGGATGGTACTAGATGGAGATTACTTACTGTGATCACTACCTCCACCTGTGCAAGTACGTGTATAAAAGATTTTAAGTATGTGTGTACATGTAAAGTATGTGGTACAGTGGAATATTTCTGGCCCCTTGCTTTATGAATGCATGCTTATAAAGCGTCAGTAAGTGGCTATGTTTCACAAAAGGGGTTGTGACACTTTCCGAGGAAGGAAATCTTGAGAAATATAAAACATTTCTGCTTTTGTAAGGTACAGAATTAAGTCTAAGAGAATTCCGTAAAGAAAAAAGGAATATTAAGTGTTTTGTTTCCCATCAGAACATAGGAACACGATGTAAGTTTATCTTTAACTAGTTTCTTCCTGATGCTTGATGCATCTTGACTGCCTTCATGTTGAATGAATCATAGAATCATAGAATCACCAAGGTTGGAAAAGACCTAAAAGATCACCCAGTCCAACGGTTCACCTATTCCCAATAGCTCCTACTAAACCATGTCCCTCAACACAACATCCAGTCTTTCCTTGAACACCCCCAGGCTCGGTGACTCCACCACCTCCCTGGGCAGTCCATTCCAGTGCCTGACCACCCTTTCTGAAAAGTAATACTTCCTCATGTCCAGCCTGAATCTCCCCTGCCGTAGCTTGAAGCCATTCCCCCTGGTCCTAGAATGTATGGTGGTAAAATAATAGCTGCTACTTGTTCACCCATTTTCTATTGTGATCTATTTCAGCCTCTTTCCTGCCCTTCATTCCGTTACTATGTGACACTTAGTTGCCTGCTGGGGTTAAACCATCTATCATTTCTTGTTACATTTTTGCTGTAGGAAGTTTCAGAGCTTTTCACCTTGTGTTCCTTCTCTGAAACAGAAACACAAAATGTTGCTGTAGCATTAGATATTAACTAAACGGTACTGGACGTCTCAGAAGTTTACTCAAGGTTTTATAAGATCTGAGGGTACTTGTTCTCTGTCTTCAGTAACTGGATTTCTAGCTGGGATCCCAGAGCTGAGTAATTTGATCTTGTTGTGTCAACATTGACTGAATGCTCACAGGCCTGATTTCTCCTGTTTAAAGATCACATTATCTTGTTACTGAGTAAATTCAGAAAGAGAGCTGGTATGTGAGCAATGTGATTAGATGTTTTCATTCTGACCTTCAAACCAGTGTATCCATGCATATTGCTGATGTTCTGTAATACTAGATAATACCGATGTAGCACCTAATGGAGTATTTGCTGTGAGGAGGAGCTGAGCTGTAGCATGAATATTGGGTTTTGTGCAGGTTAGGATACAGATCTTTACTGTTTTGCATTACATAGAGTAAAACTTCATACATTATCACCCTTTGCTATGCAGCAGTCTTCCATGTTTGGCTTTAATAACAGTAGTAGAAATACCAAATATGAGTGCTATGGTCAGTCCACAGAAATAAATGACTTAATATTCTTGTACTTAGTAGCAGCAAAAGGGAAGCCATATATGATATCTGGATATCAACTCTTTTAACAAAGCTGGTAAATTGAGAGTTTCCTACATGCAGTTTATTCTTTTTTTTTTTTTTTTTTTTTTTTTTTCTTTCTTTTTTTTTTAAAAAAAAAAAAGGGTATCTAATTTCACACTTGATGTAAATGTGTAAAAACACTTGACAGAAATAAGCATGAACACTATACATAGTTTGTCAGACTGACAGAAGACCTAGAGAAATAGTGAGCACAGTAACAAGACTTCTGTTTTCCTGTGTGCTCATTTTTACTGAGACTTTCATGTATGTCAATGCAGTGTCTGGATTCTGTCCGCGTATATACCAAAATCAATCCTTACTCCAAAGTTTGTCTTCCTTTCAGTTGAATTTCTTGTATCATTTGCTTATAATTAGATGATTAAACACAAGGTAGAGCTATGACTGAGATAATAAACAAAGGTTACAGCAAGCTGCTGTGAACTGTTGTATTTTAACTGCCATCAGTAAGTCTGGGAGAGCCTGTATGTTTCCTTTCCTGCAAATAGAATAGGGTGTATCTCTCTGGATGTTATGTTCCAATTTCAATTATGAAATCGTTGATGAACAAATTGCAAAATTTAAGAATGTAATTATGCTGAATTAGTAGTTTACGTCTTTAGCACATAATTGATATTCTGTGGATCATTTGATCAGCAGCTAAAAACAGTTTGTAATTGATGCTGTAATTAGCTAGTGCAGTGCTCACTCCAAATGAGACTGCAGTGTTATAAATTTTGCTGTTTTGTTGACTCAATTATCCAACCAGAAGACAGAGTTAATGCAGCTTGACTTCTAATTATCTTACACTCAACAAATGACAAGTGTTATAAACAAACACAGAACCTGAGACTGAATGTTTTTGTAATGGAAGACTTCATGATGATCTGCAGGAATCAAAAATAGAAAAATTTTGTACACTTGAATAAACATTAATTCTGTCTGTGCTGATGTCAGACAACCATCAGTTCCCAGATCAGATCAGCGTGGAGGCATGGGGCAGAATATGCGGACTAAACCTGACTAGATGAAGACTAGCCATGAGGGGTTGGCGATCCTTTGAATAATTAATCTGTTGGATTTTCTTACAGAGCATTGAAGTCCTTTGTGACCACAGGCTGTGTATTTTGACTTGCACACTCATACAGCAGGCCTGTTTCATGGGATAGACGTGATTTCTTCTTTCTGAACATTGGAAAGAGAAGGAAAAAGTTTGTATTGCATTACTTAGCTTCTCAGAGAAAACCACTCTTAAATTAGATTAAAAAAAAAAATATTTTGTAGACGCAGTAATCCCTTTAGTTGCTTTTAATTAGCAAGAAAATACATTTAAATTCTCCACTATACTTGCTAGCATTTTCTGGAGGCCGCTAGATGGCATAAGGAGACTGTAGGAACAGAGAACTTTGGCTGCGAGCGTGTTAACATTGTCTGCTTACTCCTGTTACCTTTTAACATATCCTGTCACCCAAGTCACCGATCTAGTAATAGGTATCTGTGAATGAAAAGTGGGTTTTTGACTGTGATCAAAAAGGGGCTGACATAAAAAAAAAAAAATACGAAGTTCTGTGTACGCTCAGAAACCTTAGGAGTTTACTGTAAATGCAAAGGGTAGAAATTTCTTCAGCTTAAACTCTGATTGATAGGCTTAGGTGGGTGAATGTTTTCCTCCTTGTAAAAGGGACCTCATTTTCTTTAGTTGTATATATTACCACACACATATATAGTAATGCAGATACCAGGTGTCTTTAAGAAAGCAGTTGCTGTTTCCCAGCTACTTCCTTTCATTGAATTAATTCTCCAGTTATTTCCCTTTCTTCCCCAAGTGTCTTCATGCTTATGTTCAGAGCTCTGCAGTGCCAGCAAATGAGCAGCTAAGACATTGCATGCAATTACTTGTCTTCTGAAGACCACATTCAGCTCTGGTCTACTCAAATGCTCTTACTTGCTAATGTAAACCACAGTGTGCGTGGTTTGTCCTCTGTAAAACACATAAGTACTTTGTTTGATTTCTGTAGTTTGCTTGAAAGAATGTAATCATAAAGGAGTTTCTTTCTCTTCAGAAGTTATATTGTGAGTGAATTATGTAACATTAGACTGAGAAGAGCTGGAGAAAAAGCTCTCTCATCTTCCCCCCAGCTTGTATCCTGCAAATCTTCATCTACTCTCTACCTCAAATGAAGGTCTTTTAAAATAAGCTTTGTATGAAGACTAAACTCCATTTCCATAAGCTGTTCGAGAAGTGTGGAGATTCAGATAACTAGAAGTAAGTATATATCACCTTACAATGTGGACTGTGGTGGCATAAGAAGCTTATGGGAGTGCATAAGGGAAAAAATGCCTGGGGATGAAGTACAAATTTGAAGGCATGTGAGTAATGCTATGTTCAGACTAGCTCTACTGTTGTGTTACAACAAAGAAATTGCTTACTGGGGCAAGGTAGGCTTGGATTTGCCTTTAGGTGCAGAGTTGCTACTTGGTTGCCCAAATAGGAAGTCAGATGGCAACCTAAAATGAAGGCCCTTTTGGGGCATTCCCCTTAGAGGAGACTCAGCCAAGTAGATAAAGCAGAAAACTGACACTCCTGCCCACATAAATCAGACAAATCACTTAGTAGATTTTCCCCTTCAGACAGATACTAGAGCAGCTTCTGATAGCATCTAATAATATCAATCTGATAATATCAAATATGCTGTCTCCACCAGTTTTCCTGATTTCATATTTATCTTATATGTGATTAAACCGTATCTCTAATCATTAATCATGAAAGTATTCTTCCCACAGTAGTCATGAATGTTGAAAGAATATTGGAAAAATAGGAGACTGAGAAAGAATAGATTTAACACCGAACAGACTGTCAGGTCTGTGCACTTGGAGAAAGAAAAAATGTAGTTTTGAATTTAACCTGTCTTATTTGCTACACTCAGCATTTCATTTTCTCCTGAGAATTATGTCAGAGATCTTAAAAGTACAAGGTTTTTCAAGGAAGGGCTTTCTATCTGTATTCTGTGTTCCTGTAGTCCCAAAGAGGAAAAGAAATTCTAACAAAAGATGAAATATGCAACTTTTTCTTTAAAGTGAGATTCATACATGCTTAATGAAAAGCTGTTTGCCACATTGTTTATACGACGCTTAGATAAATGACTGAATTTTTTCCCATTAATGTGGTTAACTTTTATTTCCTACCTGTGAAGTCTAGTGTACACAGTACACATAAGTGTGTTGTGCTTATGTCACTGGGTGCAATACAGAGCAGTCGATAGAAAAGTTGTAGGCATATAAGAGGTATAAAACAATTCATTCTTGCCTTGAACGAATCACTAAAGGGAGAAGTTGAAGCAGAGAGCAATGAGAACTAGATGAGGAAAGGGTTTTATGAGTTCAAGGCTTAAATAGGAATGAGCAGTTACTTCTTTGCAGAGCTGCAATGTTCAAATGAAGCAGGTTACAGCAGTCTTAACAGACATTCTTTTGCATTTTTGTAAGTCACAGTCAGTATTAAATTATTTACTCCATGGCCCCATGACATGAGTACCACTGATTGGAATTTGGTAGTTTCCAGAAAATCTTGAAAACATTGGAATCACGTGCACTCAGGTACGTTAACTAAAGCCAGTACCAGTGTAGAAGGCTTGTAGGGCTTTGTTGAGGACCACTGGGTAGGGTAGTAGTCCAAAAAAGACATCTGCAGTGCTCTTGGGAAAGCCTCCTGCTTTCCAACTGCACCTGAAACTGGAGAACGACGCTACCTTGGCTAGTGTGTCTATGTCTGCAGTGGATAAAAGAAAGGAAGAGAAATGATAGCAATGCTTAGGAATGTGGTGCTGACCACTACCTCACCCAGGCTAGCACGTGGTTCTTAGTGAGCTTTCTTATGTTTGGTATCAGGCAGCCTATCAAAGCTGTTGGTGGTGCAAGGCAGAAAGAACAAGTTTTGCCACCTGAAGGTGTTTGGCTCTAGGAGGAAATAAACCACCAGTTCCAGAGTCTTAAAGCTAAACTCCCATGAAAGGCTGAAGAGCTGATTATTTTTAGCAGGGTAAAGCCTAAGGGGAGGGCTTGTCAGATAGATTAAACCATTGTTAGGTGCAGGCCAGAATGCTCCTGCAGGACTTTCCATTATGCCTGCATCCTGATGTGAAATAAAATGTTAGGGGAGGGGGCGGGGGGGAAGGGGAGAGGGGGAGGAGGGACATAGGGAGAAATGTGGATGAGGGGAAGGCTGAACTCAGAGAGCTGAAGAAGTAGCAGCTACTGATACAGTTGCTCTTTCCTGTTATTTCTTCCCCTATTAGTTTTTCTTAGGCCAATTTCTTTCCATTGATCCCCAGGGTAGCTCTGAGAACTGTTTATCACCCTGGGGGAAAATGTTTCAGTCTCCTCTCCCCACTCTTGCTTCCTGCTCTCAGTGGTGTTGATATATCAAAGTGTCCAGAAGAGACTGAGGACAGACTAGGAGGATGTTTTTTCTCTTTCTTTTTCTTCTTTTTTTTAAAGCTCCCCAGGCCCAATTCTCTTGCTCAGGCTGGGGAAAACTGTTCTAGTTGTCCATGGTTTCATCTGGGCTATGAGAAGCATTGCTGTCATGCTGCAGCAAATGTGATGCTGCACAGGTGTTGGGGATTCACCCATTCTGAGCCAGGCGCTGTCTCGCCTCGCCTTTTGGATCACATGTTTAAACATTGTTCAAAGCACTTTGGTCACTGTGGGATGGGAAGGACAGGCTATTCAAGGCTGCCCTTTGCCAGCTACCTTTTGTGTATTTCCAGGCTTTGCTGCATTACTTATCTTCAAGAAAGAAGGAAGAGGGTAGGAGAGCATGTTTGCCAATAGAGAGAAGTTATTTGGTAGGGCAGCTGGAGCTTTAGCTGGCCAGGACTGACAGCTTGCAGGTGTTGTGGCAACAGAAGCTGATTCCTTTTATCTGGAGCAAGAGTATGAGTGAGGTGGGCCTGCAGAGGCAGAAAAGGTCCTCAGAGACTGGGAGTTATGATCTGGTTCTGATTGAGTCTCTCTTCTGTTCTGTTGTTCAATTTTTCAGGTCACAACCCTTCACAGAACATTCTGGTTATGTAATAGTCCTTGGACCATACCCTGGTTTTATATTGCCTTATAAGTTCTCTAGTGTAAGATCTTTCAGCCTAGAAACAGAGGCATGTGCATACAATAGTGCTACATATTTCCTAAGAACTGAGCTGAGAGGAAGACTGAAGAAATATGAAAAGAAATAATCTGCACACAAGCCTCTCTTTAGAAGATCAGCTGCTAAAAAGTAGTCTGCTGGGGCCCTGAACTGTGAGTGAATGGAAGGTGTGGCTGAAGTCTGCATCCCCTAAGAGTCTGATTGCTTTGGGAACCATTCCTCTAAAGCTAATTAACGGTTTGTCCTACACAAGTTTTTCCTGTTTTTCCTTACATGGTAGATTATCCTGACTTGTACAAGCCTCGTGTCCAATTGCATGGAAATATTTCATGCCTTTGTAGCAGAGTATTCCCTTACCCACTTCATCATCACAGAGTGGAGCTCAGGCCCCTCTCTTAAGGGCCTGAAGTGTCTAAGTGTGAAAACAGTCTCCTGAATGGGTAGATAAATAGCTGAGCTGCATGAAAATATACTGTGTTCTTTCCTGCCTGATGCAGGCAGTCTGTTTTTGAGTTTAACTGCATGTTTTTTATACAGTAAATTGCCTTCCAGTAATCACACAAACATTTAAAAGATTATATATAAAATTACAAGCATCTCCAAATCCATCACAGATGTCTTTGGGGTTTCTTATGCCTAGGGGAAAGCCTTCATTTTTAAAGATGGAAAAAGCAGGAGGCATTAAAGGAAGAAGTCTGGTTGCTTGCACAGAAATATGGGAATTATCAGACTGAGTCAGATTTGAACTGTGCAGTCTGGCTTGGGTACAGTGAGTGTAGAAGTGGGCTCTAATTATGACTATTTGCACCCACTGGCACAGTGCATGCTTTCAGTCATGTAGACAGCTCATGTCTGAGGAGCTGAGCTGTCTCCACTTGGAGCTGGGCTCCGTATAAGCAGAACTGTAGCATAATTACTCCGGCTGCATACATGTTTCTCCTGGGAAGAGATCCACACTCTGACATCTGCTATCTGGCTGAGCTAGAGGAGGAGCAGAGAAAGAGGAGCTGTTGCATTTCTCTGGAACAGCTGCAGGTTGGGACTGGTGCCAGAAGTGGGGGAGGAGATTTTCAGGAGCCTGGAGAGATGAAGGCAGATCCCTTCAGGTCTGGGGCTGCAAGAGACCAACGCTGTGTGTGGGCAGGATCAGGATGCTGTGTGGGAAATATCTGCTGTTTCAATGGAAAGGGAGTTCCCTCCTGAATCTTCTTGCAAACTGGTTTTCCTATGTGCTGGGCTTTATCATAGATCTAGGCAAGCACACATGGTGGGCTGCAGAGCTGTAGTCTCCACCTCTTTTCACCCATCCAGCACTGGTAGCCACTGGAATTGAAGATACCTTTCTTTTTGTCTGACTGCCCCCAACGATACTAGGAGGCATATCATGTGAGGTTTGTGCTCAGAGTACAAAGCTTGGCAAAGTGTAAATGCTGCAGTACTCAGCCTGGGATTGCCTGCTCTTTGGGTCAGTAAGTGCTGCAGGTCTCAGCCTGTTCCAACAGAGCAGGTAAACTTAGGGTTTAGTTACACTGTCAGATGCTTTTCTTAGTCAGCTGCTTAATATATGAGCCACTGAACAGATAGTCCACATACTAGTTTTTACCTTTTAGTATTTGCTAACAGATGAACACTGCAAATCTTGCACTTCCTGTGACTTCATTTGGAAATATCCAGTCACACCTGGGGAGAGCTGTGAAGTGCAAGCTGGGATGACAACATCTTTTCTAAATGCAACAGGATTTCCTTGGATTATGTTTGAATGCTTGGCCCCCCCTTGAGGAGGGGGAAAATATACTTGGTCTCTGACAAAGCTAAGGAAGGGTTTTCTGTGTTATGTAATTTATAAGACTACTGGAAACAGTCCAGCTAGCAACCAGCTAGCAAACTGAATGATTTAAGAATGTCCATGTTGTTCTATTGAATAAATCCAAATGGCATGAAATGCAAATATGTTAAAATCTTAGCCATAGTCTAAACCATATATATATATATATATATATTTTTTAATTCTAAGAATGACTAAGTGGTACAAACCAGCTCCCTGTGTGTTACTTGCAGCAATGTGTCATGGGATTAATTTGTGACCAGGCTGTCTTTTTTTTTTTTTATTTCACAGCTTTCTGATATATTTCTCTTTTTTGTATTTAAAATTTGTCCTGACTCTGAACAGAGCAGAACAAATACACCTTAATGAGAAATCTAATGAATATGAAGCTGTGCTGGCTTGGGCAAGCCAATTCATTTTCATGAATCTCATTATTACTTAAATATATTCAGTAGTTAGTGTGTGTGTCCTCTTTGAGGGCAAAAGCCTGTTCCAAAATCAAAACCGTATTTTATAGACGTGATGCATAACTTATATTGAGTGGCAGTGGATCAGGTAAACTAGGGCTGGCCATATTTGGTGATAAGCAATTGAACATGAAATTAAAGGGTGATACCTGCAGATAACACATCTAGCTTTAAAGTTAATTTGTTAAACAGTCAACAAAGTAGCATTTTCTTGGGCAGTCAGTGAAGTGCAAGCACAAAAGGATGCGCTGTTTTGAATTTGCCTACAGTATTACTGGATAATATTACTGGAAAGAGTCCTTACGGTATTTATCTAGCAGTAGCTGTGCTGGCAAATCCAATCACTGCAGCAACTCACCAACATTATACATTCGCACTGACAATTGACACTCTTCACAGAATGGCCAGGGTTAGAAAGGACCTCAATGTTCATGAATCTCCAACTCCCCTGCTACATGCAGGGCCACCAACCTCCACATTCAATTCTACACCAGGCTGCCCAGGGCCCCATCCAATCTGGCCTTGAACACCTCCAGGGACGGGGCATCCACAACCTCTCTGGGCAGCCTGTTCCAGCACCTCACCACTCTCTCTGTAAAGAATTTCCACCTGACATCCAACCTAAATCTCCCCTCCTTCAACTTAAAATCATTTCCCCCTGTCCTGCAGTTATCAACCCTTTCAAAGAGTTGATTCCCCTCCTGTTTGTAGGCTCCCTTTAGGTACTGAAAGGCTGCAGTGAGGTCACCCTGCAGCCTTTTTTTCTCCAGGCTGAACAAGCCCAGCTCCCTCAGCCTGTCTTCATAGGGGAGGTGCTCCAGTCCCCTGATCATCTTTTGGCCCTCCTCTGGACCCTCTCCAACAGCTCCCTGTCTTTTGCGTACTCAGGGCTCCGTGCTTGGATGCAGATGGGACCTCACAAGAGCAGAGTACAGGGGGACAATCACCTCCTTGTCCCTACTGGCCACCTCTCTTTTGATGGAGCCCAGGATGCCATTTGCATTCTGAGCCACAAAAGGCACTTTTTCGAAACCCTGCGAAAGAGTTCTAGGAAAAATGTGTTTTAAAGAATAAATCTCACTTTCATTAGTGATGTTTCATGCATTGAGACGTAACTGCATAGTTCCATTCCAAAATCTGTGCTAGTAGACACAAGGACCTAGGAGGTGCTCAGTAAGTGTAGGTTTAATATTGCCTGTAGTACTACTAGAAATATATCACCACTAGCATATGCACTGTCCAGGTCTAAGTATAGCAGTCATTTTTGATCTCATGAAGTTTATTCCACTTTTGAAGTGGGTGCACTGAAATATTCCAGGGGCGGAATATTTTAAATGAGCTTCTGTATTTTAAACAGCCTTCAGATTTCAGCAAACATCAGAGGATTTTGGGGTAGCAGAAAGTTCCTTTCCTGTTTGAGCTCTATCTTTCCTGGCACGGGATGCTAGAGACATAATTATCTTCTTTCTCAAATGTAGTGGATGGAAATGTGTATTAATAACATTATAGAATCATGCTGGCCAGAACTAGCACCGGTAGGAGATAACGTTTGCTTGGGAATGAAGGTATGTTGTTCAATGAATTATTCCCATACAGTCTTTTCTGTGGGTCCTATCTGTAAACTAGACCAGAAATGGACATACATTTTAGATGTTTGCATTCAGCTTCAAGGTCCTGAATACTGCACATATCAGTGAGAATTCAGATTTCTTGGTGTAAGTCTGGGTCTGAATCATAGCAAATGAAATCTTCTATGTTTTTGTTTCTATTTCCTTCATGTTTTTCAAGTGTAGACTTTTCTTTTATTTCCTGTCTGTTGCCAATTTGCCTTTTCCACCATCTCTTCTAATGTGTCATTTTTACTTAATGCAAGACCATTTGGATCAGGTGATTCATATATGTACTTCCCTTGCTGAATAACCAACATGAGACAAATGTCTCATGTCTACCCCCTGACTAGTGACAGTTTATTTCCTACTTTGCCCCTTTTAGCAGTTCTGGGCAAAATGGGTTTAAAGAGAGATCAGAAAATGGGTGTGAAGAGAAGGGAAAGGGATAATGCAGATCCAGCAAGTTGAATCTTTGATGAGTTTTTGTGTGCTGACCTCTGTGAGTTTTATCTGGTGTGAGAATACACACCAAGGAGGCAGAATCTAATGTGTCTAGACATATTTAGAAGTTTTCCTTTGTATCTTTATATCACTATTACAATCCACAGTAACAGATTGCAGTCCTGGATCTAACTTCTTAGATTTGCATTTGTAGCCATGTTTTACCTTCAGTTTCTGTGCATTAGCAGTCCAGAGATATTTTGCAGACAAGCAAAAGCATTCACTCATGCTATCCTGGAGAGTTCCTGTGGACAAGCTGATAAACAAAGAGGGCTTCTGGTGTTTCACTGCTGAGCAGACAGGGCTATTGCAATCACTCTTTTGCTGCTACTCAGAGATTAATAAAGGTGTACCTAGTGGTACTAGAAAATCTGACAGGATGTAAAGCAAATCCTAAGCTCTTCAGTGTGGTGCCTTGTCTCGTCAAAAAATATCCAGAGGTCAAGTCCAAGTGTGTGCTTGATATGTAGTGCTGGACCATACAAACTTCTGTGTTGATGTTGCTGTGAGAGGTAAGCCTCTGATTTCTGTTTGATTTTTTTGTCTCTTTGTGAACTTACTATAAAGTCATGAGCTTGCACGAATGTGCTTAGAATTTTGTTTTCTTTTAGTATTTCTTGTGCAACGCTTGCAATGCTTTCTGTGCATTGTACAATGTATTTTCTGTCCAATTTCATTTCCTTTTCGTATACATTACTGTTCAGTAGAAATGGCTATAATTTAAGAGCTCATACCGCCACACTGAGTTTTCTATTAAGTGAAGGATGAGGAAAAATTGTGACCAAGAATGTGTGGACAGGCACATTTGCAGTGCTTATTTAAGCAGTGTTGTTGACTGTAAGAAAGAAATATGTAACCAAAGTGAAAGCATAAGCAAAGCCTATTTAGTTTCTAATTCTAGTAAAACAGTAACTCTAGGGATGTACCACTGATTAGCTCTCAGTGAATTATTTCTTAAAGTAATTAGCTTCTGTGTGAGTTCATTTAATATTAGTTGTTCAAATGTATCACAAGGAAAAAGTGTTCTGTGAAGCTGTTTAAAGGTATGAGCACCCAGTGCAGGAAGGAGAACAGCAGAAGCATGACTTTCCACTCAGTATGCAAGTTCTCAGAAAGAACAAGCTTGGGGATTTCTTCTCCTGAATATCTGTCCTCTTGTGCAAAGAAATGTGAGGCTTAACTTCTGCCCTTCAGTTGCGCAGTCCCTTTGTGTGTGGACTACATTGACAGACGAGGGCTTAATAATATATGTAAAACAGTTTCTGACTGCATAATTGCTTGTAGTAGTGGTTATTAATAATGTTAACAGCCGTAAGCAGCATGATCAGGTTTCATGTCCCAGTAAGTTTGCAACATTGGAAGTTGGAAAAAGAAAAAAAGAAAAAAACATCCCTGTAGTTACAAACTAAGTGCAGCTGTTACAACATCAGCAAGATGAAACAAATTGTGAATGGGTTTAGTTTTCATGGCCTCTTGTTTTCTGTGGTGACATTAGAGGGATTTATTATGTAAGGCTGCAGCAACACATGGAAAAGATGCCAAGCCTAAAATGGACTAAATGGCTAAATGGTGTGTTCTGACTGGCACATAGGAGGGTTTGTGCAGGAGCAAGAGCAGAGAGCTGTGGGAGATTAAGGAAGATGTCTGCGACTCACAAAGATTCTCTACTCTTTCTTTCAGATTCAGTGGAAGTGCCCATGATACAGAGGCAAAATTGAGATTTGTGTTTATGAGAATTGTGAGCATTTTGTTTCTTAGAGAAGCAGTATGTTATGACTAGTTGATAGGAAAATAAATTCTGGTATGCTTTTCTGGAAAAGTTACTGGGCCCTGACCTCCTGTGGTTTGGTTCAATTCAGAACTTTGCCAAGCTTATAACAGGGATATTTTTTTGGCAGCATTCTGGGTGAATGAAGAAAGATGATCAGAAATTATCATTTACACTCAGACAGAATGAAACATAAGAATAACTCTAAAAAAATTTCCTTTTCTATGACCTTTCTTAAGTAGCCTGATATGGACTTGTCATAGGCAACAAGTCATCCTGGCTTCCACAGTTTTATGTGTCTTCCCAGATGTGTTAGTAAAGCAAGGTTGAATAATGTGAAAAATACACATCTGAATATTACTTTTTTAAATACGCTGCTGGTCCTGAAGATGTATCCATTTCATCTCTCATATCTGCTTACCAGGAAAGTTAGCCAATATTTACTGAGACACCTGGCAACACCTCTTGTATGTCCACACTTAAGTATTTCAGGCAAAAAAATACCAGTTGTGCACACATACAAGCATTTGCTTTGGAAATGCATACATATTCATCAGATCAAGGGTGAAAATGAAAAGCAAAAAGAAAAACTTACCTAGTAAATGATGCTAAGGTGATAAAGCTTGAATTTCAAGCATCTGCTCTGACTCCACAAAATATATTTTTAAAAAATAGAATACTTTTAATAACAGATGCTTAATATTTCACAATCTACATATAATCAGAGAGAAAATGAAGTTCATCAAGCCTGGGCTGAGATCATTCTCAGGAGATGTGGTTACTTAAGTAATGTACTAAAGTATGTATACTGCAGCATTGCAGTAGCAACAGTTCCACAGTAATGGGGAGGAACAGCTGAATATTTCATGTATCAAATGCACTGTTAAATTCCCGATAGTAAGTGGATAAAGGACAAGTTTTGAGGAGTACTCAGGAACATTTATCTCTTGCAAATAAAACTCCCTGTGGATGTGAATTAGGGAGACAACAGGATAGGTTAAAAAAAATCATAAGATAAATTGTAGACTTTCCTTAAGGCTTCCAGGCAAAATCTCACTCAGAATGCTGCTCATGAATTGAAAAGACTGGGGAGTTGTACTGCAAACTTCTCAATGAAAAACAAAAACTGTATTGCACTGTAGCAGACCTTGGTTCTATTTGAAGCAATAGTTTTGGAAGTCTATTGTTCTAGCTCGTTACTTCCCCTGTGGCATAGGTATAGCTCTGAATTTGACAGACAGTAAGAAAGCAAGTTCCTCAGATGACATTGTGAAAATTTTTTATTATTCTCATAAAAATCAAGGCATAAAGGCTCCTAGTGATGCTCCTACCATTAGCAGTCTCCTATTCTTCAGTCTCTCAAGGGTACAGTGAAACAGTGGTCATCAATTTGCATTCTTATTGTCAGTGTTTACTTAAAAATTGCAAATATAGGACTAGAAGAAGTTAGATTTTTTTTTTTTTTTTTTTTTTTTTTTTTTTACAATAGAAAGGCAGAAAGATTAACTCTTTAAACTAAACTTAAAGTACTGTTATCCTCCTATTTTCCATTGTATGTGGCTTTCAAGACTGAAGAAGTCTGAGTTAATACAAAGGACATGCTTGTTTTTAAAGTAAAAAATTGTGCATAGATCTGCTGAAGATCTTGTATCTTAATTAGATACAGGGAAGGTGCAAATCACAGACCCTAGTGATAGACTTTGTCATTACTCAGCTTCTGCTTTCGAAGCTGAGAGGTGGGAAAAAGTAGAGTTATTTTCTGTGTTTAAAAAAACTGAGTCTACAGACTTTCTTTATGTACTGTTTTTCTGTTTTCCATTTAGCTGTTTTATTCTTGTTTTAGAAAGAAACAGGTAAAGGATCACTTATCAAAAATCAACAAAATCTGGAAGAATAGTCGAAAGGGGCAAGTTCTTGTGAGTACAAGGCTTATACATTGCCTGTCAATGTCTACAACTGAGCCAACAAAATCTGAATTTTAATCACATTAATTGAGTGTAGAAATTTACAAGGTAAGTTCTTAAAAATGCAGAAATATTCACTGTGAGAAAGAAAACAGGAAAAGTTTGAGTTTGTTGCTTATCTCGCATGTGTGATCTGCAAGCTTTGCTGTTAGAACTCATGTTCTGAATTGTCCATGACCTGTGCTGCCTCTTTCCAAGTCAAACAAGTAATATATATGGCTGAGAAGTATTGCAAAAGTCAAAGGATATGGATGGAAAGTAGGATAATGAGAAATTAGGATGATTATAGCCATAGAAATGTAAGAGCAGTCTGTTGAAGTGGTAGCTTCAGTTATGTTAGTAGATATGAGAATATGTGGAAGACATGGGAGCAA
Organism: Centrocercus urophasianus; assembly: GCF_019232065.1. Taxonomy (NCBI): domain Eukaryota; kingdom Metazoa; phylum Chordata; class Aves; order Galliformes; family Phasianidae; genus Centrocercus; species Centrocercus urophasianus. The sequence continues at coordinate 55,933,417 of NW_024884142.1, read as the reverse complement.
TGTGGTAGAAGAGTTCATGGATGAACAGTTCTTTGTCAGTGGTGCTGTCTAAATAGCAGCTTGAATTTGAAACAGAATTTTTTTGCACATTTCCCCCCTGTAGCCACCCCACCCTCTTTTCTTTCTCTCCTCCTCTGCTGGATAAGTGTCTTTACTGACATCACTTCCAAGGTAGTCTTAAGTCAGTTGAGAAAAGAGAAATGACTAAGTTCCTTCCCTTTGGGGCATTAGCACACTGCTACTTTGAAACACTTAGGTCACCTGTTTTCCTAGCAAGGGAGCAGCAAGCACACAGTGTAATCCAATGATTTCTTACATCTGTGCTCTCTGGAGGAGTCATTACAGTGGCTACAGGTGTTTTTTGTTTTGTGTACTCTCAGTGAGTTCTAATTTTTATCTGTAGGACATCTTTTTCTTTTTTCAAGAACTGATTTCTCAGAAGCTTCAAACTTACAGGCACCTGTATAGAATAAGCCCTACATTGTTTCTGGAACTGCAAACTCTGAGTTGTTAACTGCAAAGAAGTTAGATATGAGCAGCTTTAAAAATAAACTATATGAAATTATAGACAAAAAAAATACAGAATGCTGGAGCAACTCTGAAGAAAAGTGAGAATCCAGAACAGAGCACAAAACTACAGTGGAAAAATGTAAGAAATAATCAGTTACAGAAAAAACATGTCCATGAAATTACATGTCTTATCTTGGAGATGTCAGACTGTCATTCTGTGGCCAATTTCACCCAGTTAGGAGAGAGACTAGTATGTCAGAAATGCTGTTGCTGATTTATCTAATCTTTTCAGTTTTCTGAGATGCACAGCTAGAAGGAACTTTAGAGGTGTCAGTGACTGTTCAGGAAGTAGTACAGTTGTGCTATAGTCTGTTCATCTCCTGGGAAAGAATGCACTGAGTTAACAAAATAAAAATGGAAGTCATGTCAGCAACAGGATGATGTTTTTAAAAAAAAGAAAGGCAGAGATGAATGAGAAGCGGAATGTAGGCCAGGCATAAAGAAATGAGTGACAGCTGCTGAGAAAAAGAAGTTAGAGATGAACGAAGGAGAGCACTACAAAAGTAGAAGGACTCAATGGGTAGAAAGTTGGGTTGGAGGGTAAGAAGACCTCAGGTGCTTTGAGACAGACTTAAGGGAAGAAAGGAGAAAGCAAAGGGAAAATCAGGTTTAAAAAAAATAAGAGAGAGAGAAAGAGAGAGAGGAGATTATTTAAAGAAGAGGAAATTGTTCCCCATATATGTTCTCTGATCTGATATGGGCTTTATGACAGATCTTGAAGAGTTGAAGTGAATAGGGAAGAAGTATTGATAAAAGAGAACTGAAAAGGTGGTGGGGGGAGAGATAGTGGTTATTATGGTAATTGGTGTAGAAAATAGAAAAAGCAGAAAAATATTAATGTCTGCAGGATGATGGAAAGTGAGAGGGGAGAAAGTGAAGGCACAGCTCAACAACGATTGTCTTTATGACTATGAATTCTAATTTCTGAGTAGGTTAGAGATTGTTCAGATAAGGTACTGTAAATGTATTTTTACAGTGTTAGGAGGTCCACTACGTGTAACCTGTGGGTAACTTAAAAATACAGAATAAAGTATAATGTAGAATGCACTTTATTCTTTATTAGCTTTACTGCATCAGTGTATTCCTATTCCAGGAGTAATGTCCATCTGCTCTTTGTGGAATGCAAAAGGGAAGCTGCTCGTAAAACCAGTGATGATACAAGCCCTTGTTATTTAGAGACAGCTTATAGTTCATCATGTTCTCACTTCTGTTGAGATACTGCTTGTTTGCTCTGAAAGAGGGAAATTTTTTACAGCCTTAGTTTGCTCCTGTAATACAGTGAATGTTGTGCAGCTCTGTTAGATCACTGACAACAAAACACAAGGGAGTGATAGCTTTTAAGACCAGTGCCACAGGAAGACAAGCCAATACATGACCAGACAGGTGTGGAACCAAAATCAAAAATTTTTAGATCGATTAATTATAAACTGCAACAGAGGAGAAAGAAAAAGAAAAAAAATGAGATTTGCTTATTCAGATGTAAATAAAGTATGGTGGAGTTTTACACTGTTAGTTGGTGAAATTATGTAACCAGGGTAAGACTGGAAGATTGTACGGTACAAAAGGCTGCAGCCATCTGAGGAAATATGAAGACTGAACTTAACCTGGGAGAAATGGGATAAAAAGGATGCCTAGTGACCAGGGATCTGTAGCATATGTTTGGTTTTTTTGTTTGTTTTAGTTTGTCCTTTGCCTCTGCTGTAGGAAGTGCCTTAATTGTAATATGTACGTACTGAATGAACTCATATTCATATAATCCTTGTGTCATTCTGCACTGTAGTTGACAAGGAGCTCTAAAACCTGTGCTTTATATTTTTAGGCATAGAAAATATTTCTACATGCAGGGCTGGTGGTTGCTGTGTTTGTTCCATTTTATTCACCTTGTCTTCTGTAGCAAACTACTGTGAATTTGTTCTTTAGGGCTAATTACCCAAACTTCTTTACCACATTCTGAGAAGAAATATTTAGGAAAGCCCCAGTCCGAAACTCCGCTGATCCTGTAGAACTGTCATTGCCAAGAGAAGGATGGAAGGGTCAGTGGGTTGTGTTGTGCTCTGACTGATAGCACACAGGAACAGATCACAGCAGCCGTGAAACTGCTCTGCAAGGAGCTGGAAGTCAAGACAACTCTGAGTGTTATCTGGAAACAGAAGAATAACGATGTTGAAAGCTTCCTTTGCCAGTGTCCTTCTCACTTAGAGTCTGCAGTGTTGAAGTAACTGAAAGAGCACCATCTGGAAAGAGGAAGGAAGTCCAGTATCTCTACTTTTGGTTGGGGTTTCCTCGGACTCCAGGAAATCTGACCTTAAGAAACGTGCCAGGGTAAAGAGGTAGGGCTCTTCCCAGGGAGCAGCCACCCGGACTGCAGGAAGGAAATGAGATTGTATGCCCTTGTGTCCCAATGGATGGAGCTAACCTACCTTAGCACTGCAGATTTAGAGTGCAGAGCTGTCTGACATAGGTTTTAAAAGAGGCTGTCTTTGCTCTCCTTTGCTAGCAGATGTGGGAGCAACAAAAATCCTCATTGACTTTTAGAACTGAAAAATACTTCCTCCATGTTCTGCTTTGTGGTTTTTACATACAGATTGGAAACTTGTTGAGAATACATAATACAGTATGGAAGTCTTTTCTCCTCCCTTTTCAAAAGGACCATGTTGATTAAGTGCGGGGAAGAATAGGAAATTAGCAACTATTATAAATACTGAAGCTTAAAACGTGACCCAAACCTCTCTGTTGAGGAGACGCAATACTTCCCCAGGTTTTTGTTTCAGGAAAACTCTAGAGATTTGAGATCATCATTAAACATACTCTAGGATTACTTTTTAATTGCTGTTTTTAACTCACCTGTTTTGTTGCTTGTTTCTCTGTCAAAGCCATTCTCACAGGGAAAAGCATGAGAAAAGGAACCAGAGGAGATTTGTTTCTCTGGTCTCAGGGTGCGGCACAGTTGCTGCCTGGAGCTTTCTTGCTGGTTTAAGTATCTGTTCAAAGCATGACTCTAGACTGAATTAGTTTTGTATGAACAGACTAAAATATGATCATCAAAAAGATAGGAAAGTGCTCTTACAGGTATGGTGTGTTCTTGTGTCTAATTGTGTCAGTGTGAAGCATGCAGAGAGGCACGCCAGCTGTGCAGAGCCACACCATAGTCAGCAGCAGAGCTTTTGAATATGAAAAAGGCTTTTGCTTTGATTTTGGCACTTCCTCTCTCTCCTTGGTGAGTGAATACATTTACACTGCCATTATTTATATGATAACAGTGGGTGAAAATTAGCAGCTTGGAATTACTCTTTTAGGTTACTGACTTGTGTTTATGAGCATGTAGAATGACAATGACCAGTGTCAGGTAAACACGCATGAATTATTCTGGAGCACTATTGATGAAAAGAATGGTGGAGAGCAGTTAATGCACCGATAGCTTTTGAATATTTTTTCATTAATAAATACTTTTAGAAGGAGGAAAAAGTAGATAAAAACCCTGGTTTTCTGTGACTCTTGATTGTGGGCAAAGCTGCAGTTCAGTGCATATCCTCTGAAGATGACTGACAGGTCTGTAGTTGCTATTTTATTGCCATGGTCACTGCCAGCTGCTCAAAATGTAGTATGAGTTCCTCTGTGGAAGGAGCAGACAACGCTGTGATCCCTTTTGCACTGAATGTCCAGTCAGTTCCATAAAACTAGAAATCGTGGAGGTTCTTTTGCATGCCTGCTTTGGTAACGAAGCAGTTAGGTGGGACCTGCATGAAATTCAACAGAAATTTACTGATTAATTATCCTCTACTATTCTACTTGCTTGGTCTTTTTCACCTTCTGCTGGCCTTGGCAGTACATGCTCTTGTGTTGGTTTTTTTCCTTTAAAAAAAAAAAAAAAAAAAAAAAAAAGAAAAGATTGGATAGGAAATTAGTAAACACTTTACTTGTTTCGTTCAACATATGCTAAGGAAGTGGAAACAGCTGGGGGCCAAAGGGAGACTGTGGCTGGCAAGGCAGGCTGTTATTTTTATACAGAGACGTTCAGTTAGCTCTCTTTGTATAGAGAGGACATTCCATGCAGCAGCCTCATTTTACCCTGATGGCTCCTATTAGACCTCTTGCCTTCAAGCATTTTGTCTTAGCAGTTCACACACCTGCATGTTTGTTCACTGTCTGTTCTATTGCACAACAGCTTCTCCTTATCTCTCCCTTTCCTCAGCTGCTTTCTCTTCCTTTTCCTTTTCTTCAGCTGATGCCTTTGTTGCACAGGCTGCAGACAGAAGGGGGAGAGTAGAAGCAGAGGTCTGGCTGAGCTTTGCCTGTTGCCTTCCCAGCCCTTCCTGTTGCAGAAGGTGAAGTGTTGACTGAAGTTCAATTAAAAAAAAAAAAAAAAAAAAGCCAAGTTTGAAGAGGTGGGTGTAGCATGTATTCAGAGAAAATGATTAGTTGGGGTAAGAATGTGATGTCCATGGTGCCCTGGAAAATGGTCTCACTCAAGTGACTTACATGCCATATTAATAAGACAGAATTGAAAACTTTCATTTTATACGTGTTTTTTTCTACTGTGTTTTATTGTATATAATCATATTTATATGTTAATTATTATGATGGAAAATAGAGCTGAAACTACTAATCCTCTGTCTTGTGGCAGGACAAAGCCCTGCGCTACTCTATTCAGATAACTGAGATGTTACTCTACTGAATGATAAAAAAGCAATGTAATAATCGATGCTTATTACAGAATAAAGCCATCTCCTTCCTCCTCTTTCCTGTGTTCTAAAAATTATCTTCGTATCTTTTGCCACTGATTTCTAGTAATGAACTCAGCCAAGCAGACTGGCACATGTTTCACTGTCACATGGAAGTCTTGCATAATGTAGGTTAAGCAAACAGATATTCTTGGGCCATGATTATACCAAAGCCACTTAATATGGCTAGAGGGTTCGCTCTTGGTGTTTTTATTCAAACATCAAAGACCAAGGCCACTGTTTATTTCTTCCTGGTTTGCAAAGGAAAGTGACTTAACCACAGGGCTCTTATTACTGTTTTATTACTGTTGTGTACAACCCCTTTAAATTCCAGGGAGCTGAAAAACACTTCCAAGCAAAACACGATTTTGATTCTTGGCTTCTGTGTGAGGGCTTTGTAGCCCAATTCCTATGCCGAAGGTCACGTAAGACTTACCTAGAGACTAACAAGAGTCAGCATGTCAAGACTTTACTTTGCAGCATTGACTCTGAAATAGGAGCTCAGCAATCTTGTGCAGAGGGAAGAAATACTTATTCTGTTGCCTAGGAAATCTCTAAACTGTTCTTAATTCTGACACTTCTGCCTCAGTGTAGCTTCAAACTGTGGCAAATAAGTGTATCACTAATAATGTTTCTCAAAATCCATTTAAATGAATGTTAATAGTTTATTCTTTGAACAGTATTTCTTATGTCTGTTGGGCCAGGCATGGCACAGTTATTTTCATATATTTTGTGTACAGGACAGGTTGGCTTCCTATTAAATGGATGCAGGAACATCAAGCCTAATAATCACGGAAGTTACTTTACCCAATTGTTTTCAGTTTTCTAAAATACTTTTGAAGTGACACACTTTCTTGTTATGTAATTATTACATGCAATAAAATGTTCCAAGGGCAAAGAGCAAATTTGTTAAACTAGTGTAATAAACGAAACTCACAGCAGTTAGTTTGCCATTTCTTTTTCCTGTGAAGCCAACATGTATCTAAGCTCTGGTTGGTGTGCATTTTTACCCTTCCACACTCCCCCAATATTCTATGTAAGGGTCCTAAGTTACAGACTTGCTTTTGTTGGTAATAATATACTGTTACTGATGCCAATTAGTTGCTTCATTCCTATGATCAGATGTTTTCCATTTCAGAATCCTTTGATTTCCTATAGGTTGGATGGTAAAAAGAGGAGAGAGGCTGTGTAATAAAATTTTCAAAGAACAAACAAACAAAATATATTGTCAAACTTTAAATAGATTTCTTACCTTCTTTTTAGTTCAAAAGACAAATTACCAGCAGCCTCTGAAGAACCAGAACATGTACAAGATTTCATTGTAGCCAAACATTTCAGGAAATATTGACAGATCTACTTATGAGGCAGAATTTCCTGCTTCCTGCCTTGATGGATAAAATACTGACACACATGGATTCATCTGTTCTCTTTGAATATGTGCTGACAGAAGCAGTCTGACTTTTAGAGCAGTACACACTGCAGGTGTATACACTCGGGATATCACTGACTACATAGGGAAGGTCTCATGCATCCTGTTTGGCATCCCTGGGTACTTAAAAGAGGAAATCATAACTTCTCATGGACTCAAGATGCCAAGGATATGAAGGTGACACCTAGCTGTGTCTGCTTTCAGGAGCACTGCATCTTTCCAGCCTTCAGGCCACTCGTGACTGGATGAAGAGAAGCTGGCTAGGGATTAAAAGTGATGATTAGATGTGGTTTTTGTCTTGTCGCATTTTTAGTCATTTGTTGCTAACTGTCTGCATCCTTTATGTGCACTTTCTTGAAGACTATTTCTGAATTTGAATTGACTGTGGCTGTATAATATATCTGAAAGTTATTTCATTTTTTCTAATCAGTAAATATTCTAGTTCTAAAAATATCAGCCAGCTTCTCAGTACCATAAAAGTTTGGTTTTTTCCTAAATTTGGATTCACTACATTGGTCACATTTACTAGACTGTCTCAGCTCAGTCTGACACAATTCCCCGCAGTTACCATGCTGGATTGGTGAACCTGTCAGTGGAAACCAATGGTTACAGCTGAAGTGAACAGTCAGGAATATGTAGTCTGACTGTAGGCCTTTAGAAAAGCTTTACTCATTGGAAATAATGCATTGACATGTAAATATGTCTAGACAAGGGTGCCTGCTTCAAATACATTTTGATGGGAGTTAGGCCTTTGGGTACTTTCCAAGTACCCAAATACCATTAAAAACGAAAAACAAAAAAAACCCATAAAACCTATGATTATCTTTTGGGGCCATTTAAAATAAATAGCCTGCTCAGATTCTGTGGTGAAAAGATAAACTTTCATAAAGCAAAGTAGCTGCATACAGCAGGGGTATTAAAGATAGAGGAGTAAATTCTATTCATGAGCACAGTGGGAGTAAAAACTTCCATGAAAAGATAACATTAAAGAAGCAGCAAAAGTTTGAGTTATGGCTATGATTGTTGGCACTTGCAGCACATCTAAGCTATGCATCTGAAAGTAATTCAAAATGCTGAAATTGAAGAGGGATGCCAGGAAAAACTACTTTCTTTGTAGACATGTTGGGCAGCTGTTGGCAGACTGAAGAAGAAACAGAGAAGATGCAGAAAGGTAAAAGCCTGTATACATTGCATCTTTTGCACTGACAGTTCAGACTTTTCTTTTTGAAACATTAGGAGGTTAAGGAGACTTCAGTAGCTGAAAGGCTGTAATTAGAGATTTCTGCAACATGCATTTGCTTTGCTGACGCTATGCAGGACAATTCCTGTTTTCCTGTTGTTTCCTGTGGCATAAACATTTATTTTAAATTTCTTTTGTCATCTGTATAGAATCTGTCTGGAAGAGACGTGCTTTCATGTGACACTCTTCCTTCCCGCTGCTGTTTTTGTGGCCTCAGAGGCAAATGCAGGATATTCCTCTTCTAGTTCCTTCAGTGCTTCTCCTTTCTCCTGTATCTCTCTGATCAATTTATTTGCAGTGATAACAGCCTTTCCAAAGACTCTTTATAATTACCTGGGAAAGAAATGATTTGTGTAAAATAGATTGACGCTGAATTTTTGAAGACTCAAATATGTGGACCTTTCTTGCATATCTTAAAATCCCTTCCTTGCCTGTGTTTCTGCGATACTAAAGCAACTCTCAAGTGGTTTGGCAGGAGGTTTCCCATGTTGATGCTAAGAATGGGAAAGATGCTTGTCTGTGTTGATAATAATTTTTAAGGCTACAGGTTGCCCTTAGCACATTGTTTCTTTACATCTGCACAGTGCTGATTTCTACTGAGCAATCTAGAGGGCAAGTTGTAGTAACAAAGCTTTAATGGGAAACGTCTGAAAGTTTCATAAACCAGGAATGCAGAGACCTTGTTTTAAAATTTGCACACAGGTGTATTCTTTCCAGGAGCATTTTGCCATGTTCATCACAAGATTTAATGACTTAAGACCACATGATTGAACACCACTGGATAATCTGACTTAAAGTTTTTATAGTTGCAGTAAATCATTTTATGAAAAGGTTTTTTTTTTTTAAAAAAAAAAGAAAAGACAGGTTCAAAGAAAGATCTGCTTGGTTGAATCTATTACAACCCCAGAAAACATAAAAGGCCAACATGAAGAATCTTGTCTCTTTGAATGATTGGTAAAGTCCACTTCATTTAGGATTAAGAAAGGAAATGCTTTCTGATGTCTGGTATTGATGAAAGCACTGAATTTGCTATTCATTGACACAGAAAAAAGGAAGCGGGGGGCTGCTGTACTCTGAATAAATGCTCAGGAACCATACCTAAAGATCATACAAGTTGATCTCCAACCAGGAATTTCATGGCATTAGTTGACCTTGACCTCTGGTCTGCACCTTTTTTTCATTCATTTGTGCTTTTTTTCTTTAATGCAGATGACTGTTATATTGTTAGCCTCCTGCGAAAGAGAGAAAGTAGTGGCAGAAATTGATTGTAAATGGTCAGGTCCGTGTAACAAATAGAAAATAGGACAGGACTGAGGTTGATCTACGTGTGATTCATTTAAAGGTAGGCAGTAGAAGGTCTGATCATCTGCTGTAATCCTGTAAATGAATTAGCACCCTGCTTTTTTTTTTTTTTTTTTCAACAGGGAGAATGTTGGTCCCTTCCTTGTACAAAGATGCATCTCTCTCCATAGATGATGGATTTTGTTTGCCATGCAGTTATCTTGCAGCTGTTCGCTTCTTTATTCCATACAGTCTGGTTAAGAGGAAAGATTTTGTCTGATCTCAGTCAAGCTTTTAGTATCTAACTTCAAACTGTCCTTATTTGCATAGCTTTTGTTGTCAGTGAACCAGTCTAGGTGATGCCTGAGAAAGTTTCTGTTTTGTTTCTGTACAAAGTTTCAAGTGTAATGATTTTCACTGTTACTTCTGTTGTCTTGTAACAGGAGTAGATCACACTGGTATAAGCAATTCCTGACCTAACTGTATCTGCCCCAGCAGTGCAACACTTCCAGATGGTAACTACTGAAGTGATGATGATCTGGCCATAAATGCAAAGGTATTTGCTTAGGCTCTGGCATTCCCATAGAGTCTGTAACAGGAGGAAGGGTAATCTTTCAACATGCTCTGCTGGGATGTAGGGACAAAACAGGGCTCCAGCAGCCTGTAGGGATTTGCAGGTATGAGTGGTGGGGAAGTAGGAACTGTCCCCCACTCTGAGTGTTGATGCTACATTTCAGGGGAGACAAGGCAGCAGAGGATGGAATTGATTTGGGTGATGTCAGTGGCTTGTTTGAATAAACTGTGCCATATCACATTTAAGTGAGGCTCCTTCAGGTCTGAGTATTGAAGGCTAAAGTAAGATACAAATTTACAGCGTGGGTGTCAGCTGCTTAGTACCTGCCTGGATACGTGTTCTTACAGCATGATAAATTTTATCTCTGTTTCAGTGATGATTCACTCTCCCTAAAGGAGAGTACCTGGTTTACTACAGAGAAGAGACATGTAAATAAGCCATTAATGTAAAAAATATCTGGCACTAACTTGCTAGTACTTATAACCTGAGAAATGCTCTTTTTCAGGTGAAAGAATTAACTCAGCTTATTTTTTCGGAGTAATACTGATAGCAATGTGCCTATTCTCTTCTTTATGGAACTCCTTTACCAGAATCAGTTGATCGTGGTTTGCAGTGTGTAAGAAGATGGGTGTGGAGATAGATGCCAATTCAAAGCTAATTAGGAAGGAAGAAGGTCAGTTTGAAACAGTTTTTCTCTGCTGCTTACGCTACCAAAGTAGGTAAATGTGCCAGGAAACTGCCAGGTGGCAGGTTCAAAATAAACAAAAGGCGATATTTCTTACAGGACTGCATGTTTAACTTGTGAGATCCCTGACTGTAGCCTGTTGGGGGGATCAGAAGTACCCAGATCTTCAGGAATGAGCTGCGAAGGTTCATGGATGAAAAACCTGTTGTGGGTGAACAGGTGCAAGGAGAGCCACTGACTTGGAAATCTTGCAGGATATGAGCATGCCATGATACTTTATTCCTCCTTGGCATTCACTGCTGGCCACTGTCAGACACTGGGGGTTGTGCTAAATACCATTTTACATCCACAGTTGCTTTTTTTATATTCTTAACCATACTGTTTATGGTGTCTTTGTACCAGCACTACACTTAGGGAAGATGAGAATATTTTTTACTGTCTTAACTGCTGTTAAAGTGACAAAGTTCCTCTGTGTGGATGAGACTGCAAGAGGCACTTCCTTACCAACACATGGAATATGAATAGAGCAACTGAGTCAACAGTCCTTCAGAAAAATGTAATGTGACAGGGAATATTTTAAGTACATTTGTTAATAAGAAAAATAAAATCTTACTGTCTGAAGTCCATATGACAAAGAGTAATTAACTCTTAGAATTGCCAATTTGGGATTTTGATGATTTATTTTGAATAAAGAAAAACATTGTTTAGAATTTGATTGCAAGGGAAAAATGAGAGACATTCATATCAGATACATTAGATACTGATAAGTTAATTGGAACTTCATTTTCTGTTGTCACAGTTGTGCAGGTAGGAAAATCATGGTTGCAGCTCCTAAAGACTGACCAGAAATATTAGCATTTCGACTATTGATATTAGCATATTGACTACTGACTAATGATTAGGATCATTAGGAGATCCTAATAATTTGCATGCTGCAAACTTCGTGCTGGAAGAAACATGAATGAAGCTGTTTGTGGGTAGAGAAGAGGCCTTCCTTTTATCTTTATCACAAACTAACTAGGATTGAGTGAGACATCCCTTCTCTGAAAATTAACATGCTATGGGTAATCTGTTGCACACAAGAAGAGGCTCAAACTCAGCTTCTTGGGCCCTCTGTTATTCAAACAAGAACAGTGGCATTGAACCAGTTAAGGCTTTAGCTCTGTTATTGCTTCCAGGTGGGGTCAATTGCTAGATCTGCCTTCAATCTGCTCTCAAGATGTGATTAAGATTCAGACAGGAAGATGCTAAAACTATATGCTTGTATACTGGTTCCCATGCCATAAATCAGCTAGGGATAATGAAGCCAGGGAAGTTCAGAAAATTTAGAGCTTTCCTTAGCTCTCATCCAAGAACTTCACAAACTCCTTGCTGTTTCCTTGCCTGGACCTGTGGTGTCCTAATGAGGCATCTATGGAGTCCTAAGGAGGAACTTTGGCACCATCAGCAAACCTCCTGCACCCAGCACCTTCCTGGTACCTCCCTACCTCTTTTCTCCCTCAGAAGCTTCAAGGCTTCTGAGTGCCAGATACCTGGGATGGGGTATCACAGGAACAACTTCTAACCAAAGGAGAAGCCTCTTGTCTCAGACCAGTGTTGTTGCTGGTCTATCTTTGCAGTAGACTGTGGGAATCAAATTCTACCTATTATCTGCATAGACAGTGGAGACAAACAGAGCTGCCAGAAAGGAAGAAGTGGATACAGCAGTTACAGCTGAAACAGGGAGTCCAGGTGTCTTGCTAGAATGGTAAGGGAACAGGAAGGAAGAGACTATACCACGGCCTCTTCAGCTTTCAGTCTTCCCAGAGACAGCTGCCTTGTTTGAGACTGGGGGGATTTAAACTTACTGCTGAGCAACACTCTCTCAGATTGATGTATTCTCAGCTTCCTTAAATAGCATCCATTATTATTATTATTTTTTTGTCTCTAGTTCAGAACATGGTTGTATTTAGTACCCAAGCGCTTACAGTAGCCTTGGCATCATAATCTTAAGAGCCATGTAGTGAACTGGTGGTGAGGAAAAGGGGAAATAGAACAGCAGTTTCTGGGCACACTTCAATATGCTGACCCACATTTAGGAAGTTAATTTTGTGCCTTTCGTTATCTTGTTTCAGAAGAACCATGATAGAAAATGTGCAGGCTTGGTAAACAAGCTAATTACGCTGAGAAAATACCTGGCTACACATCACTGATTTTGATTCTTGGGAGAAACTGACTTCCAAAACATTGTCATTCAGCAAAACACTGAGGAACTGTACAGTTTTTCCTTGGTAAACATTCCTTTATCTAACAGATGCCATTACCAGTGAAAAAAGAAATAGTCACGTGTACTCCCTTTGTGAAGTGGAAGCCTTCAGGCAGAATAGGTGATGTTCACTTAAAACCCTATAATTCTGTGAGTGAAGAAAAGAAATTTCACTCAGTTGGTGGATAAAATGTACTGATTTTCTTGTCTTCATGCAGAAGGTCAGGAGAAAAAAAAACGTCAGGAGGTCAAAAATAAACCAGGAAAAGTAAAAATAGTCCATAAGGCACATCAGTGTTAACAGATTGCTCTTCTTCCTGTAGCTTGATCTTATTGTGCTGCCAGGAGAAAAAGCCCTGAGAACATGCCAAAGCATTAAAAGCAGTACAATTGCATTTTGGAGGGCAAGAAAACAGACTCTGTGGGTAAAAGGCGATGTCTTTCACCTTGCATCTCTGATGGTGGCCCAAGGATCTCTTGCAATCACAAGAAGTGCCATTTAAAGACCATTTGTGTTGCTTGGGAGAGGTATTTGAACAGTATCTGTGCACTGTTGAGGCAACTTTAATTGGATTCTTGTTTATATAATGCAATTAAACTATTGCCCTTCTGATGACAAACTATTCAATGAGATAATATTGTTTGGGTAAGGGCTGTTAAAAAGTAAAGCAACTTTTGACATACTTTGCGTTTACTGATTCTAATCTTCTGAAGTCACCTTATGTAGTGCAGAAAATCCCCTTTGTGCCTTGCGCTCATTTCATAAAGTGTTTTTTTCCTGTTTTAAGTTGTTTTTTTTTTTTTTTTTAACAAGAAATAGTATTCTGACAAGTTCATAGCAGTCTTTGCTCCCTGTTAAGTGAGTGAAGGTCTCCCTGGTATTAGGCATCTCCAAACAGATTAATGCCTTTAGTTAAAACATTTCATGTAGGTTCAATTTTAGATTGCAGACAAAGCTTTTGGTCATCTCTTGTAGAAAGATGCTCAGCTCAAACATATGGCATTTGATTCTCGCTTGTATGTAATGACTTAAAAGCTTCATTATTCCTTCATATTAGACATGCCTAATTCGAATAGCTTCTCATGCCACCTAGTTAGTTTGCTGGCACAGAGGCATTTATACGCTTATACTGGATGCTCTGATAAGACATAGATTAGGTTGTAATGGTTTTCTATTTGGAACTAACCTCCGTGAAGAGAGGAATAGAAGGCTGAGGCCTGGAAATGTACATCAGTGGCAGGACAGTCTGTCCTTCATAGCTGTCATAGGCAGAGATTAAAACAAGCTAAATGAATTGGCCTTCTTCTCTCCAGCCTGAATTTTGACCCTCGCCTCCATTTTTTTCTCCTGAGGTGTTGTTGAAATGTCTGAAACGCACTACACAGTCTTGTCTGCTCTTCTGCTCTCGACTTCTTTCTACCTGCACCTGGTTATCCCTATGGTTCATATTTGCTAATGAGGAGACTTATTCTTGAGGCCTCCTCTTGCTAGAGCTGTCTACTGTTTGTGATACAGATTTTTGCCTTTCTGAAATCCTTTTGATTTTTATTATTATTAATATATATATGTTTGCTTTTAAAGGTTTCTTGTGGCAGTGGTTTTCCATCTTTTAAATGTTGGACCTGGCCAGTCAGTTTACTTATTCCTCTCTCCACCCCAAAACAGCATTTCTTGATAATTCAGGATGCCTTCCAGCTTCCTGATCATGCCTATTCCCTTTCCTGTGGGACAATGAAAGCTTGTTCTACCCAGTCACTGTGAGTAGGCAGGACATAGTTTTAAGCTGTATTCTAAACAGCTCAGTTTTTTTTTTCCTCCACCTCCAAACTGCATCTGAGGCCAGAAAGGAAATGAATCTGACAGCTCTTAAAACAATTTTGTAACATTTTTGTCATATTCTCAACACAAAAAAGTTTCAATCCCTGTTCTTACAGCATAACCAGGACTTAGGTGAAAGTCCTGTTAGAAACCAAAGTGTAGTATGAGCTAGAAATACAAATTCTCTTAACTATTTTCTCCCCAGCTTTTTTTTAGATGGTAAGTTCTGTTGGCCCACGTGTGAAACTTCTTATAAGGCCATTTTCCTGCAGAAAGTCTGGATGGGCAATTACCTAGTGCTTATTTTGCTCCTGAAATTCACATTTTTCCAAATCATTAAGGCAGGATGCGAGTAGGAAAAAAAAGTGTGCTTCCACAGCTTTAGTTTTCTGCCAAACCACTCCTGAATGTGGCATGTCTTCAGTGTCACGCATAGAGACCCAAAGTAGTCTCCATACTGGAAGTGACAAATCCTTATTGGCATGGCACTCTGCCCCTAAAAGCTGGTTGTACTAAGGGGCTGGGTGTATTAAGTTGAGAGTCATGCTGTGGTGACGTGGCTATCCTTCCACTGGGACTTCAGCTAAGGCTACTTTTACATACCTTCTATTTCAAAACTAGTCTGTTAGAGCTGTCCCTGCATCTTGCACAGTAACATATTGTGTTGTGTAGGCATACCCCAGAATTTCTTTGAAATAATATCGGAGGAAGTCGAATGTATGAGGAAGTTATCAGACGTTAGTAACTCAACTGGCTTGAGATCCGTATTTCAAATAGTCATGATTCTTTTTCTTTTTTATATCTGCAGGAAAACCACACTAAATACAAAATGGAAAATTAAGCAGTTTGAACCACAGTGGAGGAAGACAGTTAAAAGTCTAACAAGAAAAGGAGTATGATTTTTATCTTTTCTATTATTATTATTGGAGCCATCAGAAGTTTTCTGCCTGCATTGAAAAAAAAAAACAGTCAAACAAACAAACCTTGAAAACTCAATTAGGAGACTATGAACTATGTGATTAGAAAGGTTTTTACTTAAAAATATGCATGATTTTCCATGAAAAGATGAACTATGGGGTACCAGAATTTTTGAAACTGTTCAGCTCTTATGTGGTCATCTTCCTTTCCTGCTATGTCATATGGTTTGATTTTTGGGTGGTCTTGTGTGGAGCCAGGAGTTGTGTTTTATGATCCTTGTGGGTCCCTTCCAACTCTGGATATTCTATGATTCTTATTTTGTCTGTGAAATTTTGTGTGGTTTGGAATATGTTTAATTTATATAAGATCGTATTGGGACTTCTGATGCTTGAGAAGGCTCTCCTTGGCAGAAAAAAAGTACCATGCCATGGTTTGAATTGCTTGTACTGCCTCTTTTTTCTCCTTCAGTTGCTACAATACACTCAAAAGCCTTGGAATATGTCTGTTGTGGATACAATTGAACTTACTTGCAAGTTACCCCCTCCATCATGACCTCCGTATGCTCATTACTATTTGGTTCCAAACCCCTTCCTATTTCCCTCACACAAAGAGATGGAGATGTGTGGTTATTACCCTTTCTTACATGCTGGAATAATTTTGAAAAATAATTTTCCCCCTCATCTAATTCAATTTAAGTGATCTGTACTAGCTCATTACCTAATAGTAGGGTTTTGATGCCAAACATTTTAGAGAAAATGTAGGCTACGAACAGCAAGTGACGTTCTGTCAGTATGTCTGGATTCTCAGCAATTCCTGTTGCAAAGATGGTGACAGGAATCTTAGGGAATGAGAAATGAGGGGGTAAAGTCACCTGATGGATTCTTCTATCGTACGTAAATTAAATTCTCATATATTTTCTCCATGGAAAAGTACTATCATTGAAAGGAGAAAGGTGAAGTGGGAAATTTGGCAAAACTCAGATAAGGAAAAAACAAATATAAATAGGTACAACTGCAGAAAAAAAAAAGTTTCATCTTGCAAAAATTTCTAGGATGGTCTTGTGGCATTTTTTTTATTACTTCTTTTGCATGCTAGACATTTTTGCCTTTGAATGTTTGTAGCTGGTCTCATGCAAAAATGATGGAGGTACAGGTGAAAAAACAGTTCTGAATACCTTTCATGCTCCTTTTATATGTGCCTAAACATTATTACCTCTCATTTTCAGGCTTTCCCTTCTGTAGTACCTACAAAGGGGCAGTATATGATCTGCCCCTCAGAAAGGAAGGAATTAAATAATTTCCATATAATATTTCACTTGAGAGTTTTATCATCATTGAAATGGAATTAATTTTCAACTGCCCTGGAGAATTACATGTGACTGGAGCCTGACAGGTTTAGCTCTGGAAATGTCAGTGCAGTCAGAAGGTCAGAATTATAACACCCTAATTTAAACAAGCATCTCTGGATGTGGGTGTAGCCATTTCCAAACACTCAAGCTGGTTGTATTCACATTCATGGAGATATTCTTGAAATAATGCAGTATCTTCTCAATGTTCTCCAGAAAAATATATCTTTAGGAGAGCTGGCCATTAATCATACATCAGAGAAGAGTCTTCTCTACCCCAAGAGACAGTCTGAAGGGCTGATTCTGTCCAAAACACATGGATGAATCTCTAACAGCATGTGACCCTGCTTAGCCTCTCTTGCTCTGCTTCCAGAGAAAGGTTTTACGGTATGTGCTTTGGGAATCTGGAGGCTGTTTGGCACTGAAAATAAGCTAATGCAAAACACAGTCGAAAGGCTTTCATGTGAGCTCCTGAGGAGAGGCCACAGCTCTGAAGGGTATGTGCAGCCTTGGGTTTGTTTACGAGAAGAAAGATAGAACTGTTGTGGGAAATGGCCACGTCATTGTTCCTATGGTGTTTGTACATTGTTTATAGGATAGTGCCAAGTGGCTAGCACAAACACACTTGCAATAGCTCAACTTGGGAGCTGCAGATCCTCCTTTCGATCTCAGTACAAAGATAAAAAGGAGAGAGTTGTTTAAATGTGTACAGTTCACCGATCTTTACTTGTTTGAAGCTTTATTTTTCCTCTTATGATTGTTAATCTTAGTGCAGGTGAGTTTCTAAAACACAGTAGAGACATCCTTACCTATATCAGCATCTAAAATCCATGGTTATATCTTTGAGTAAACCACAGAATTTCTGAGTAGTGTGACTATAGTTGTATCTGTAGCCATCTCCATTGCCTGTGGTTTTCCCTTTTCTAATAACACATAAGTAATATTTCAGGTTCAAATGAAAAGTATTTCTGCTCTTGTTTTATAAGAAAGATAGTATGTTGTACTAGAACACTGTAAGTAATGCTGATTTCTCTATCCATATTTTGCAGAATTATTTTACATTGTCAGATTAATTTTATTCCCCATAGGTATGTCCTGGACTCCTCTATAGTAATTATTTTTGATGGCTCCACCAACGCCTACTGCTCAAAGCAAAGATGATATATTTCAGACTCCCCTGTTGAATGAATTTAGCCAACAATCCACTCATGGTACTGGCAGATGTTTCTCCTTTCTTTCTTTCCTTCAGGCCAGTAAAAACTTTATAAATCTTCCCTCTGCCATTTAAGAAATGTGAGAACTCTCCCCCTTGACACCTAAAACATCTCACTGGCCTTGTCTGCATAAGGCAGAACACATGTTTGTAGATACTGCAAACACCTGAATTTAAACGAACTTTAAGCTGCTGCTTTTATAAAAGATTGATTCAGATTAGACCAAGCTCAACAAAACTGGATTTTACATAGGAATATTTACTCCTATTTCTCCTGCATCCACTGTTGAAAAGCCATGAGCTTTGTTACTGTACTCTAGGAAGACCAAACCTTTGCATTGTTTGCTCCTGCTCTTTATGTAATGTTGTGCCTCCTATCATTAGTAGCCATGAAGTCAGTGGACTATTTTTATTGATCTCAGTAGATGTTAGCCTAAAATCTATAGAAAATGCATGAGATTCTGCTCCTAAGCAAGCCTGAGACATATTCATCAGAAACTTTCCTCTATCTCGATTTCAAAATGCTAATGCGTTCCTTAGTTTGCTCTTCCACTGCAGAAGGCCACGGAGTTCCAAGCAGCTAATACTCATGTTCAGTTTTTGAATGTTTTAGGGCTTCTCCCGTTCGGTTAAAACCAGAAAGCATGTAGATATGTAGATTATTTCCTGGGAAAATTTGAGGTGAACTGATTATTGGAGTCCAGCTCATTATAGACTAGTGTAATTTTGAAGCTAAGTTTTGCTAAGAAGCTGAAGATTGATTGGCTAGGGAGACAAAATTAACCTTTCACTTTATAATTTATTAGAAAATGTCAAGGTGTTGTAACCAGAGGCTGCTGAAGGCTTCAAGAAGATGAATAATTATGACATGATAAGGCATGGCTGAGGAGGAATTTTTTAAATTGCTCCAGTATGAATAATGTACAGGTAAGTATTCTAGGAAAAATACATAAATGCATGTAACTGCAAATCAAGACTGACCTAAACTTCTGAATTATTATTTAGTTATTTTTGATTGTGACATTCTTGGAATTTATCTAAAACAGTAGCTATTTACCTTTTGTATTGCATTAGATTGCTTTGCTTTGTATTATATTATATCAATATTATGTTAGGTGCTATACTAATTGTAGCTCTAAGACAGCCACTACAGAAGAAATACCCTATCAGTGCAATATTCTCTTTCTGTTGTTTTCATAAAGCAATGAGGTGGTGATCTCTACCTTGTCATCTCAGCAACATTCTTTCTTCTGTTACTCAGTGAGCCTGTCTGCACAGTAGTTGCAAGGTTTCGCTAGGAGAATTTATATTTCATTTATTGGGGTCTTACACCTACCTGGATATTATGTATATCTTGTACATGCTCTTCAACTGTAAATCTCAAATGCTCAAATCAACTAGAGGTTAATATTGGTGAATTTAAGGGATGAATTCACATGTAGCATCATAGAATACCCCAAGTTGGAAGGAACTCACAAGGATCACCGAGTCCAACTCCGATATGATCTGTGCTGAGCTATGGAAAGCTAACAGAAATATGAAAGATTATGAACACTTGTTTAAAACAAACAAACAAACAATGAAAATCTTCATAAGGAAAACTCTCTTTAAAATAACTTATCTTTGCTACAGGGTTAGGTGGTAATTTACATCAACCAAAGGAGCCTGTAGCTGGACATGTCTGGGATCTGACATTTGGATGGAATAAGTATCCAGAACTCATGTTTTAGTTTGCAGCAAGTATGAGAAATGCCAGCTTCTGAACAGGATGCACTTAAATTCAAGAGCTGCTTTGGAAACCCGTTGTCCTAGCAGTGATGGAATTAGGAGAAATTCTAGTGCAGCTTCAATGAAAACGCTATTTGCTTCTTAAATGCCAAAAGATACAAATAGTCATTTAGAACTATAAGAACACATAGAAGAACTATAGTAACTGTGGAAAGGGGGAGAAAAAAAAAGAAAAAGGATGAAAGCTATGTGTGTTGCCCTTCAGCATCTAATTTATTAATAAAACTGCTGTTAGTATTGCTGCCATTCTACTGATTTAAGGATGGGCAACCACCAAGCAGTGGTCTTACATTTTGTTGTTCAGGTTCTGCAGACTAGTATGTACACTGGGCAATACTTGTGTAGCTAGTAGCCTTCCTATTATCCTCTCTTGACCACCTATCCACCTCATTGTTGCTTTAAACCATTCCCTGAGCAACAGCCTGACCACCTTCGCCTGCAGTGGGTTTTCCTAGACTTCTAACAACTCAATTCCATGTTGGATCAATGGCAGTTCTCTCTGTCACCAATCAGGCAGAATTGAGCTTTCAATATATCAGAAGCAGCAACTTAGTTGTACTGACAGTTCAGAGATTTTTGGAAGGATTACCTGTAGAAGGCATGGGCGCTCTGAATGCAGATGACAGATACTTTACTTAAAAGGATTCTCTCTCTTTTTTTTTTTTCTTCCCATTTACTTTGTTGAGGAGAACATCCCTTCAGACATTTCATGATGAGAAATGACGTGTTTACCAATGGTAGAAATATGGCCAAGCTTTCGTATCTGCTGAGGTTTAAGGTGATTAACAATCGGCCTATGCCTCTACTGATGTTTTTTGTGTGTGTGTGTGTGTGTGTGTGTCTGCCATAAGTAACCAATATTCTAACATTGATATTGCTATTGTAATCCCATGCTATATGTCCATGAATTACATGTTCTGCTGAGGTTTAGACTTTGGCAAGTGTTACATTCACATCAGTGAGAGGCAGCTTGTGCGTCTGGGTTTCGCATTAGGAACACACGCTTTCAATTGTGTAAAACTCATTCAGAAAATTGACTGAACTGTTTTCTTAAGTGGGAAGGTATATTTTTATACCACTGGAGTGCCAAAAGTTTTAAGTTCGTATGTCCTTGTTCTTGATTGCAGAAAAATATATGAGCACAGTGCACGTATGACATTCTGTCTGTGTAATGAAGAAAATACCTATTTTGACTACACAGTTTTCCACGTAAACTACTGAGCTTACAAATACCACAAGTTTGTGGTCTGTTGCCCTGTATGGCAAAAAGGCAAATATTACCCTCTTGAAGTCAATAGTAAAACTGTTTTTTTCAGTGGCCCAGCAGTTTATCCCAGGTGTTTTGTTACCATAGTAACAACCACATGTGCAGAGTGCAGTTTGGCTTAAATCAAGAACTGCTGTGATCAGATTAAGAAAAAAAAAAAAAAAAAGATCATTATTGTTAAATGTAATGTTAAATGTAATTATCATTATTATTGCTTAGAAATATAATTTTTCATTACACCTTCTGGACATGGATTAACACTTGGCAGGAAATCAAATCCTCTTATTCCTAAAACTGCAGTTATCGTTATGACACTTACAAATCACAGAAATTACAATGAAAATATATATACTAAAGGTAAATTTTACCTCTAGTAATTTCTGTCACCCAAGTATGTAGCGCTCAACAGAAACCAAACTAAATGTATACATTCTCATGCATGCACCAAGTGAGAATTGGGCAAGTGCTCAATAAATTCACTGTTAGTACAGTCCACTAGTTATAAAACTACAGCAAGAATCTGTTGTAGGATATTTCCCTGTACTTTTTTTTAAATTTGCAGAGAGGCTGCCTGCTAAAAGAAAGTGTTTATTCCAACTTCTTTCTTACTATGAGACTACCCCATGCTCTTATCACTTTGTTGATTCAGCAGTACTTAGCAGTCTGTGTTCTTTGTCTTTCTCTTTGCTACTTTTAGTACAAGGATGCCCTTAATTAGCTCATTCTCTTCATTCAAACATTGATGGCCAGTCTTGATAGTAATTCAAGGAAGCTGGGAAAACTGGGGAACTACTTATGGCTGCCTAACAACATTTCTTACAATACTTATAACAGTATCTTTTATATTTTTATGATATTTGGTATTTTTAAATCTGCAACAATGTCCTTGCCTTCTGATCACTTGCCAATACACAGTCCTGCAAATATATTTAGGTAATGCTCAAGTTCTTCCTCACTGAAAGGCAGCAAGAGAAAACAGAGCATGACAGGGCTCTCCCTGACTCTCAACCATGAAGAATACTGAAAATGTTAATCTAAAAAGATCAAGTCGTTTCATGCTTCTGGCAGTGCTCTTTTCTCCAGTGATTTATAACACATTGGCTTGGGCAGGAGCTGTGGTCCTGCTACTGTATCACTGTAGATGGATGGGAGCTTGGGATAAAACAAAGATAAAAATAAATTCACATGAAAGAGAGTGCTAAACTTATTTGAACCAGATGGAAAATACCATTTTAAAAATGAGGATAGTCTTTCCTCACTATTAACTTAAAATAAAACTTACGAGTTTAAACCAGTTCGTCTAATGCATCATATGTTCAAAAGTAGTTTTGTTTCAGTCAATGCAACTCTATGAAAATAAGATTTTGAAACTGAATGACTTGGAAGTTTGGAGGGAGGAAAAAGAGCAACAATCAATTCAGATGGAAAACTTCTTTCTTTTATTGTAGTCAGTTTCAAACAAAAATAGTTTTGAAGATATTAATCTTATGTTCATTCACTTGAAAATAGGGATGATAAATCAGTTAAAATGGAAACGTGAAATCATAATGAAACAACTTAGTTTTGAGAAGACTATTTAGAGTAATATATTTTAAGATATTTTAATTCAGAGTTTATTTAAAATAAATCTAGTTCTCATTAATATACTATACTGGTTTCTAAAGCTTCTGTCTCAGCTGTTAAAGCCTATGTAAAATTAAATGACCATTGGTGTCAGTGGCTGTTCAGTGCAAGAAAACTGCAGATGTTTTGATCTTATTCTGTTCTACTGCAGTCTGAGGCATAAACTGGTAATCTATTTTCCAGAGGTACAGTCATTTTAAGACATGATTCTTACTGACACATCTTATTACATATCAGTTTAACTCATAATAATCTTGCACATTCCTTTTTTCTCTCACCACTGCAGTTCCCAGGAACTGGCCTTTAATTCTGAGTGGCTTAAAACAAACATACAAGCAAATAAAATCCTGTGATGTTTATGTCTTTGCTTACTGCAAATTTGCTTACTGCATCAGCTGTGAACCCATTTAAATGGCAGCACTGCTAGGGAATGTGCAGTGGAGTGCCAGCCAAAATTAAAAGAATATTTTGAAAGATCAATAGCATTTTTTAAACTCAAAGAATCTACTTAATTCAAACCACACAATGTGTAATTGTGATATCACTAAAACAATATCCCGGACAAGCCATCCCTCACCCTCCATATCAAAGGGCTGATGTAATTTTTGCATATTGTATTGACAGTTTTTGGTACTCTGTACAAAGGCCAGACAAGCAGTGAAAGCTAGCTGTGTTCCAAAACGCTAGACTAAGTCCCAGCGTGAGCTTTTTTATCTTCTTTGAATATAAGATCATAAGAAATGAACTTTTAGTCTGTTTTGTCCACCTGTGTTTACTGTAGCTAGGGAACCTAATGCTTTCCTATTGCAAATTCATTCATTTAAATGGATGAGAGAATATGGGAAAAGTCCTAATATGGCAGATAGGGCAAAAGGAGTCTAACGTTGCCATCCTACACTTCCAATGACACTGTTGGTCATTTGCCTGGCTAATTTTATCCTTTATTGTACAGCTCCCACAGCATCAGTCTCCTACTATAGATATTACAGAAATGGAATTTGTATTGAAGTCAGTGACATTTGAGTGCAAATTCTGTGTAAAATAAACACAGGCGTTGCTTTCATTGTGTCTTCCTTCTTTCATTATATACACTAAATCTTTGCTTTTGCAGTGTTTTATTTATTGTAGTATTGGGAATATCACTAGAAATTCTGCTTTTTAGGCCTTTGAAGAAAGGACAAGGAATTGGTTTTGTATTTTTATGTTTTTAATAGTGGAAGCGTACCAAGTCAATACTCTGAAACTTGTTCCACTATGAAAATAGCCCTGCTGAGAACATAGCATGGCTTTGTTTTGCTGTTCCATAGAAAAATCAAGAAGCAGATGAGTAAATGGAAAAATATGTTGACAAAAATATTTTTTTCTTATAATATCTGACACATGCTTGCACTCAAAACTGCTTGCAAAATATAGTTGTCATTTGTTAATTTGTGCTCTAAAACAACCTGTTCACCGAACAATAAGGAAAAAGAAAATGTTGTCAACTTTTTTCATAGGAACAGCAGAATGCATCTGGCAGTTCTTGTAGCACTACCTAAAGAAGTGAATTCAACTACAGTGACAGATACAGAAAGTGTTCTTTATGGTGAACTAAACTAGTTTCCATTTTAATTCAAATTTTTCTATAAATTCGGCTATAGAGTTCTGCTGCTGTATTTGGAGGCTCTGCATCTTAAACACTGGGGAGGCCTTACATTATTTACAGAAATCCCACTGAGATATGTGGGTGGGTGTGAAATGGAGGCATAAATTAATGCCTTTTCTTTTTGTCTTTTCTATATTTCTTCACTGATTGAAGAAACGATGGGAAAAATGATTTTGGCATCTCCCGCTGCAGAAGTGCATTTTACAGATCACTATTGTTCATATGGCTTTGTATGTAAATGTGTTCATTATTGTCTTCATTAGGCCCAAAACTCCAGCAGAGCAATCTCAGATTGTGCTATGTCGTACAGACTATGACGGAAAGATGAAGGAGGCTTACAGTGTCCAGCATAGAATTAGTTCTTCACTGTTGGAGTATTTTATTTTAGGAACTAGTGAAAGAGGACAGAGAGAAATAATATAGAAATAGGAAGTGTGGCTTTAGAAATTCTGACAGATTGACAGATTGTCAGATTGCCTATTTGTCTAACAGTCTGTTGGAGTACTGGGATGTCAGTCCATGGTTCTCCTCCTATTGGGGATGTTTCAACTCAGACCTCCTCGCAGATACCATTCCCTCCTTTTGCTTAGAATTAGGCCTTCTGAGCTGTAGTAGATTCCTGGAAAATATTAGAAGTGGCCCACTGGTCATGCAAGTGAGAAAATGATAGCATTGCTCTCTCTCCTCTGTGTTCCAGTTGCATTTTCTACTTAGATTTAGACTGAAAACTCAAGTAACTGTGTGTCCTGGACATTCGTGTTCTGATCCTGTTCTTGAAAGTAAATACATCTTCAAGTTGGCTCCAGTAGAGGAGGGAACCAGTTTGAGATTTTCAGTATCCTATAGAAGGGCTCACATCCTCAAGTCAGTGATGGTGGTGTTACCTATATTGCCTGGCTAGTTTGCATTCAAGCAGTTGTTGAATGGAAAGGCTGGATGGGAATCTAGGACAGCCTTTCCTGTAGCGGAAGCTTTTATTTCATATCATACGTTTTGCCAAACTCTAATTTAATAAAGCTTGTGGTTTAAAATCATCTTTAAGGCTTTTATCTTCCTTTTAGCTTTGGTTGAAATGTGTCAGAGGTCCTCAAAATATTTGGGAGTGGGAAATGTGACTGTATAAGCCTTGCTTTCTGAGAAAAGCAAAAACTTTCCACTTCCTCATCTTCCAGTTTTGTTCATGTTATTCCTTTTAGTGAGCTTTTAGCGAGCTTTTAGCATTTCTTGAAAAAAAATTATATACATATATATATTTCTTTGTTATATATACCATCTGTTTTCTTCTACTGTTCATAGAATTATAAAATATACATATCTGTACTTTTAGAAGCTATTTATAAATTTCTCATACAGTATCTAAACTCAGGAGTAGTATAGAAAGGTGATTATTTCAGCCCTTTACATGATTTCTCACCCTTATTTTTATCCACTTTTTTTCTGAAATACTTTCAACAACTGCATGACACTCAGGTATGCCATTCCTGAAATTTATATGCTCACAGTATCTTTGTAGAAAAATACTCCTGTTTACTTGTCTCTGAATAGAGAACAAAAACTTCGGATTCTTGAAATGTTCTGCTACAGCTACACTCCAGGGTAATTTATATTGTTGAATACTCCACATGTGGTTAGAAGACTGCACTGAAATCCATTCATACTACCCCTTTCTTGAATGTCATGGATATCAGTAGAGGTGCTTTAAGCAAACTGGCTCAATGGATCCTGATTTTGTGTTCACATTTTGATTTCTCTAATAATTTGACTGCTAGAAGATGTATGATTTTTGTAGCATTTTGTAACTTATAAGTGACATGGTATTTGTAATATATAATGTAATTATAATGCTAATTAATATCTTATTGTTCTGCACTGTATATTTGTTCTTGCTTTTTTTAAGGTAGGATGTCTTGAAGTGTGCTTATATTACCTTTGCAACTTTGTGAATTTTTATGTTTTAAAAAAATGTGAATTTTAATGTAAGAATAAACATAGAAATAATTTCAATTGTTTACATAAAACTGCATTTTAAAACAATCTTGTTTTTGATAAGAAGTATGGCCCACTATACTCATTGTTTTCTTTTTATTGATGGAATTATTACAACTTTATATTTCCCCTGCATTTAAACTCATGATTTCCCCCATGTGATATTGTTTTGTTTTGGTTGCATTTTTAAATAGAATCTTGTATTCTGTTGCAGAGATAGCAGGCTCTCTGATGTCCCACAGGATCTGGCCTAGCATAAGGAGGTGACCTTAGTCCTCATTTCCTCATTATGTGTTCTTTCTTCTAAATTATTTTGTATTTTTCACTGCAATCTATTTTGCATTTTCTTTTCTCTTTTCTCATTTTTTGATGAGGTAACATGAAAAGCTGAAGCTGAACTTTTCATCCCATCATTTCTGTGAGGTCAAAATTAGGCAAAATGAATCTGTTCATCTTAACTGAGAGCCTCTCTTTAGTGCATATATTAATAGCACTGGGACCAAAAATATGTTGGAGAGACTTTTAATCTGTAAAATGTATTGCCAAGTCCAAAAAGCACAGTGAAATTTGGAAATAAACTGAAAAGCAAGAGAAGATTTTGTCGTGTTTTTTGTTGGATTGCCAGAGTCCAGAAAGTCCATAAAGACTTTGTTGTGTATTTCAATCAAGTTTCAGAGCCAAATGGTTACAAGGCAAATTCATTCTCAACATAGTGTCTGAAAAAATGACCATGACATTAAATTAATGAAATGTGATCAAAATGTCAAGACTCTCATAAAGAAATCATTCACTCATCTGGCTTATATCAAGAGATTAATAAAGGACATGGGAGGATTTGACTTATTTATAGTGGCCTTCTTATTTTACACTCTTTGTCCTCACCATCCCTCCCATACTGCTGCAGAACTCTTTATCTAGGGAATGTAGAAATCACTTGATCTGGGCACTTGTTACTATAAAGGGCTAAAATAAAGGAGTTGAGTCCAAAGCAAAATCCAGAACCATCTCCAGTGTTCTGCACTCTGTAATATCTTACTGTTACTTCTTTTGAAGTATTCTGTTGCCAAAATCCACTAAAGTACAGGTGTAGTCACAGGAAATTCATAAAAACACCGACATATGCACCACACTGGCTGATCATTTCATCAGCATCTCTCAGATAGTGGCCAGTACCAAGAGTTAGAGAAAGAGATTAAAGAACAGAGCACTGATCCTTTCCTCTTTCTTTTCTTCTGGCAACCAGCACTGCAGGCATTTCCTCCTCTTAACATTACATTAGAGCCATTGTTTGGCTATCCTTGGTAGACCTCTCTTCTACTGGTTGCCCAGTCACATTTTGAACCTGTTAATACTTATGGCATCCAAACTTCATGTAGTGGTGAGTCAGACGGCTTAATTTCTTGTTGGAAATTTCCATTGTTTTTATCTGTTTTAAAGCCTGCCATTGGATAAATTCATTTGTTTATCTGGTGAGAAATAATGAACAATTTTTCCTTATTCATCATGATTTTACTAACCTCCTCTCCATGCACACACAAGTTATCCAGAGCTGAGGAAAGTTAACTTGTTTTATTTGCCTTTGCAAGTACAGATGCTGAGCCATATTTGCTGTCATCCTTTGGCATAATCCTATACGTACTGTACCCTTTTAGAGGCAGTGTGATTAAAATTATACCAATATACTTGTCAGATGTGAAAAATACTTCGGAACTGAAGGACCCCAGATGTCCAAGTTGGTATAACATGAGGTTTTGAGGCTTGTCTATAGACGTAATTTGTAACTGGTTTGGAGACAGTTGGATGGTCTTATCTGGAATAGAATGTTGTTTTTTTTTCCCCTCTCTTTCTTTCTAAATGAGCTCAAGCTGTTTTCATTTGGACTAAGGAAACCAGAAAAAGCTTTGCTTGCTCCAGAACAGGAATGTCCACTCACAGAAGCAGTCCAAAATAGCTATCCATTTAAAACGGTCTCCCCCCTCCTGCTGTAAGTGACTCATGATTAATTTTTTCTACAGGTCAGCCCTCAGTGCTAATATGCTTCTAGTAGTAAGCACTCAATCTTGGACATTTCTGCTTTTTTTTTTTTTTTTTTTCCTCCTCGGGAGTGCTGTGTAGATTAATTAGTGTATGGGTTAAAATTCATCATTGACAAATCTTAATTACCCTCAACACCAGTTGCTTCTTATCCGCACATTATGAATACTATAATTTTCCATTCCTCTGGGATACACCTCTCATATTGACTGCAGATGTTCCATAAATTAAAATGTGATGGAGGTTCTCCTTATTCTGGGAAATTTGTGTGGTCTGCAAACCAAAAACACAAGTAGGAGTTCTAAAGGCTTCAGCAGAATGCAGTCTGCTCTGATGTAGTAGATCTTCAATCAATAAACATCTAGGTAAGGTACTTAAGGTTTATTAATGCTAATTTCTCTATGTGCTATTTACACAGTGGTGAGAGATGAAGTGCCTTCTAGAGTAGCCTCTCTGTTTGAAATAATAATATTTTCTGTTGTTTCAACTCAGCAATGAGCAACTGTTATCCATTCAGTCATGCAAAAGTCTGTAACAACAAAAAAAAAAAGCAAAATGGCAAACCCCACAGGTCCTTTTAATTGACATTTCTGGGATTACAGTACATTGTTTCAATAAAAATTGTAATTGAATGGATTTTTTTTTTTTTTTTTTTTTTTAAGTCTTATGTGTCTAGAGTGCGTTTTCATTTATTTGAGTGGTTGCTTCTGCAACCTTGATGAATTTGGCCTTTCATTTGTAAGAATCATGAATATTACAACGTAATCTAGTAGAGCTCTTAATAGATCCATGCTGCTGGGAAAAAGATATCTAGTGGACAGTTGCTGACCTGTAGTATAGACATGGTGGGTTTTTTTTTTGTTTTGTTTTTTATTTCTCCCATCTTTATTTGGTTTGCTCAGCTGTGATCTATTTGCAGAAGATAATTTTTGTTATGTGTATGTAGCCCAGCACAATGCAGTCCTCCTTCTTGGCTGCATGTCTGTTGGTTAGATTCCCTGCTGCAAACCAAATAACACACTGTTGCTAAGGATTGCCTAAACTTGCCAGCAGGACATCCTGACCCACTTAGTTTTTTCATGAAATTCATAAAATCAAACTGTTAGCTGAAGTCAGCAAGTGTCCTTTCTAGCAGTTGAAGTGAATGACACCAGGAGCTCTTATTCTTTGACTCTTGTCATGGTGTTACTGAGTTGTAGTGAGTAGCTAAGCAAACTATGACTTACAGCTGCCAGGATGGGAAAATTTTGCTCTTTCTCATGGTCATGCTGCTGTTTGCCTTTCTATGTATCCAATTTCCATACTCAGGGGAGGCTAACCTCTACCCCAGTGGGAAATTACTCAGCAGAAGAACTGGGCATTTTTCTACTAGGCTAGGGCAACATTTTTAAGAGCCCAAGGAGCATGGGAGCCTTCACAAAGTCAGCGTCAAGTGTGTGATGTGGGAGCAGGACAAGAGAGAATTGAGGTGAGAGTGAGACTTCCTCTTTGTTGGCCACCGTCACACACTAAATTTGCTCAGCTTCCCTTGGAATGACGGGTTAATAAACTATCGAATTGTCCTCAATTATGTTTGTGTAACTGCAACCTAGAAGCTTCTAAAACTCTGGGCTTGCCCAATTTCTGTCTGAATTCTCGCAGTCTGTCCACTTAATGCTTTTACTTGTGGCTTTATTTGAAGTATTGTGTCCCCAGTATGTCCTTATTAACAGTGACATAAAACACTAATAGAGAAAACTCCTTCAGTATTCTAGAATGCTGATCTTCACATTATCAACATAGTTTATTTTGCATAGCTGAATATCATGTGAACTTGACCATTAGGTCAAGTTTACTACTGGATATTTCAAACTTGCAGCTGTAAAATGAAAGGTCAGATTTTTCATCATGACCTCAGTTGAAAAGATTTGAGCATGCCTATAAATAAGTAATGTCTTATAACTCAGCGAGATAGCCAGTGAAATCTTCCAGCGAATAATAAAAAAACCCACAAGCACCTTCAGAACTGATACCATGCAGAAAATTTGTTTGTCTTTTTTTTTCAGCTAACCAGGAGTTTTGTCACAATAGGATGTGTATTCTGAGAGCACAGAAAATCACAAAAGAATTATGAAGTTTCATTAGAAGGAAAGTTTCGGAGCCTCCACAAGGAAAAATCCACTCATCATGGTACAAGTCTTTTAACCAGTAACTACAGAGAATGACTTAAATATTATGAAGATTAAGCACGTTTTCTCTCAGAATAATTTTGTGCTTCATAGTTTAAATCCAGGCTTAAACACAAAAGTGAAGGGGTATAACTAAATCAAAACCTCTTCTGTAAATATTTCTGAAAAACAACCCTACTGGATTGAACTTTGCTGTTGATTTCTGTGTTTTTTCAAGGTTAGACAACTTATCTTCCACAATGTAGCAGAAATGCTGCTATTAACTGAAGCTTCAAAGAGATGATAATGATTTCCATAATGCAGTGCATGGGTCCCTCCATATAAGATCTTCTAATAAGAAGAGGGTCTTTTTCAAATGGTATAAACACATGTTTCTTATTAATCTGTTTTTCTTGAAGTGATCTAAAGATAAAGGACAAAGTGCTGCTGAGCACAGTGGAACAGAATTCACTGAAGTGAGTGAGGGACAGTCAGGAGGACTTCTGTCTCAGGTCTGCGATTTCCCATCCATGCTGCATACACTTGGCTGAGCCACTGACCATTGTTTCAAGTAATATGCTGTCCTGGCTTCCATACAAGATGATTTTTTCTATGTCCCATTAACAGTACAAGTTCTTCTTGTACAGTCTGGAATACTGTTTCATTGTGAATTCCATGAGTGTAGGGGAAATTCCCGGCAGGTTCCAGGAACAAGGAAATCAAAGGCCTCTCAGTGATGGAAAATGGGACTGAGGTCTTGTTTAAGGTATGTGAATTGCGGGTCTGAAAGCCAAACTTGCCATCTCTCTTACCTCCCTCTGGGGAAAAAATCATCCATATGTCACTGCCAGTATTCTGCCTGGTCTTCTCTTTAGAACAGTGTACATCTCAAGGAGTTTTGTGATTGGACTGTGAAAGTATGGAGTGGTCTCTTGATTAGCAAGGAAAAGTGCCATGGTACTTTAAAGACTTCCTTATTTTGAAATGTCTGATTTAACAAGGAAATCGTACAAATCCAGGTATGACTTAAATATTATGGACTGTCTGAAAAAAAAATAAAATAAGAAGGAACTTTACTGGCTCGGGGAACTGAAGTTGCTAGGGGAAGGAATTACAAGTCCATTTACATTTAGCTAGCCAATCTGCTGATATTGCAGTTTGGTTTTTTGTTCCTTTACTTTTGGTATATTCTTTATTGTACTCTGAGGAGGGAAACCTACGTGACAGAAATGAACAACACAGTAGAATGATGTACAAATGAGTCTACAAGCTTTCCATATTAGTTGACCAACAAATAGGCTGTTCATTCAAAGATGTAATTGCCCATTTAATTAAAATTAAAATTAAAATTTAATTGCACATTTAAAAATCTTTCTCTTTTGTGATATGTTAGACTAATTTTAAGGGGTGACATCTGTCATCTGTTTGTAGGTTTGATATCCTAGGACAAGGAGATCAAATGTATCAGATATAATATACTGATCAGTATAACAGATCACGGGTGAAGTCCAGTGTATCAGTGAGTGTGAACTGAGAAACACTCTGCTTACCTACGTATGACACTTCCATGAAACACAGAAGTCTTCTTATGTAAAGGTGGGGCTGCCTGTTATTTTGTTTCCTACTTCCAGATTTCCTTTTTAAACATTGCAGGAAGATGGTGGTTATGACAATAGGAAGAGGAAACATAAAATCGCAGTTAATAGCAGTAAGTTTTCTCATGTTTAGAAATAGCCTGTTTGTGCAAAAACTATTGTCAGCAGTTTTCACCAACTTCAGTGATGGGTCTTTTTTTCTCAGACCTCACTACCCCTTGTTCACCAGTCTTTTCACACACATCAGCCATGAGTCTGGGTCTTTCAGCTCCTCCTTTCTGAGCTGTCATTAATCTTTCTCCACTTTGAAATGTGACTGTGGCTATCTATGGGGCACTTAGGTGGCAGAGACCAGCTCTGCTCGAGTTCAGCCTCTCATAAGTACAGTAAAGCTTCCTACTGAAGAGTATAAGAAAAAAGATAAGAGATGTAAATTCTCCCAAACTGTTTGTGGTGAGCTGCTTTCAGTCATTCCAGAGAGATTAGTAAGAGAGAGCCAAGCCACATGTTTGCTTTCCAGAAGAGGTTTTATAGTGTTGTCTGTTTTCTGAAGCCAGATGCAACTTTTTCATGAAGCCTGTGCCTTGCAACTGCCATATTAGACAGCAAACAAGCTCATTAATGGGGAACAGGATAGTTCCAAGTTTAGAACGTATAGCTAGAATTCAAGAGACCACCATTGCTCATATTCCAGCCTACCTACTATTCACTCATTACTCTGCAAAATTTTAAATTTTCTTTTCCCATCTTTACATTTCTTCAGTAAGAGCTGACAGCGATGAAGGCCCAGATCTCTGCGTCACACAGTGAACTATGCTACACAGGGATAAAGCATACACAGGGATTAAGTATATTCAGGTCCCATCTGTGCTACAGTATCAACCTGTGCGACCAGGGCTACGCTGTCAGATCTTGAATTGTAAGTCCTCTTTTAACAGTGCAATTTTTTTCACTTGTTGTGTTAGTACAAATTGCCACAATGAACACACAGACCAGGTATATCTTTTTGTCCACTATTTTTTTAATGGAATAGTGCTGGAAAATCTAGTATTTTGGCTTGTTGCATTCATATCAGAATGATGAACAGTAAAGTTCAATCTAGTAGAGTTATTTTTCTACAGAAGAGGGTTTGATTTATATACTTTTACTTTTGTGTTTAAACCTGGGTTTAAACTATGAAGCACATCCTTCTTTATTTGAGTACATAAGTGTAATTGCATGTATTTGCTCATACTTTTGACATTTTGATGGTTTTGCTTTGCACAGTCCTGTCTTGCATGAAGAATCCACTATGTTGTGTTCGTTACATGTAAGAAGGCAGAAAACTAACACGTTCTTTCACATTCAGATGTGAAGTAGAGGTGAAAAGAAAAGTACAGCTTCAGTAACATTTGCTGCTTCCATTATCTGCACTAATGGGGGTAAAAAGCTTGACTGACCCTGTTTTTGCTTTTTTAGTTTATTTGCATCATCCTATTTCCCTTTGGTGCTGAGGTCTGGGTGGAATATTTACTTTGTTGGGATTCTGTTTGTTCTCGTCTGGAATTGAGAGACTGATGTACCACACTCAAGGTCCTGATGAGACCTCTCTTCTATTAGTACAGCAGGTCCCTAGGAGGTGTATGACTTCTAAGTATCAGATGGGAGTGAGGTGGGGGGATTAATATCCAACCTAATCTAATGTATTTTAAAGTTTTGGACATGCTGTAACTTTGATTAATGAACTATTCTAGCCCAAATATTCCTTGGATGTCTACATTACCATTTTCAATTGTGCTAACTCAAACAAACCAGCAATCAATTAACTAGAATTATAGTAAGACCAAAACTGCAGGCTAAACAAAGCCATCGTGAGGAAACTGGCTTTCAGCCCAGTATCTGCTGTTGATGGGATATGAAACAGTCTATTGATTCTGCTTCTCTAGAATTCTCATACAAAAGTAGAAACAATGGTATTTGCTTTTTCAATAGGAAAAAAACCCAACATTCAGTATCACCACTTATAGAAGGCATACTACATTTCTGAGCCAATTCTTATGAGGCTGCATGGAAAGAAGTACTTTCCACACAGTAAGAAACGTTCAGGTTAGACTTGCACAATTTTTTAGCAATCATAAAAGAAAGGCAACAGCACTAGGTTTTAAGTTGCATTTGTATTTCCACCTGTCAAAATGTTATGCAAAATTTTCATAATGTTTTTGCATTTCTGAACTTCCAGCTCTTTGTGTAGAAAGCTATTTGAGAAGGTAAAAGTGCTCAGTCAAGTTTCCATGATGGTCACTGACACTTTATTGCTAATATTGTAATACTGCTTTTCATCTGGCCTTAGATTACAGAATTATAAAACATATGATCATCTTAGTTTGACTCAAAGGTCTCTTGCATTCATGGTTTTGAGGAAAAAATTGGAAACTTTGAAGAAATGCCTACTAAAAGTGGGACAGAAACAGAAAACAGCAACTGGAAACATTACTTTGAAAAAGCTCTTCATTTTAATTAGTTCTCTCTTCTGAAGGAGCAGTTTTACAAGTTTTCTGCTAAGCAAGGGTTGCTAATACAAAAAGTGTGCAGCAATTGTAAAAGCAACAACCAGTCCAGCTACATTCCCTGTGCCGAAATGGAGAGGGACAACAAGCCATAAATAGTGGTGTTACCGCCCCTCTTTGCCTCGGTTAAGGAGTATTATTATTCTAAACACAAAACAAACTGCTGCTTGGGCTCCAAATGAAAGTTTCAAAGCTTCATAAATCTGCCAGGTCAAAACTAATTTTCCCTGGAATTTTGGAAGTAATCTCTTTTCTTGAGAAAAATATCCAAGACTAATCTTAATTTCCTTCTATTACTTGTTTTATAAGCATTGTCCAAAAAAACATTGTGTTCTTCAAACAGAAAAACATGAATTTTCTTCTGATTAACCTCATTTGGTGTATGTGCCTCTAATTTAGTAAACACAAGCAGCACTTCCACATTGAAGTGTTTCCCTTTCAGCCTGGAGTAGCTGAGAACTTTCTTCAGGCAGTGCTTGGCTTGATGAGTCACTGGTGTAACTGCTGATTGGTCTGTAGGATCCCAAAGAAGGCTGCCACACAACTCACACTGAACCCAATACTAGTAGTGATCTTGTTGGGTGGAAAGCAGGTAGGATTCAACACATCTTCTCCAATGCTGTTTCACCAGTAGATATCAACCCATGAGTCCAGGTGACTCAATGCTGTGAAATAAGAGCTGAGCCAAGTGCAAAGTCTGTATGGAGCAGGGATGGGCATGTGCAATAAAACATTTGGAAACCACTGGTTCTGAGGATTGCTGCTGGCTCCAAAATACAAAGAAGAAGGTTTTTATTATTCAGTAAAAGGGAAAGTCCTTCCATGAGGGCTCAGCAGACAGCTGAGGCAATATTCAGGAAAGTCTACTCAAAAGGAAGGGTGTGTATATACATGTCCTCTCTGCTTGCCCCTTTGAGAGTAGATTTTTTGCACTGCTTTTTTTCCCCTTTGAAGTGTCTTTCTAGATGGAAAGGCCAGCCTTTCCAAACGTTGTATGGAGTAGATTAGAAATTATAGTTTTTCCTCCCTTTTCTTAGACTGTTACTCTTCTTGGTATAGTATTTGCATTTGTTCATGTTTAATAATATGTTGTGTGTTAAATGTGCTCGACGTGGAAATCCTGCCTGCAGCACAGTGCTTGCTAAACCCAATATGTTGTCTTTGTAATTTGTGCTACTATATGTTTGCTAATATGCAAAAGAAACAAGACAGAAGATGTGAGATAAATATGAGGCCCCTCTTCCTGGGGAAGCTTACTTCACTTTCTTGATTAGTTCTGAACTTTTGATATGCTTCCCTGTGAACAAACTTGGCCCTGGAGAGTAAAAAGCCATATCAGATCTGAGAAGATACGATTTAATGTTGTCCCTTTGAAGCATGAGATGAGGTGGCCTTTTAACTTGGTTCTGCTCAGACAGCTATTCACATTCAGGAGCTCGAACACCTAGACATTGATTTAATATTCTGAAGGTAAAGAAAAGGCAGTTCTTGTGCTGTTGCAATAACCTCTTATTGTGGAGGACATACAGAAATGTTCTTTGGTATGTGGTATTAGTGGACTCCAGAGAACATTTGCTAATGGTATATAACTAGAAGAAGCTCAGCATCAGACAGGTCTGAGTCTCCTGGGCAGCCAGAAAGAACTATTTGCGGGTGCTGGATTGAGGTTTAATGCTAGAAGTTCATTTCATACCTCTCTTCAGCTATGAACTGTGCTGATGTGCTCCTTGTGCCAGGAAACTTCTTCCACTTCCCATCTGCATTATATTGATTTTTCTTCCAGTTAAGAATCTTGTACCTACCCTTCATTCATAATATTGCCTCTTTTCCTTACAGCAACAGAACAGCCACATTAGGTCTGGATACTCATGGATACTAACTAACCTGTCCATGCCAGTTGCTACACAAGTTTTACTGACAGCTTCAAATACGGATTTGAAAGCTGTGGGATAATATTATTAGAAGAAGTTAGGAAGCTTGAAATGGAAATTCTGGAGTTGTTTACCTATAGTTTTTCTTAGAAATGAAATTCATCAAGGGTAAAAATGGTTGGTGATTTTAAGTATAGCCACTTGATGAAGTAGAGTGGCACAGCCTATATGGCACAGGAGTAGCGTAATGCCACAACTGTGGAACCTCAGAGTTTGCATTTGGGAGAGGAAAGGAAAGTGACTGCATGTTGTAAAGTCCTAGACTGTGAATTACCAGTCATGCCTCAGAAAGTCCTCCTTTACTTCCCTTTCTGTTGAAAATTATGACAAACTTGTCATTAAAGCCTGGCCAGAAAGAAGGCTTCTTTCAGAATACAGTTAGGGCATTCTATTCCATGTACCTGAACCAAGTAGGATGCAGTTGCACAGGATGCAGTCTGCACTTACACAGCAGGTCAAATGGCCATGGGAAAGGTTTGCAAAGACTAGAGAAATTGCAAATATGGTCAAAGGTTGTTTGCTGGGCTGTTGTGGAGGATTTCATCAACATCAGTGAATGCAGCAATAAAATAGTTGTGATCAGTTCAGGATCATCGCACAGAATGTAAAAAGTGAGAAAAGAGGTGAAAGAGTAGATTGCAGAGAGAGATTGCTTAAGATATTTAGTGTTGTGGGACAATCCTCATTTTGTTTCAGTTGTTAAATCTTTTTCTTCAGACAGGAACAACTGACTCATAACAAAGCATTTGGCTTAATTTGTTTTGTGGAAGATAATAGGCTGTAGACTCAGTCTGTGAAAACACATGGATCTGGGCATAAAGACAGGCTGTTTTATTTTGTTTTTGTTTTAAAATTCAAAGAAAAAAAAAGGTAGAAAAAAGGTCTGGAAAAAAGGATATATTAACATCAAGTTCAAGTGATGAATATTGGAAAGACAGATGTTCTGCTTCTAATGCTGATTTAAATAAAGATGTTACTTTGCTTGTTGACTGTTGCCAAAGGAGATCTACTGCAAAACAGACGCTGATAAGGGTGTATCAGTTGTGTGGTAGGCAAAAAAAGATCTTTGCAGTCTCCTGTTCTTATGCAGAGCAGTGAGTAGAAGTGTCTACATTCATCTTAGAGAACATATCAGTTTTCACAGAAGATATAGGATGGAAAAGACATCTGTGATCACCAAGTCCAACCATCAGTTTTCCATCATACCAGGCTCCATGGTTAATAAACAAAATAAATAAATAAATAATAACGTACAGGTAATTGAGTGTTGTAGTTAAAGCAGGTCTTCATTCTTCAGGCTAAAAAACAACTTTTGGGCTTGCCAGCCTTATTTATCTTGTTTTCCTTATTGTATCTGTCTTGGAATATTTTCCCCACTAGTTGTCTGCATTTTTGGACTTACTCCTTTACCAGGTTATCTCCTAACCTTATTAATATCCACTTATTAAGGGAAGTTTTGTTCAGCAAAGGTATCACATTGATGTTGTCCTTTGGGAAGCACAGCTGCAAGGACATTTCTCCAGGAACGGTAAACTGAAGTGCTAGCAATCAAAGCAAATTTAACCTCGAGGTACCAGCACTCTACTTTTTTTACCTACACTAAGAAGACTTGCGCAGCCTGTGACAGTGTATTGTAGGTGAAAAGAAGAGTGCAGCTGGAGGGATGTCAGAACTTTTTCAATGGAATGTGTCAGCAGAACTCAGAAGCCTGAAACTTTGTGTATAGCCTTGGCAAAGCCATCTGCCATGGCTGAATATGTTACAGCAGCAAAGCTATCTGCTCACAAGTAGAAATCTGCACATGACAAGCTTGTCATATAAACCTCATGAGATTTAACAGGAATTACTTTTTCTACTAGTCAAATCTATGGAGATTTACAAGCCCTAGAACTTGTTCATAATCTTTCCAGAACTTTCCAGAACTGAGGTGAGATCTTCTGCCTTCTTACACTTTTTTCCCTGTTGTTGCTGATGATCAGGTTTGTGATCCTTTTCTACACTGGTCATTCTGCCTTGTGAATATTATTGAGATACAAATAATAAATGGCACTACTACCTGCGTGCCCTCAATAATCATCAGTTTGTAAGTAAGTTTGTGGTTGCTAGATTTTGAATGTTTGGAAATTGCCCAGCACTTCATGATAGTTGTTAAGGCTAGAGATATTGGGTAAACATTGTCAGAGATAGATAAATTGGTGAGGCTGCACCCTAACTTGCACAGCTTTCGTGACAGGAGATGCCAAGACTGAAAGAAAATGGGAGCACAATTACAATTGTTTATTCAATTAGCCAGTTCTGAAATGACTCACAACACAGCTGCTTAGATTTACAGGATGCTAACAGATGTAAGTGTTGGCTTCCTAGTCCAATCAGAGTGATGTGAGACGTGGTCCTTGGCCAGATGTATCACAGAGTTGACTGCTTGAGTAAATGGAACAGACTTTTGCCTCCTTCTTGCATCAGTTGCTTTGTATGTAACTAGGAGAAAGCTGTTCTGAGAGTGATTTCATTGCTGTATCTTGAGATAGTTCTTGCAGTAATCTGCTAACAGTAGTCAGTGAAAATTGGACAGCATTGCATCTGGGACACTGAAAACTCTGTATCTGATCTGCTATTTCCATAGACTACAGCTTTTCATATTACTTTGTTTAGAAACTCTAGTCTTTGCAATGATAGTAATACAGTGTACTGGCTGCATGACTGGTGTACCAGCTAGCTGCTGGACTAGTGGAATTCTTCTTTCAAAATACTGAAAATTGATACTCAGTCCCCAGTAATTCTCAGGCAGAGTTATCTCTGTTTTATTTACAGATTTCATACTCTTTCAAATAGAGAATCGAGGAGAAATAGAACAAACAGTATAGGCCATTGCATATAAGAAGATATTTGGAAGATGCTGCAATACACTGTCATTTCTAAATGTTGTATTTTCTGGTTGTTTGTTCTTTTGTCTTTATTTTCTTCCCATTTTTTCCCTATTTTTCTTTCTTGATTCCTTTTTTTTCCCACTGTGATCCCTTTTTTGCACTCAACCCCTCCGTATCTGAAGTTGAGATGTTGTCTTTTCTTCTCACTTCCGCTTAGAGTGCTTTGCATTTTTATGTTGTCTTATGTAGCTATTAAAGGTTCAAAAGTGTCTATCTGTACTCTAGGTAGCATGATCTGTAAAAACTAAGAGATTCTCTGTTTTTTTTTTTTTTTTTTATGAGAGACTGCCTTTCATTTCAGAGTGTAATATACTACTACTATATACTATAGCTACTGATGAAGGTCAATGCAAGTTCTCACTTGGGAGTTAACATCTGTGGTCATTACAACTTCTGATAAAGCTCTGGGATTTCCTTTTTCACTGCCTTGTCAGTACTTGTGAATATATATGCAGAATAAAACCAGAGTAGTTTTGTTAAATTGTTGTTCTGGCTTGATAGCATCTGATATATCACCTTCCTCTGACCAGTCTGCAGTGACTGAGCATGAGTTGTTCAATGTAATATAAACTTGCCTAAGGGCTGTGATAAATTATGCCAGCTGCCAGTGACTTGATCGGTTCTTAGCTGCTAAGAGTTCACTGAGACATGGGAAAACCTTTCCTCAAGATGCTTTTTTTCTGTGCTAGCAAATTAGGAAGCATTGGATGCAGCCGTGGTGGGGGTTGGGATGGCTGAACAGTGGCACAGAAGCTACTTGATTTGGGACTGATGAAGCATGCTGCTTTAGATGGTGATACTGTAAAGGAGATTACAGCCCTCTCGTTTCCCTCTTGCAAATCTGCTCCTTTGGATCCTCTCCCTTCTGTGCCCTGAACCACCCTGTGTTGGGTGAGCATACAGACTGCCAGCTCCAGGGTCACTCTGATGGGAGCAAACCAGACAAAATAACCTTGAGCCACTTGTGCTTAAGAGACAAAACACAGTGGGAAATGTTTGGAGATCTCTGAGCATTTAGCCAGAGGCTGAATTTAGTTCACTGCTTAAAAAAAAAAAAAAATCATGGCTATTACTCATTACTCAGATGGTAGTTGAAAGCAATTAGTCTAATTATTGTGGAGCACTGTGCTTTAAAAGGAGCAGCTGAACATAGAGAACCACAAGACACTCATTTAGGTGGTAGAAGCTTTTTTAATAACACAGATGAGCCAGAAGACACCAGTGGTTATGTGTTTCAAGGAGTTTCCTTTAAGCTGAAGTGGGTTCCTGTAATCAGATGAGCCATCTGCCATCCAAGAAACCTGTATTAGCAACACTGAAAAGTAGATCTTAGTTGCTGCTTAAAGAGATTCCAATGCACTCTTTGTTGTGTTTCTAAGGCCTCAGACTTTATCTTGCCTTTTGTGCATGTGGACTCACCACAAAGCACAAGGAACAGA
Organism: Centrocercus urophasianus; assembly: GCF_019232065.1. NCBI lineage: Eukaryota > Metazoa > Chordata > Aves > Galliformes > Phasianidae > Centrocercus > Centrocercus urophasianus. Next base: position 55,892,449 of record NW_024884142.1, on the reverse strand, counting down.
AAAAAAGAAAAAACAAACCAAAAAACAAAAAACAACTTTTTATAGGGTGTGATTTTCCAGCCCCTGAATCAAAAACACAAACCAAAAACCTCCATTAGTTACATCCCCTAATACTTATTTTCCTCAATAATCAATTTAGGCTTTAAAAAAAAAAAAAAAGCAGCTGATGTTTGCAAAACAAACACCTCCTGCATGCCCAGTAAGCCTGCCTGAACAGAGAAGAGGGAATGGTTGGGATCCTGATGCAGCCTTACTATGAGTGCTTCTGTGTATCTTGTTGAGACAAAAAAAAATGGGGAAGTGCACCACAATTTGGAGGGGATGCAGTGGTTTGTCCTTAACCCGGTGGCTTTAATATAAAAAGTGTGGAGCTGACGGTGACTTTCTTCTATATCTAGATCAGGATGACTGGAGGCTGTACCTCTCCTCAAGTTTGAAATGAATTGCTCAGTTTCAGCCTCATGAACTAAAGTACTTCGGAGAAAATTGCTTCAGGAGGAAGACATAAGTACTTCTCAGAGGAAGAGATAAGTACTTGTAAGACTGAAATGTTTTTTTGTTTATAAAGCTGTAAATGAAAATATTTTCAGGAATAAGCCAGCAGGAAAGTTTTCAGGAGGAAAAAGGATGAGAAATCTAGAAGGCTATTGTACAGTGTTATCCTTCAGAAAGCATAATGAAGTGGAGGTTACACTTGTGAACCATGTGTAAGAATGTGAGGCCTGAGATGACAAGGTAATTGTGCTCTTTTGAGCTTACCAGAAGTGTATCCTGTGAGAGCTGCAGCTGGATTGCATGCCTTGTTATGAAATACAGTTGCATTTGTAGAGGATACATTTTTCCACTACGTGGAAAAGCAATTGATCTGAAAGATGTTTACTTCAGAGTGGAAATGTTCCCAAAGAAGGAATCAAGCTCTCTTCCTAGAAAGATTAAGTTCAGCATATCTTGTTGTTTCCTTATGCTGACATTCTTCATACTTGTAAACACTAAATTTTATCATCTCACTCCCATCGTTTTTGTGCAGTATCCAAAAGCAAGTGTCATGCAGATCCATCTTGTATTTAAAGCACTGCTCAGGCAAGTGGTGGAGACACCACCCCAGGGGAGTTTGAAAAACATGGCGATGAGGGACGTATCTTAGTGGGCATGGTGGTGTTGGGTTGGTTGTTGGACTTGATCTTAGAGGTCTTTTCCAACCTTAATGTTTCTGTGCTTCTATTCTATGACACTTCCATTTAAAATTCATACCCAGTTTGAGAGTAAGGCATATTGAACTTTGGAATCTCTAATCACAAGCTTTAGCAGCTGCTACTGTAAAGACTTACATGTGCCTCCAGTTTTTTTCATACAGATATCAACTCAGAGGTACCGAAATACCTGCATGACACAGGCGTAAAGTAGACATGTAGCATTTTATTTGATATTAATGAGTCAACTGGAACATCTAATTCCTGGAATCATTGAGTGCTTCTTAGCATTACTATACATGAAAGAGTAGAAGCCCTAAAAAACCCACGTTTAATAATACTGCTTTGCAAAGCAAAAAAGTGTACCTATGCCTGCCAATTAAACTGTATCGTGGGTGGAATAATTAATTTGGATGCTAGACAAGGAACACACTGCAGATGTTTTTAGGATTTAGGCTGACTGTAGAGTACATGGTTTAGGACTACATCCATTTTCCTGCCTTACATCTTTGAACATGGCATGGAGGCAGCTGCTTACCTCTCCAGATCCTCCCATAACTGTGCTGTTTGTGGTGTGTCTTTACCTTCTAAATGTGAGTGGAATGTGTTAACAAGCAGCAATTTTCTGCTTTTTCAGAGAAAAATCTTACCCCTAAATTCCAACTCAGAATACATAAATTTAAGCTTCTCCTGAAGAGAATGCTGAAATTCTTTGTAAAGCAAATCTGAAGGGACATGGTTTTCTGTATGTTTAAAAACTGCTTAGGGTTTTGCTGAGTCACACCCAAAATGAGGAAAAAGTTGGCACAATGATTAGTGTGATACAGCACTGATGGCATAAGGAAATTCAATGTTTGAGATAGTATGTGTAGATATATAAACATACTGGTAGATGAGCTGATTAAATTGACTTTTTAGAAGAAAGGAAAATCCCAAATGGGGTAAAAATAGGTTCCAAATCCCAGCTGTAACAAGCAAAATCCTTTTAAGTGGTATCTGAAGGAGAGTCCCAATAGCTTGTACAGAAGATATAATATGGGTGTTGATATGGACTCCTGAACACAGGCAGCTCCTGCTGGGATGATGAGGTGGTGGATGGGTCTGGTTCCCATGATACATGAGGAGAGGTCCTACGGAGATAGAGAGTTCTATGAGTGAGAGGCAACTCTGCATACTGAAAGGTCTGCAGGAGTGGGGAGCAGAGACTTGTCTGCTGTCTATGTGCAAGAGCATGATCAAGGAAAAATGGGCAAACTGATCAAGCCTGGCACACTGTGCTCTCCGTTATATGTACCGCAGGCATCATTACATGAGAGATACCTGAGTGAAAAGCGGACATGCCTGAAGCCTCTTTGTTATTTATGCCCAGGTTATTTGGGCCTTTTAAAAATAGTCACCTGTGTTACCTCAAGAGATAAGAATTATCACAGCCTGCCCATGTACGTAATTCCTCCAAAAAGGGGTGGTTCTCCAAATGCACTGTTTCGTATTACAGAGTTGCAAGGTCTGACCTTTAAACCTGTATCAGTCTTTCGTTTTCTGCAACAACAATTGTATTCTGTCAGTCAGTCAACACAGAACTGGAGGCATTTGGTCGGTGTGCTGGAACACTATTTTTAGTAGATGCAAACAGAAACCAGACTGGCTCTTGATCGGTCCTTTGGGGAGAAGGAGGTAAGGATGAAGAGAGAGGAAGAGGCTTCTCTTCTTGAAGATTTTTCCTGTTAGTCACAGCGCTGAGAGAAAACAAACTCCATATGGAACAGATCATGTTAGGCCTTTAAAACACATTTTCAGAGGCCGTACATTTTCTTAAAGGGACTTGGAATACCATGTGGTTTGGGGTTTTTGTTCTTGTATTTCCTATATGGAGATGCGTGTGCGTTTTCGTTCATTTTAATTTGGCCCAAGTTTAAATGCACCATCCAGTAGTTTGTTTTGTCATTGTCCTTGAAAAGTCTGTTCGTGAAGGAAAATGCTCCCTTCTTCCCCCAGTGTGGAAAGGTTCCAAATATGTCTCTCCCAGCTTTTTCATTGGAGAAGGGGTTTCTGTCTTTTTGTTTTGTTTTGCTTTCTCTCATTTGTGTGCAAACAAAGGCCAAATTTTTGTCCCTAGCACAAGGCCAGAGTGGTGCACTGGGACAAGGATATCCCCATCGGATGCTGGACATTGCCATGGAGCAGTGATGCAGTGCATGAGGCTGTGGTCTCTGGCCTGGCTTAGTGAAGGTGCCAGTTGTCCAGCCCTGCTCACTGTCTCCATGTTTGCCCTAAAGAGCAGTTCTGTGAAGCGTTTTTCCAGAACGTTCTGTGGATTCTGGGCTCCCACATTCTGCCAGGATAGGGCTGGGATGGTGTATAAGGAAGGTGAGGAAGAATGGGGCTCACTTCTTGCTCATAACCATGCTCTAATTGCGTGATGTGAATGAATATTACCCTTGAGAAGAGCTCTCATTAAGATCCCTTAGGGCTTCTTCCTTCAGTTGATACACTGATTTATTCCCACTTAATGCAAGCTTTTGTTTTGAAATGTGGCCAAAACGAATTTATAAATGTGTTGTTCTTTTAAAATTCTACACTGAAACGTATACCATGTGGCTGGTGGGAAGGAGCTCTGAGCTTTTAAACTAATGACACGGGAACAATCCTTGCCAGAGCTTTTTTCTTTTATTTTCTGAAGGATTCTAATGAGAACAGGTAAGATGAGGGCAAATACCAAAACTTCCTCGTTTACTGAGTTACTGTTGTGCTTACTTGTTTTGACATCTGCAAATTCTGAGCTATTCCAGCCTCCCAAACTGCTTCCTATTCTATGTGCTCTATGTCAGCGTGTGTGTATGGGAAGACACCATATTACAGAACAAAAGTGAAAGAGCTTCACTGAATGCGAAGCGCAGGACGAGGATTTATGGGAAACCATGTGTTTGGTCAAGGGTGAAAGGAATGAGGATAGCTATCTATCAAAAATTCATGGTGAATTTAAGCTACTTCTTTCTGAGTGTGCATCTTACACAATGGTAAGAAGAAATCATTTAAAAGTAATCTCAAATTCGTCTTTCCAAGAAGATAGCCAGACAGGTGGCCAGGAGGCAGATGTGATCCCTAAAAACTCCCTGAACTTTCTGTTTGTGGTCAGAATGTCAGCACCCACCCTCCCCTTTCACCTTTGTGCCGTTTAAACTCCTTTGCGGGAGAGCTGACCCTTTAACACCGATGCAGAGCATGAGAAAGGCAGACGGAAAACCCACGGTGCGGCCTCGGCGGTGCCCCCTGAGTACGGGGAAAGGGTTGAAAAGGAGGCTGAGAGCGGAGCGCTCGCTCCACACGTGAAAACAGTAGCAGATTTCTTTTGTTATTATTATTATTATTTTCCCCTCCTTTCTTCCCTGGGCTGTAATTCGACTGCTGGCTTTGGCTCGGCTCCAGGGATTAGTCCGAGCGGTTAAATCTTTCTTCCCCTTCCCCCCTTCCCCAACCTCCGGGGGAGGAGGAAAAGGGGAGCGGAGTCAGCTGCGGGCCGGGCCGGGCCGGGCCTCCCCTGGGAGGGGCCGAGGCAGCGGCTCGGCTCCGTGAGCTGCATGGAGGAGGGGAGTTTCTCTGAGTCCCCTGCCCGGACGGGAGGAGGAGGAAGTCTGGAGATTAAACCGCTGCTCGGAGCCGGAGAGCACGGAGAGAGACGGGCGGCGACTACGGAGCACTGCGAGAGAGGGAGTCTGAGGAGAAGCCCCCCGCGGTGAGCGCGTCTGCGCCTGGATCGCAACCGGGAGGAGAAGCGGGGCTGCCGGTAAGTGCGGATCTTCGTGCCGCCGGGGGAGGAGACGGCCCAGGGGGGCTCGGCCCGGAGCGGGGGGGCTCGGCGGTCGCTGAGGCCCCCGAGCCCCCCAGGAGCTACCGCCGGCCCGGGAGCCGCCGCTTTGCCCGCAGCCTTTGTGCGAGCCCCGTGCCTCGTTGCGGCGGGGCAGCTCTGTGCGCGCTGCTGCGAGGGGCGGCTGCCGGGATCCCGGGGTCTGGGCGAGAGAAGGGGGTATTTTGTGCACGGCTGTACTGTGTTTCTCTGACGTCTGAAGGCTTTTTCGGGTCTTTTTTTGGGAGACGGGGATTGATGTACAATGAAACTGTGCGATGTTTCTGGGTTTGTACGAACATTTTGGAAAAGTCTGTTCCAAAAAACTTGGATGCTTTGGAGCGATGTTGATTGGATTGTGGTAACTGTGGCATGGAGAGGCTTAAAATATGATTGGTCTCATCTTTAAGTAATAGGAAAGTTTGTTCTTGGGTGGAAAGAAAGAGGCTGGCAAAGCAGAGTGTCCTGGTGTCCACTGGAACCACTTGTGTATTGCCCTATCTCCCATCCTCACCTTTCTTTGCTTCTGCTGCTTTTGTGCCGCGGTTCTTGTCTCTCTTGCTGAATGAGAGGCCCTTCAGACCATTGCTGAGTTAACGCTAACAAACCTGGGGCACTCATTTCATTCTCTTCAAGCCACAGCGCTCTGAGCAGGAGGGAAAAAGTCTTGAAACAAACTTGGAAGCCAGCTGAATGTACAGCTAACCCAGTCCTCTTTGGTTAGCTTTTGTTCTCCTTCAATTATTAATTGAGATACAGCATCAGCTGTGGCCTTGGTTTTTTCTTTTTCATGTTGTTTGCTTATAATTTAGGTATTCCTAATGCTGCCTAGAGAACCCGATGACTTGTAGGTGTTTTGGAAGCTATGTAATAAGAGCCTGCTAATAGTCTTCCTTTGCTACTGTTTCATTCTTGGAGGGAGCAATCTTTGCTGCTGGAGAGATGTGGTTCAAATTTCCACATGCGTTTGTTGCCTGTGCCTCTAGCTAAATTTATGAAGGAATCCTTTTAGCTCATACAAAGCTAAATCTGGCAGTAGCAACTCCTGGCTATGTAATTCACTGCAGTTGGCAAGGCACAATATATAACTTCCCTGAGATTTATTTAAAACTTCCCCTCCCCCCCCGTGTGTGGCATGCAGTTATCCTAATTCTGTGCGTTCTTCAGCAGCATGTATGGGGGTGCTTTGAGATGGAAACATAAGAGTTATGCTAAGGTTAGAAAATGTATTAATAGAGTGCTTGTCTTGAAAATATGAGAGGGCAGCTCAATATCAGCTTCTTAATGAATATTGGTATTGTTCTCTGGCTCGTGCAGATGCCTCGCTATTCAGCTTTGACTCCCTTCTTCTCTATGTTATAAAGCTGACAAACTGGAACGATGCAAAATTCTCTGATAACATGGTTCAGTTTTGACTCTGTGTGTTCAGTGGAATGCAGGCTTCTTCCCACAGAACTACAGAGCCCTGTGTAAACAGTATCGACCCGTGGCAGTGTGACTGAGTGCATTCATGCAAAGGCAAGGTACGGTTCTCACACTAGGTGCTAATGCATCATTTTTCATGTTGTTTTGCCTAACCATCTTCAAAATAGCATAAGAGGAAAATATAGGAGCCTATTCAAACTAATTTGTAAGTGGTAGTCTTGATAACATCTTGCAAAGACAGTCTTGACCTGATTTTTTAAGTCTAACTGCATTCAGCAGTGCAGGGTGAATGTTAACAACGAACAACTTCAGAAATCTTTATATAGTGAACTTTGTTTGCTGGGAGCTCTCATTTTCAGGACATCTGTGAATGTGTTTTCCTTCTTCCTTGGGCAGGATGTGAGAATGCAAGCTAACAATCCAGAGGCATAATCTGAGTCTGAAGGAGTTGACTGTGGAGCCTTGGTATGAACTGTGCTTAGTAAGAAAGTTTTGTAACCAACAAGGAGGTTGAGTTCTTCATACCCTTTCAGCATATATTTAGTCACTATTTATTTTATTTTTAATGTTTTATTGTGTTAAAGGAAGCAGTGTGCCAAAGGCTCCTTGAATAGCTGGCTTGTATTTATTTTCCTCATAGTCAGTTGCCACTCCAGTGCTTACTTGGCAGTGCCAAATCTCTCCTCTGCCAAGCCAGGGCTGTCCCCATGGGGCTGCTGGTTGGCAGTTGGAGATGATGCTTGTCGTGGCCCATTCATGTACCTCATATCCATAAGTTCAGATACTCTGGGTCAGGAAATAATTGAAATATCCAATTTGGTGATGGAGCCATTTAGATGGTTCTCAGTTCTCAGATAGACATCTCAGATAGTTCTCAGATTAGACATCTATAAAACCATAGCAGTTCTAAATTAGCACAAAGGAGTTCATCTGATGAGCATTTCCTTTTGTATTCAGCCATGTGCTGAGAAGGGTGATTGTTGCTGTAAACAAGCACTTTGTATTAGTTATGGCTTTAGTCCACTGCCTCCAATTTCTTAGGGGCCAAATTCAGTGCACAGATATATAACTAGGAATGATATAGAATATATAGAATATAGTGTATTTAAAAAATAGATATGTGTAGTGTCTACTGAAGGCATTTCGAGTAGTTGTGATTATGTGTGGCAGTCATCTCAGAGTGAAATGTAATTGCTGCTGGTAAGTGTGAAAAAGAGATCTTGCCACAACTTACTGGAAACAGTGTTTCCATTTTATAGCGTTAGGAGGGTAAAAACAAACAAACAAAAACAACCCAGAGAATTACTGCAGCCCTCAGCAAAGTCTGGAGCGGCAGAAGAACTTGCAGAGGTGTTGTTGAATGCTCAGCTTTGAGAACCTGCATTGCTGTGATTATACAGAGAGCTTTAGTCTGTAGACTGCCAGTGAGGGGAAAAAAAGTGGAGAAAAGCATTATTCTTGTAAACTGAGAATGCAGAGAATGAGCATCTAGCTTCTGGTTTTCTTACCTCTTTTTAAGATGCTCTTTTCAAATTACTTCCAATAGATGTTCATTTACCTGTTGATTAAGATTCTCATTCTGGGAAACTCACTGAAAACTTTGTCACTAGTCCCAAACAGCATCTTTCCCTCCCAAAACCACAATCATGGCTCATACTTTTGTTGTAACTGAAATGTACAGGGCCCTCTCTTTGAAAGAACTGAGATTCCTTTGAGAATTTGGGACTCCAATACTTAGGGTTTTCAGAAGAACATCACAGGTTGGAATGAGTGGATAGAACTATAGACTTGAAGGGAAAGGTGGAAGCGGAGCAAGAAAGAGAAGTCTGTCTTGGTCATATTAGCAGTGATGATTGGAAGTGTGTGGTTAAGAGTACAAGAGTTGAATGTGAACAGATTAAATATTAGTTTAATAATTATTTAGTCTTTGAGTTCAAGAAATATGTAGATGTGATGCTGAGGAAGGTGGTTAGTGGGCATGATGGTGATGGGCTGCCTGTTGGAAAAGACCGCTAAGATCATCAGTCCAACTTTTATGATTCTGTGATTTCATCATAGGCTGAAGGAACTGGGCTTTTTCAGCCTGGAAAAGAAAAGGCTGAGAGGAGACCTCATTGCAGCCTTTTGGTATTTAAAAGGAGATTGTAAACATGAAACAAAGAAACAAACTTTTTACACAGGTAGATAGTGATAGGACAAGAGGGAATGGTTTTAAACTATAGGAAGGGAGATTTAGATTAGATGTTAGGGGGAATTTAGGAAGTTTTTTACTGAGAGGGTGGTGAGGTGTTGGAACAGACCGCCCTGAAGTTGCTTAAGGCCAGGTTGGATGAGGCTCTGAGCAATCTGATCTAGTACTTTATCTAACAGCTGGCAAACCTGCCTGTAGCAGGGGGTTTGGGACTTGGTGATCCTTGAGGACCCTTTCAACCCAAGCCATTCTAAGGTGCTATGATAAATTAAAGTTTCTAGAAAGGCTATTTGTGTTAATCCCAATTCCAAAAGAGTGTGAGTGACAAAGTATCTCACAGTATAAAAAGTTTCTCAGGTCTTTTTAATGCTACAAATGTTTCTGGATGTGGCTGTTGGATCAAATAGGTCAGCAGAGTCTGATTTTACCAAGTCAAGTTTGAATGAGCTTGGCCTAAAATTGATTCAACTGAAAATTTGATTGCAGGTGCAGGAAAAGAGGAACCTAGTCAGGAAGCACTGGGAAAGGCTGCAGATAGTTATTGAGAAGACCTGAGAGAAGTAGCTGCCCAGGTAGTTACAGGTTGCTTTCAACCACTGTTGGCTGCTACCTTGTGAGGGACCTGAGTTTTGGAGTGATTACTGCCCATGCTCTCACTGATCATAATGCAGAGCCTTGCTCTGAGAATGCAGAGCAAGATTCCAGTTTAAAAAATCTATCTAGAACACAAACACAATGCCCATGACTTCATTTTTTTTCTTTCTTTCCTCCACAGCATGAACTCCAATAGGTCTGCTCCCTCATCCTCTGCAGGACCATGGGTAGTTGTGCTAGTGGAAATTGCACATAGATTTAATAGTTGTACTGGATAGGTATATCTTGGACTAGCAGCTGTTTCCCATGAAAACTTGTGGCTTCTAAACTGTATTAATTATCTTTAAATTATCTAAGTCTTGCTTGTCTGTTCTGTCATTGAATTTCAGGCTACAGGTGGTGCCAAGCCTCTTCCTGTAAGCATGCATTCTGTAGAAACTTGTAAGTGAGCCCTACCCAGATGTTTAAAATCTAGCTTAATGAATGTTAACATTGAGATATTTGAGCATTCTTATCCATTCAGACATTTTCAGCATCATGCCTCAGGCATTAGTATGGTGCAGCTAGTAGATACATCCTCTCACTGGAAGCACTGAGCAGAATTAAAAAGGGTGTCATGGGAACAGTTGTTGAATCACCTGCCTGCTTGCTTACTCAGAGCTGTTGTAGGTAAAACCTTGATATCCAGGTCAAGAAAAAGAAGGTTGTTTAGATTGCCCTAAGGAATGTTGTCACGGACAGTGTAACAACCTGCTTCCTTCCACCGTCACAGCTGACAACTTTTCAGTAATGTCATCTGGGCGTGGGCTTCAAGGTCAGCTTCTGCCTTTAATCAGCACATCTTAACAGTCTGTACCTCCTAGATTTTGTACGTAACTTGTAGCGTTCATTCTTTCACCCATGCTTCTGCTTATGTTAGGTGGTTATCTATATGTAGTCTTTGTTAACCTATAAACTCTTTTCTTACAGTATTTAACCCGTTCACTACCCTACTTCTCCCATATAATTAGCCACAATGTTTGCTTTCACTTACCAGTATCTACTCTAGAGTAACATCATGCTTTGGGTTCTTTAGCACTAACACAAAGGAAGATTCACAGTTCATTCCTTTCAAATAAAGAAATAAAGTAGTGATTATGCAAGTTTATCTTCTTTATCTCTTCAGTACACACAAAGTTTTCTGCTTACTATTTAAGCTGCAACCAAGCTTACATCAACAGAAACATCATTTCAGCTTGCAAGCAAATTTGGTGCTGCTGTGATTTACGTGCTTCCTCTCAAGTGGATGTGAAGCTTTGTCACTGTTTACCTCATGGTTCCTTTTCATTGTCCTGATAACATACCTTGTGTGTGGCTCAGAGTGCTGTCATGCCTTAGTACCTGAATGATGTCATTGTGGACTTCTTTCACTGCAGAAGCACTCATTTTTCTGAAAAATGAGCTGACCTAGCATATTTGATTGGAAGGAAAAGGTGTATTTGATGATGAGTCATGATTGCGCTTGGGGAAATAACTTGCCCTTATATGCTAACAGTGTAGGGTGTTTGTAATTTTTCCTTTCAGATGGCCTCTGGTAATTTTCAGTCTCCTTCATGTTGTGTGGAACTGAAGTCACGAAACTCTGATGTGATCTACTTTGGCCCTTTTGTGCTCCTGCTGCCTGAGAAGGCTGCTGTCTATCCTGCAGGAAGGCAGGCTAACTTGCCACAGTCCTCACTGAATTAGCCTTCTACAATCCTTGCCTTATCAGGTCAGTTATGCTGTGGAGTCTGCTTACCTATTGTAGTAGGATGGTATCTACTCTTCTATATCCTTCTCTTCCAAACTTCAAATTCTCTTATCCTTGTGAGTTTTTCCCAGATTTCTGGGAAAAAGCCATTAAATACTGAATGCCTACCTGCAGCATCAGTTATCAGACACAATGTAGGCTTTTCAGTAAGCTATCATAGAATTTTATGAATAGTAATTGAGTGAGAGATTGTATTTCTGAGGGCATCAATAGCCATTTACTCTCCAAGGTTTTTTCTGATCCGCGTCTTATTATATGTTCCCAACGCTAAAGATGCCTGTATGCTAGGAAAGTCAGATACAGGCAGAATTTTCTGTTGAAGGGATTTTCTGCACACTTTCCTTGTATGAATCACATTCTTATTTCATAGGGATTGCCAGCAGAAGAAACAGAATGAAAATGTAAAAAACAAACAAGGAAACAAAAACAAAAACAAAACAAAAACAAACAAAAACAAACAAACAAACAAAAAAAAAACAAAAAAAAAACCCCAAACAACTGAACAAACCCCTCGCCCTAAAAGAAAGAAACAACCTAAAACAAAAACACAACCAGCTGGTGAAACTCCAGTGATTCTTCCCAGTGATCTCCATTATTGCAGTTCACACTTTATCACATCATCTGCAGTGTCACTCTCTTCCAGTAGCATGTGTAGTCTGCTATGCTTCCTTGATCCTGATTATACAGGACCACAGTGTCCTCTGAGTTCTTAACTTTCATGGCTAAGTTACCCATGAAGAGTTCTTGTGCTGCTTTGGGCACAGTGAAAATCTAGAAAATCCCACTCAGTTTGAAGAGTTTCTCTAAAATTGTGCAGCAGAGTGACCTGCCAACAAAGCACTCTTGCTGCCAAAGGCCCCTGGTGGATTAGGTTCTTGCAGCTCCCATGTCCCTCTAAAGCCATTTGTTCATCTGAAGCCCTGTACAGGCAGTGTCATTCCCACAAGGTCAAAGCAAAGCAGGACAGGTGCTTTTCTTCTACCTTTTGCTGGTTAAAATTTGACATGATAGGACACATGTGCTGTTAGGATATGGAGAAGGAATTTCTTCTGTGAGACATTGCATGATGTTTGGATAGGGTTAGAGCTGCATCTGCTTTGCAAGGAAGAATTCTGGAAAACCAAATCACAGATATCTGGTTTGCTGTCTTCGTAACAAAAGCTGGTTGCTAACCTTTGTCACTTGAAGAGCTGTTGCTTTGAGGCCTATTTCATCCCTATAGAAGCTCTTCCCTATAGAAGCATCTGCCTGTGATGTATGCACGTCGTACAGCTATTCAGGATTCCAGAGGGGTATGGATGCCAGGGTCAGCTGCATGCTTTTTTGTTGCCTCTGTCTTTTGGTGGTAACATGTCTACCCAATATACAGTTCTTTTCATTCCTTTTGTTCTTCTTTAAACTGATGGCTGTGCTGCATGAAGAGCCCTTTTTTTTTTTAAATGGAGGATTGATGATGTCTGTTTTCAGATAATTGCAGAAACATGTTCTGGATTGGCTTGTCTTACTTGTTAGTTACACACCTTGAGTCATGTCATCAATATCTGACAGGTGGGTCAGAGTCACCTGTGTATGTCAATACCTGCCAAACACAGACTTTTTTCCTAGGACCATGTGAGGTCTTACAAGAAATGGTCTGGAGAAATTCTAGCAAAGATTAACTCTTAGCTGTTGACATTCTCATGCAACTCAGCCTTCGTGTTGCTCGCTGCTGTAAGTGGTAGGAGTGCTGCATGAACCTTAGCCTGTGCAATTAGCTTGATATATCTGGGAAAGCGTGCAGGAGACTGCATTTAGAATAAATCTGGTTTCCTGGGAAGCAGCAAATCTTCTGTCCATTCATCAGTTACATCATGAAACAAGAAGGTGCTACAGTATGTGGCCATCCCTTGATTCTACAATAGGCAAAAGAGTTTTCTTGGCCAGGAAAGTTGTGCTGTAAGTACTGGCACATAACTCAGTAAAAATCATGCTCAATAAATTCCTAGCAGAATAGTGAAGTTCTTGAAGAACAGTTTTCGAAATTCAGAACCATATTTATTTGTTTGAGAGAACCAGTTTGTTGGACTGAAAAGATACCATTAGTGTATTGCACAAAAGGATTGGGTTTCTCTTAGGAAAACTGAAGTGAAGAATGTCTTTAAGACTTCCAAGAGAAAAGCAGTAAACTCCCTGTCCTGTTAGTGGGAAATATTTTGATTACCTTCTGTACAGAGTATGCCCAGAAAAGAGAAATTTTCATAGTATCATAGAATGGGTAGGGTTGCAAGGGACCTCAAGGATCATCAAGCTCCAACTTTCCTGCCTCAGACAGGGCTGCCATCTAATCTAATACTAGATCTAATTATCTAATGCTAGACCGTGCTGCCCAGGGCTCCATTCTACCTGGCCTTGAACACCTCCAGGGATGGGACATCCAGAAACTCTCTGAGCAGCCTGTTCCAGCACCTCACCACTCTCATAGTAAAGAACTTCCCCCTGGAAGACATCCAACCTAAATCTTCCCTCCCTCAACTTGAAACCATTTCCCCTTGTCCTGCCATTGTAAAGAACTGACTTCTCTCCTGTTTATATGCTCCCATTATGTACTGAAATGCTTTAATGAGGTCATCCTACAGCCTTCTCTTCTCCAGGCTGAACAAGCCCAGCTCCCTCAGCCTGTCTTAGTAGGGGAGGTTCTTCAGCCCTCAGATCATCTTTGTAGCCCTCCTTTGGACCCTCTCCAACAGCTCTCTGTCTTTCTTGTATTGGAGGTCCCAAACCTGAACACGGTACTCCAGATGGGGCCTCCAGGAGGACAGAATACAGAGGGACAATTACCTTCCTGTCCCTGCTGGCCACCCCTCTTCTGATGGAACCCAGGCAATTTTAAAGAATGTAAACTTTTTTTTCTTCAGATAATATGGAAATAATAGGACAAACAACAATACATTGGATAATCAAGTTTTTCAAGTGAACAAGCATGTTTTTCTTGTGACAGTGCTTCTTGTCTAAAAGTGTGCAATATTCTTACACCAGTGTGTAAGAATCGTTATACTTACGTTCAACTTAGTTGTTCAAAAATTCACAGGATGAAAAATTTAATTTTCTTTAAGAATTTTGTCATATACTAAGATTAAAAAAAGATCTGTATAATTTTAATTTTTTTTTTTTTAATAAAGAAAACTGATATAAAATTTCTCCATAGCATCCTAAATCTTGAGCTTCTGTTGGTTCTTATGTGACTATAGGACCCTGCTGGAAGTTATTGATCCAAAGGCTTTGGAAGGCTGTTGGGTATTCTGTAGTTTAGAGAATAACTCTTTCCTATGGGTCAATGTTTTTATTTGGGAACTAAGAAGCTGTTGTGGATTAAACTTATCAAGCCAGAGTGCTTCTAAAAATATTTAAGTTTCTTTCAGTTTTGCCTGGTTTTCTGATCTGTATGTGTAATTAAATGGTCTTGGTTATTCCTATTTCTTATGTGTTGGCAGTCTGCTTTTTTCTAGGCTTAAAGAAACTACTTTTTCTAGCAATTGAAATGAAATCTTTTGCCTCTGGAGGATTGAGAATAAGGGAGCTTGCATAAACTAAATGGAAAGTAGGATGGTAATTACAGCTCATGCTGTGTTTTGATTTCACTTAATTTACAGTCTGAGGTGCAGCAAGTTAGCTGGGCATTTGAATGTTACAACTGTTGCAGTCTAATCACAGGAATGTAAAAAGACTACTCAAGTATTTTATTCTTCAGATTCATAGAAGTGTTCTAGAGGTTATTCTATGTATTCACTTGCAAATGGAGAAAAACTAAATGCTGTAAATAAAACAGTAATTACAATTGTCACTAAGAAGGGTAAAAAATAGACTATTTAAACTTATGAAGTTGCTTTGTAGTGTTGATTTATTGTGGTAAACTTAGCAATTGGATGGGGGAAAAGTGTGTTGATATTTCTTTCTATCTTCAGTCTATTTTTTTTTATTAAAAAAGCATTTTTTCAGATGAAATTGTTTTTGTATTTAAAAAAAAAAAAGAATTAAAGAACAGCATGCTACATTAGCAAGACTGAATTGATTGTATTACTGTTTAAGTTGAAAGTAGACCAATATTTTTTGAATGGATTTTTTAAACATAAAATCTTGCCTGTTTATGGTTTGGTTCACTAGACCAAATTAACTTGGACACTCGGCTGAGATTCTATTTATTCTGGCATAGGAACAGGCATTGGGCAGAACTCCTTGGTCCCAAAAACCTGGTAATGGTGAGAGGCCTCCGTTCCCAGCCAGCTGAATGCCTGAGGTATTTTGCCATACAGGAAATCAATTGCAGATGAATGCGAACTGTTTCCACTCCAAGTACATAAACATGCCTTATGGCAATATAAAGAGAAGGAAAAAAATATACTATTTTTTTTTTTTTTTTAAATCCAGCCTTGCATTCAATAGCTACCTGAAAGTTCAGAGGAAGAACATTGATATTCTGTTTCTGTGGGTTCTTCCCTGTCACATCTGGCTGAGTCTGTAACACAGAAATAGCGATGGAGGAAAAGAGAAGCAAATTAACCTTGAAGTGCTCCAGAAGATGCAAACATCAACCAGTGGTTTAGAGAAATGAAAATAATAAAAAAAAATCTGTGTCCAGTTTCTAGTTGATGTTTCAAGTGGTACTATGAAGCTGGGAAGGATTATAAGTTTAACTAAGGAAATGAGTTCTTTCCCTTATAAAATCAAGAAACCTGCACTTTTGAAGGCTTTAAGACAGGTTAATAACTTCTTCTAGAAAGAACTACATAACAATTCTATCAAAATAGTTGCTTTTTATTAAGTAAATATTTTCTATTAAGTAAATAGATGAAATGGTATCTATTTTTGATCCTTTGAAAGTAGCTAGATCAGATGCAGGTTGCAGACAGATCTTAAAAAATAACTAGTGGATCTGATTTGCCTAGCAGATACCTGTGTGTCCTTACATTGCTCAGCAGGGAAGTGGGGGATCATTTGGACAGAGGTTTCCAGGCATTAAAGATAATTAGGTTTAAAATCTGTGCTAACAATTTCTAGAAGCAGTGAGTGCCCTGAAGCTGTCAGTGGTTAGAGCTTGGGAATTGGAGAGCACTTTCCTACTCTGCTGCAGACTTAGAGTGTAACCTTAGATAAACTGTTTCATCTAGATTTTAATGACACGTAGGTGGGGAGGTACTCGCAGGGGTGCTAATGGGATTTTCAGAATCACATTAGTGTCTAATTCCTATTGAAAATCTAATACCTTTAGTCTGTCTGAACCAGATTCAGCACATGCTATGTTTTTGTTTCGTGTTAAAGGCAAAATGCAAAGGCAGTACTGGGGCTGTGGCTTTGAGTGTGTAGAATCTGGTGACTATGTCTTCCCCTGAGGATTAGATTTGTGCTCTATTATATCTTTTCTCTAATTCCTTAAATTTTGCAGGATGCCATAGATTGAAGAGAAGAGAGGAAAAGTGATTCCACTTTGCCTAACTTGACAGTGATTTCTTTGGTGAGTGCTCTAGCAGGTATATTTTATCTTTTTTTTTTTTTTTTTTTTTTTTAAATTTTTTTTTTTTTTTTAATTTTTATAATATTTATTCTTCTGGCTGAGCTAAATATTGTTGTCACTCAGTGAAAATGCTCCAAATAAACCGTGAGACTGCTTGATATGCAAATCCCATGTAATACCATAAAGGCCAGAGACACTAGCCAAGATAGTGGGGTTTTTTATGTGCCTGCAAGTTTGGATAATATAAAAATTTGGAGGCATCTAAGCAGTTATGACAGGCTAAGACCGCAGTTTTAGTATCTGTTTCTATAACTATTTTTTTTTTTTTTTTTTTTTTTTTTTTTTTGCTAAAGTTCTGTAGCGAAAGTTCTGCTTAGTTGCTTTTATTCTGCTCTTTTGGAGGTAGAAATGGTGTTTCTATAGAGAAGGAACAGTCCTATAATTAAGCAGAGTATAAGTTTTGGGAGATCTGGAACTTTTGTTTTCGGCAGAGATTTCCCATATTTCTTCTGTCATTTTGAGAACAAATTAATTTTTCTTTCCAAATTTAATTTTTTAGGAGGTTTCTTTTCTCTTCCTTTTTTTTTTTTTTTTTTTTTTTTTTTTTTTTTTTTTTTTTTTTTTTGTGGACTCTAAAATTCCTGGGGGACCTGAGGAATTTGAGAGAATACAGAAAAGCAAGAGTATATATGTGAATGAAGTATCTTTTGATTGGAGTAGCTGATTATGTTCATTTTGATAAACATCACCGTCGTTCCAGACATCTTCACAGTAGAGCTAGTTTAAGACTGCAGTAAATGTTAAAATGGTTTTAGGCAAGAAGGTCCCTTTTTCTTCGTTTTTCCTCTTTTCTTACCAAACATCTCAGACCCGATGCCAACCCAAAGGAATCTTTTCTTCTCTCAGAAGAAAGCGGGCATTCAGTGATGGGCTTTGAGGGTAACTGCACAAACACTGCTATTTGGAAAAAACTCTGTGATTTATAAATAACCTATTTTGCTCCTTCTAGATGAGGAAACTAATGCTGGACTCAGTATAGTATGGATTAATTAGAGAAAAGAAGCAAATTATGTTAATTGCCACAGGCAACAGAGGGAATATTAATGTACTATAGTAGGAAACTAAATAAGTATCATAATATAGGACATTTAATTCATTTTTATAGTATCTATAAGTGATCCAGTTGTGATCAAATGTTTACACAGTTTCAGAAGTGTGGCAATTTTGTCCCTTCCAATATTTTGAGGCTGCATTTCTGATAGATCTTAGCATGATTGCTCAGCATCCAGCTGAAGCTTACATCTGTTAAACATTAGTGAGATCTTTCCTTTGGATCCAAGGGATAACTGTGCCTGTAAGTAGGAAACCATTTTGCAGAGGATGAGAGAGGAAAGACCGGAGATTCTTGGTATTTTATAAAAATAGCTATTTGAATTTGAATAAAGCCACACGTTTTAACATAAACAAACAAAAAATTGAGTTGACCTAAATTCAGTAAGCTAGTTGCTTGTCTTATTTACTGATTAGTTAATTGCCAGCAATTGTTTTTCCTTCCACAAATATGGAGGGGCAGAGCGTTCCCAGGCTCCACACAGCACGTTGTTTTATTTAGCTGAAATTTATGCATATTAAAATGCACATTAAGTATTGATCTCATGACCTTAGGAAGTGAACTCTTGCACAAATTTCCCCCCCCCCCACGCCAGCCTTGAATTCTGCTTCATTTCATGCATTGCTTAGCCTTTATTTCTGAGCTGTAGTGATTTTAATCTGTTTTTATAATGAACAGAAAACATAAATGAGACTGAAGACTCGAATGAATTGTCTTCTGAAAGCAGAGAAAACATTGTTTGTAGCCAAGTCCTAAGAAGCAAAGGATTTCCTAAAATTCTTTGGGATACGTGGCAGACAAGAACACAGTTTACAGTGTTTCAGAATATTGTTGAATCAACAAAAATGGAGTGTGTGGGAATGTTTCAACTGAAGGCATGTGTGGTTCAAGGACTAAATGAAAGATATTTAGCAAGGACTTAATATTCTTTCATTTTCCCACGAAATTAAAGTATGATGAGTGGTGTTCTGCAAAAGTAAAAGCTTAATGGTTTGGACAGATACCGCTTTTAGGGCCAAATGTTAACTCTGTACCAAGTAGCCACCAGCAATTTTGGCAACTTCTCTTCAAGTTCTAAGACTAAATATAGATGTTTTAAGAAGATTTAATCCTCAGATTTTTTAGGGGGGTGGGACAAACAGTTTATGAAATTTGTTTATGTGTAGATATTTTCAGTTTGAATTGCAAGCAGTATGGTATGCTTTTAATGGTCTCAGTGAGTTGCTGTTTAGAATATGCTAATCTTTGGGAAGAATGAATATGGACTTGAATAACTCTAAATCATGATATCTAGTGTAGTGAGGGGAAAAAATAGCACATCCATATACTTGTTCAGAAGGAGTTTTAAAACACTGCATTTATGCTGTGGTTCAATACAAGTTTGAAAAACAGAAATTCATTGATCTGTGCATCTCCATTTGCTTTGTTTAGGCCAGGTATGAGGACTTGAGTACTATGTGGGGTAGAAGGAATGATGCATGCCCACATATAAGCTTGTCTGTAAGTCTGTTCTATTTGTGGTATGCGATGGAGGAAAGGTGCAGTGCAAAAATAGGGGCTTAGTTGTGGTGTGAAGGCCTGTTGAAGTTTCTTATTGCAGAAAATGCCTACCAGATTATTAGTGCAGCTGCATGAGTATCCATGGGAATATTCAGGGTTTAATATAGCATACTGGATTAAAGACTAATACTTTAATTAAAGCTACCACTTTTTAATGAGTTTTCCCCAAACCCTTCGCTGCTGATTGCTGATACAGACCTAATATGAAGTGCATCTTTAAGGTTGCTTGCTGTTGGCAATTTTATGAAATTGCTAATTCTACTTCACAGTTTACAGGACAGCTGACTAGCAACTGTGAAATTTAACAGAAGCCTGCACAGTTCTGACTGGGTTTCTCAAGATATTAATCCAAATAACTTATGCCAGCGACCTGCTGAAAGTCTAAACCTTTAATACATATAAATTAAGTTTTGTAAAAATTGTGTTTTTTTTTTTTTTTTTTTTAAAAAAAAGGCTTTAATTGATTAAGCATCTTTTGCAGATGCTGTCTTATTTTCTTACCAGTTCATATGTTTCAGGTTTTCAGCTGCAAAAAAGATCCTGTGAAAAGAATTGCCTGGACAAATTCAGGAATAATATAATAAGGATTTTGTATATTCTGTGGTCAAAGAATTCTTTTCCAAGTTTTTGATCTCGAGATGTTGAACAAAAATTCTTATCTCTACCCTTATTTAAAAGTCAACCCAAAGACAAGCTGCTTGCCCCTACTTTCCCCTATGCTCCCTCAAAGCAGTCAGTTCTTTCCAGCTGCCATCTCCTATTGTTGTGGTCAGATGATCAAGGAAAAGTGTATGCTTCCTTTTGTGTCCAGTAGATAGGAGTTCTTAACTGATGACTGCTGCTTTCTTTCTGACATAAAGGAAATGAATGGGCAGCAGTGATTATAGCACATCTGTTGTTTTCTGTTGAGCATCCTGTACAGCAGTGAAACTGACTTGAAGACAACTTTTTTTTTCCTGTTCAGGACTAGTTAGTAGAGGGGATATGGGTGACATGTGACAGCATTGTTCCTTTGTCACAGGTGTAGTCAGAGCAGAAAAACAAATAACTGGGACAGAACGACTTGTTTATGTTTTACAAATAAGTATGTCTTACAAAAAAGCCCAGTAGTTGCAAAAGCTTTGGGGATGTACCGCCCTTCGGTTGCCCTGGGTAGAAAATGAGTTCTGCCTTCGTGGTGTAGTTTCTGCATGGTAGGCACTTAAGATGGTTCTTTATATCATAAAGATGTGAATGGAAGCGGGGTGCTCTCAGTGCAGCCCCTGATACTCTCTGTGAGACCCTTTGATTGTGTCTATGGGAAAGTGTTTTCCTCACTCTCATCTAACACAGTGTGTGAGAAAGCTGTTGATTGAAAGAGCTCTCTAAATCGGAGTCCTTACCACATCATTTGTTTTCCTTTATTTCTTTCTTTTGCTTTTTATTATGCTTAATTGCAGCATTTCTTGTAAGCAAGGTGCCAGTACTCTGCTTTTGCACACGCTAAATGCATTGGTACTTAAAGAGTCAGTATTTATGCTGAGTTTAGAAGGAGCTGTTTAACTAAATCTAGTGTGCTGGGTAGTGCTGCCCTCTTTCTTTGGAGTTTCTGATGATGTGTGCCTGCTAAAATTGCCTTTTGTTTTTTTCTTTCCCCCTCAGTGTGTACGTGTATCTTTTTTTCCCCAATCCTTTCTTGCCATTTGACATACCAAGATCATCTTTGCCCCTTTCTTCTTGAGGATCTCCTTCAATTAATGGGGGGGTATTGAAATGTACAACTTTGTATGCCTAAGATGCTTTTTAGCTGGAGGCTTACAGCCTTTTTAGAGCTAAGCAGGTTTTTCAAATAACAGGTGCACATGTCCACTAGAGATCAGAAAAATGAGCAAGAATAAACAGTGCTGTAAACGAACATCAACATAGTTAATGATGCCATAAATCAATCATGCTGCAATTATGGCCTAGAGGTACATATGCACTTACGGTGTTGGCAAAGCAGGTATCAATGTGATCCCTTCCTTGGGTGCTACTTCTACCTGCACCCTAAACACAGACTGTGCAGAGTAATTAACTGTATAGTGGTCCAGCATAGCAAAGGTTAAACTTCTGTCATGGCTTGCTTTTTCCTGTAAGTGTGAATGGCTGTTATTTTAGAAAGCATTATTATATCAGTTCCAGCCAAATGCACTTGCATGAACTTCTGAGGAGATATTTGATGATATTCAGAACACATTTCAGAAAATTGATGTTTTCATGTTTCTGAAAAAATAAGCTACATAAAAACAATTTTGAGTCTGTCTTTCTCTCTGTTTTTCCATCTTTCTGTCTTCCCATCTTCCTTGTAGTAAATTTAGTCTTTGTGGGTTTTTTTTTTTTTTTTGAATGGGGGTGCGGTGGTGTTTTGTTTGTTTTTGATAGGCTTGTCTGAGAGTAATTTAAGCAATTAAATAATCCTTTTGTTTTCTGAATGAGATATACAGAGCCACTGTTCATGCCTCCAAAGCCTTTCAAGCACTTAGGCTATCCCCACAGGATTTCGGACTTATCTTGCATCTGCTGGCAAGCATTATGTTGTAGCTAAATATTAGTCATGGTACTAGCCAAGTAATACAGGAAAACCCCATACAAATCTGTATTTGCTATATTTGCTCCTTTTTTATTTTTTAAATACTGTTCAAGGGACAGTGTTAATGTTTATGATAAGTTTTAAGAATCATAGCAGTGCCTCAGTGCAGTGTGTAGAACCGTCTCTTGCAATAAACTTTTGACTATTTGTGAGACTTGGTATATTCCATTTGCTATACAGAGGTTTTCTAAAATGCATGTATTATGGAATCCAGGCTTTGGGAATGGCTGTGACATCTTTCATCCTGAGCTAAGGATGCAGTAGGTGGCTTGTAGCAGGGCTGGAGATTGTTTTACAAAGACCTCAAAGAAAGCTCTTTGTTTTGAGCATCGATGACTGTATGCTTAGAACAAAATCCTTACAAAAATACTTTTGGGGCAGATACTCACCAGAGCATTGTGATTCATAGCTATTCAGTAAAAGAAACTGTAGCATGAACTTCAACCCTGAAAGAAAGATTAGCTACTGCCGTTATCAGTACAGACATCACTTTGAAGATACTGAACATCTGGTTTCCTTCTGGGAGAATTACATTTTGTCCACTTGACCCTTTGTAAAAGTAAATATTTATAATAGTTACATTTTGTAGGGATTTTTTTTTTTTTTTAATCTAATACATGGGGAAAAAATTCCTACTTTGCATACTTAGCTGGAGTAGCATAAGTGCAGTACCTTAAATGCTGTTTGGTTTTCTATTTGTGAGTTTCTTTTGTAATTCATAGTAATACCAGAATAGAGTCTATGCTTTCCCTTCCTTCCTTCCTTCCTTCCTTCCTTCTTTCCTTCCTTCCTTCCTTCCTTCCTTCCTTTTTTTTTTTTTTTGATAAAGCATTTATCTCTTTCCTCGCTCCCTTGTTACCTCCCAAGAGTGTGTTTGTTGCCCCCACAGACATTTTAGATGCAAGGATAAATCCAGCCTGAATATTATGATTAGTACATAATAATAATTTAGAAATGTGAAGTTGACTATTAAGTATAGTATATTTTGTATTTGAGCATCTCTGCCTTCCATGATCAAATGGAGTCTGAAGACTACTGGAGATGTGTATTCTAATCCTGTTTTCAAGTTTAAATAGAAAGCACCTGAAGTCATAGTTATTATATTTGTTTCTTCTATTTAGAAAGTTTTGGAAAAAAAAATACTCTTCATGCATTCAGATTTAAACACTACAATTGCTTGTTTTGTGGAAGTATAACAGTGAGTGAGTGTCCATTTTTAAAGGACACAATGTGTAGCCGCTTCAGTAAAAAAAAAAAAAAAAGCATTAGGCTTTGTGAGATATTGCACTTGAAAAACATTAGAAAGTGTAGTCGGATTTTTTTTAAGCTTTTTTTTTTTTTTAAATATAGGACTTCACAGAACTGGTGCACATTCTCTTGTCAAAATAATAATGCTATTTAAAACTGAGTCTTACATTTGGCAGGAAGTTCTGTTGGTGTGTTTTTTATCCTTTTTATTTATACATATGAGTTAAAGTCTTCCAATGATTTTTCTTAAAACAAAACAAACACACACACAAAAAAAACCCAAGCATTTTCAAAATTCTACATTTTATTTTTCTGTAAGTTAGGAAAATAGTTGTCTGGCAGTTCCTAGTATACTGATGTTTGTTTTGGGGATTTGTTTCCATAGAAGAGGTTCGTTCTTTGTTTTAATATGAACAATCTGACAAAAATGTTAGAATGGTTTGGATTGGAAGAAACCATTTAAGAACATCCATTTCCAACCCCCTGCTATAGGCAGGGACACCTCCCTCTAGACCAGGTTGCTCAAAGCCCCATCCAGCCTGTCCTTGAATGTTTCTAGGTAGGGGGCATCCACAGCCTCTCTAGGCAACCTGTTCTGGTGTCTCACCGTGCTCGCCGTACAGAATTTCTTCCTAACATCTAGCCTAAATCTACCCTCTTTCAGTTTTAAACCATTTTTCCTTTGTCCCTTTGCTACGTGCCCTTACAAAAAGCCCCTCCTCAGCTTTCCTGTAGGCCCCCTTCAGGTACTGGAAGGCCACTATAAGATCTCCCTGGAGCCTTCTCTTCTCAAGGCTGAGAAGCCCATCTTTTTTAGGTCTGAGATACATTGCTTATGTAATGGGCACCATTACTGCCTTCCTTTTTGTTGGATGTACTAATGCTAAAGGTATATTAATCTTTGGGGTGAAGTAAAGCCTTCAAAAGATAGCGTGCCACTTCAGAATAGAGAGCTTTTGATCAGGTGAGTTAGAGGATAGTAGAAAGTATTTGTGCCAAATCTGCATAGAATCTAACCCAAAACTTAAGAGTTTTCTGCGTTTATTTTGAGAATAAGATCATAGTTCTAAAATTTGCCTCGTGCACCACTCTTTATGACAAATTATATTACAGCAGACTTTAAACAGGACATTATAATTTGAAAATTTATTGTCTCTCTGAAACACTTCTGGTAACACAAGATATAAAGCTATTAATTTGGATAGAACAATGAGTTCTTTATGAATTGGCAGTAACTCATTTTAAATCTGGTCCTAAATTAGTGATGATCAAGGGACAGTAGTCTGCAATAATGACCATCTTCAAGAGCTACTTAATCTGTAGTAATACACTGGTGCTATTCATAATATCCATATTGCTACTATGCATATAAAAATAAATAAAACCTGGACAAAAGCATAAAATTCACATAATCAAACAGTCTGTCGTCTTTGACTTTGTAGTTTTTGGGGGTGTCTCTTGTTTTTCCTTGAATCAACAGTGGTAGACCTACTGGCCTCAGACTTACCCTGAATAGCATAGAGGTGGAGATTTTCTGCTCTGCCACTGGAGTGAGCCTGACTGCTCTGCCAGAAGTAAGATAATCTTAGGAAGTGAATTTATCATTGTGTTATTTTCTGTTTTCCAGTTATTCTCCAGTCCTGAGAAATGGACTTCTCCTGCCCCCAGGAGGAATAAATGTCATGAAACCAAAATGTTTGCCATTCTAGGGACTAGAGGAGCCCCACACTAATGCTTGATTAGCCATTGTGCCATGTAATATGTATGATAATCAAATGAGTCCTCAGATCTTTGTTGTTACTCATTCCGTGCACCTAGGTTGCAACCCTAAATGTAGTTTAAACACCTGAAGTTGTAGTTGTCATAAAGCTTTTTTACAACCTTTCAGCACTGAGCGACGTGTACATTTCTCAATATTGTTAAACCATATTTTGTCTTATCTGTACCCTTATCAGGTGCAAGGATATAGATACTTGAGCAAATTCTTTAGTGTAAATAACTGAATGTGTGAGGGAGGCATGAAATTCCTCTGCATGAGCAGTTTCCTTCCCTGGTTCCCTGGATATTACTTTTCAAAGATGAGTGATATAATCCTGTTGTGTGCTTGGTGGAAATGAGATAAATAGCTGGGGCTTTTCCTTAAAATGAAATTGGCATTGCTGATAGAAAAAATCATGCTTAATTCTGTGTTTATTGAAAGCATAATGTCAGTATACATTTACGTACATATAAATAGGCATAATGTAAATATTGCAATATCTCTATAGTATTGTACTTCCTGCAGTTGATCTTTATCTGTAAAAGAAAACAAATCATTTTCCCTTGATGATTATCTTGTGTTAATCTAAAATTGCTTAGTTGTATTTTTAAAGATGTTGCTTGTGATAGATGTTTTGGAGATGACAGTGTCCACTGGTACTTTGATAGGCTGAATTAAAGATGGGAAATTGACAAAGTATATCTCTTACCATATATGAAGTATTAACACTTAATTTGTGCTATTTGGATTTTCCACACAGCCTACAGTACCAGGCTCACACTTACAAATAAGATGCATACAAAAAATACAAATACCCTGAAATTAGTCTTCCCAGCTCAAATATTTTAACATACATATAATGCTTATGGCTTCTAAGGAAGCCATCATAGCCTGTGGTTTGCCTTCTGACTTAGTGAGGAGGTAATTTCAGCCTTCTTTTTACTACTTGGTGCTTCTGCTAATATCTGAGCGGAGAGGGAAAATACTGCTTTTTGCAGCAGCTCTAACAGCTTTTCTTTCCCAGAAGCAGAACAGGGTGCCAAAGGATATAGATGATCACACACACAGGTTGCTGCTGCTCTCATGAACCAGAATGGTTTTAGCAAGGCCCAAAATCGAATTTAAAAGTTGTCAAAAAGTTTGAAGTTGGTAGTTACAAGTGATTTATAATAAATAATCAAATGCTTGAACTTGCATGTAGATTTTGCCTTCAGCCACTTTGGGAAAAGGCAAAATAGCCCTAGAAGCATTACAAAAAGTATGTTCTGTAACCCTCTGGGGTTTACGTAGTCCAAATCTTGTTCCTCGTCTTCGCTCGTTTTTATCTCACACCTATGTTGAAAGTAAAACCAATTAATAAAATTGCTTGGATAGAAGTACTATATAGATACCTGCTTTAAAATAGATAAAATATTTCTTACATTTAGATCAAAAGCTTTCAAGATTTCCCAAAATTACTAGTAATTTTGAAATTTGGTCATGACTTCAACCTGAACTGAAATGATTTTTTGGAGAATGTCAGGTTCCTGTTTTCCACAAATTAGCGCAGATTCCTAAGTGACTAAGTGACTAAGTTTTGAAATGTTTGGCCTTACTTTTGTAATACAGTGCCTTGCAGCTTCTTCCCTAACTGTATTCGCCTTTGCTAAAGCTGTGAAGGAGTTGGAGTTAAGCAAGCAACAACAACAAAATCCAGACCACAACAAATCTCACTTCTATTAAGGATCTGCTTTCCATTTCATGCCAGCATTACCCTGACAGCGTCAGAGGGACTGCCCAAACCTCAGACTCATGTGTTCCCTGAGGTGGTATCTTGATCAGTGGTATCACTGCAAGTGAGCTGGGATAAGTGGGGGAGGTAGGGACCAAGGAGAAGAAAAAACTTCTGAACAGCAGAATTTGAAACTGGCGTGGCAATAGTTTGATTGATGTGCCGTGACAGGTTGGCACTTATAGGGGAATGAGAACCCATGTTTGGCAAGAAATGCTGGCAGCTTGGTAATAGCCCTGGGACCACCATACAAGTTGAGGGGAGGGCAGGGAGAAGAAGATGGAGATGAGAAGGAGGTGTAATGACTGCAGTCAGATCTAGAGGAACAAATGCTTCTTTCTCTAACTGCTCCTATTGCTTAAATGGAGTAAGGCTTCTGGGCTGCATAAACTCATTTGCTTGTGAAGTAGGATGGTTTCCTGCTTTTTCTGGTAATATACACAGCCCTTTATGCATTTGAAATTTTAAGATACAACAGAGTCTTCTTTTCTTTTTTAATTTTGCCTTGCTGAATATGCTGACATCATCTGGGAGCCCAGATGCTGGTCTTACTTTGCCGTTCCGCCTGCTGGATCCAGCTGAAACTTGGAGTCATTAGTATGCACTTCATGTGTTGGCATCCTCCAGAATGCAGAATGTGGAATAGACAGCAAGAATGGAGGAACGGGTATTTTTATGTACCAAAGGCTGAATTACTTAACTTGAAACAGCATTTACTGGAGCATGTTTGTGTTTTTGCTTCAGCAAATCAGTATTTAATATTTTAATAAAACATTAAGGCTTATAAATGTACATATATTTAGTTGTATATCTTGGCTGGGCTTTAGGTTTGTTCCTCCATCACTGAATACGGGAAGCTATTTTGTAAAAGGTTCACCTAAGTTATTTCTTCCCTTAAAAAGTGGAAGAAAAGGAACTTTCATCTGAATTCATTGGGCTTAGCTCAGAGAATTCAAAAGGCTTTGGAAATTCACTGAAGTTCTTGATACCAAATTGAGTAATATCCCCTTGAGTATTTACTTCAGTCAAGTCTGTTTGGAGATTTCTCCCTCTCCTCATCCCCCATTCTTATTTGTATTGATTTCCAGTACTAGATAAAATGGACAAAGAAATGATAGAAAAGATGAGTTCTCCAGAAGCTTTCTTATTCTTGTGGCCTAACTTTGTGTTCTGTGTTTACATACATTGAAGTAAATGGAACAGCTGAGTTTCATACTACAGATATCACTCTGTCAGTGGGAATTACACTGCCGGGGGAAAACAATGTAAGCCATGGCTTTTATTTCTCTCTGAAACCACACCGTTGATATACACGTCATAAAAAATGACTCAATATGAAAGAAGTATGTGTGATAGTTTCTTATTGCTGGTTATGGTATAAGATTTGATACAGTACAGTACAGTGATTTGTTGACGTTAACTTATTTGTATCCTTCCATACTTCTAACACAGTGCAAAATATTTATGTGCACTTGAAACTTCTTGGTGTGATTTTGGGAATTATAGTGGTTTTAGCTTGTTTAAGGAAAATTGAATTGCTTTTTGTAGCTAGTTGCTCTTTCTCATCATCTTTCTGAGGATAGAAATGAAATACTTGATTTCTCTCTTCTCATGTTGTTTACGTATAAATGTGCTGCATCTTTTACTCTCTTAAAACTTCCCCAGGTGAGAAAAGGTAGGAAGAGAAACATCTCTGTGTCAGTGATGGCAGTTCTAACAACACAAGAGCAAGGAAAGCTGACTGTTCAATGTGTGATGGGTTTCTGATTCTCTAATAGTGGCATAAAAAGCTTCACTTCCCGGTGTGGTTAAAAAGGAAACTTAAAGTTGGTTTTCAGCACTGGTGTGAACTATTTTGGGGGAGAAGAGAAGATAACTAGGATTCCAAAGTGAGAAGTGTTAATAACAGAAATTTTTAAAAAGGCACGTAGTCTTAGTATTGTCTAACGCTTCTCAAAATGTAAGGTAACACTGGTGGAAATCCTTTATTGAATACCACAACTGTATCCAAACATGTTTCCCAATGGTCATGTACTTCAGATAATTTTAAATCTAAAGTGTGAAAGGATTTGGGGTGATTTTTCTCCTATCTAATGGAAAACTGCAAAGCAACATTCATTTCACCAAAAAACGTCTCCTGGCACCAGCTGTGAAGATTTTTGCTTCAAGAAGCTTAACAGATCTCTGGAAGACTCAGCGTTTGTGTACTCTTTTATGATCTGTTGGTAAAATAATATCAGACGACTATTATTTTAATACATAATAGGTATTTATTTGGTACTATGCTCGAAAGCTAGGCCGAAGTACAAAATTGTGATTAACCAGAGACTAAGCATGAATGAGTGTTTTAAACTATAGTTTTAAACTATATAGTTTCTCTGTGCTCTTCACTAGGAATATGCATTTAAGTGCCACAAATGTAGATAGGGCTAATCTTGCAATTGCAGGACTCTGCTGATCTGGGGATGTGATATGCAAAGCTCACATATACAGAGAGAGGGCCTTGGCTCACCATAGCAATTAGTCCAAGTATTCTGTAGGTAACTGCCAACTTTGGCTCTAAAAATGTATTATTTGCAAGTCACACTTCAACACTTTTGCTCTGGAGATGTTTGATAAATAATGTAGTGTTTTTACAGGAAATGTCCCAATCTTAGTTACGAAGCCATTCATTCGACAACTTACTTACAAGAGAGTGTGCTCAGTGCTGTTAGTTTATATTTTACTGATTTTCTTTTTTCCATGTGTATGCAGTGTGCAAATATATAACTAAGTATGTACACCCAGACATACATGCCTATGCAGTAGGGAGAAGGAGATGAAGGAGCATGCAGTGGTCCTGCTGCCAGGGCTTGGGAGGCAGCCAACGGCAGTACTTGGATACTGGAACATGTCAGAGTTGAGAAAGGTTTATCCATTGAATGTTTTATGGTCTTTGTACTGGTGTTTTCCTAATTTCGTGTACTCTGTGATGAAAACAAAACCCCAGACGTTTCCATTAATCACACTTCATGAAAAAAGCCGGATGGTCTTTTTCTGATGGCTGCAAGGAGAAAAATATGTTTTACAGGGTACATACATTTAAGTAGCTTCATTATGAATAACTGTACTTTGGCTAGTAGCTCAGATGACGCTTTCATGAAAAGCCAGCTTGGATATTCTTTTTCTAATAACTTTAAAGTCCATCTCTCAACCTCCCAACTCACCAGTAATATTCCTCTCAGTTATACAAGTCCATTGCAATTGCAGGAAGCTCACAATCAGCTTTCAGGGAGTCCTTTTCCTGACACTGAGTCACAAACTGCATCCATTCCTTTCCTTGCAAATATAATGGAGTCGCCATTTCTAAAGATGAGAGAAAAGAACTCAGCGAAGGATCTAAGTGTGATAGTTATTCATTATGGCTTGAAGTAGGCTTCCCTTTTGTGAATAAGAGGCAGCAATGCCAAACCAAACATTTTAGTTTTTATTTTTTTTGGTCTAGCTTTCCAGAACAGTTTATAGATGAGGGGAAAAATATTTCTTCCTCTTGTTTACTTATTACAAGGTGAATGAACCTTCAGGACAGTGCCGACATTTTGTCTTTTCTAAGTATGATCTACTTTTGAAACTTTTGCTTTGCGTTGTCATTTTTTTTTCCCCTGTAAAATAACATACAAAGTTATTTCTTTAAAACTGTATAGTGTAGCCAAATATATTATGAGCATTTTATTTAAGAGGTAAAAAAGCATAGTTAGAGTTGTTACATAACAATCACGCTATTGCTAGCAAAACTAAAGAAAAATAATTGCACCGTGAAAACTATGTGTGTAAGAGAATAGGTTGTGATTTTGGTTTGGTAGAGAAACATACTTCTGGTTTCTATTTTTCTCCTCCTCTTTCTTTTTTGGGGGGCTTTCAGAAAGATGTGTTTAAATGGAGAGAAGTGATGCCTAAAATAGATGGCTCTAAAATGGATGCATCTCTACTTATATTTTTATAATGCGTTGAGTTGTTCAGTGGAATTTGAGGATTTACTTTCGGATGCACTCTCTCTATTTCTTAAACTGTTCATGACTGCAGTTTCAAGGTTATATGACTTTAGGGAGACTTTGTTCCTTATCTCAGTGTTTTGACTCTGGCCCTACTCAGAATGAAAATAATTACGAATTTTATTTGTCTCATAGATATTATCTTTTCTACTGACCTTAAAAATATCAAAGAGCTTTTCTTTAAGAGGGCTATGAAACCTTCATATGAGACACAACAAGATAAATAAACCCAGAAGAACTTCAGTTATTATCATAGTTGTGTGATTTCAGGAGAGGCTACCCTATGGAACATGCACAGTCAGATGTCCTCCCCAAGGTGACAACAAAGTTTTTTCCCTTTTTCTATGACATAAATATGACAATGTTAGTGAACTTTAGCTGGTTGTCAAGAAATGCTCTGGAGCAGAAACAGATATCTGAAAATGAAGTGCCATAATGTGAAAGGCTTGCAGACATGGTGAGTATGTAAGTACCTGAGAACAAAATTATTCAGATGTGTTTGAATCTCCATGTGGAAATGGGTTTGAGTTTGTTTAATGCTTTGTGTATTAAAACTTGCAATCATTGTCATGTAACTTTCTTGCTGAGATTGGATTCTTTGTGTTGCAACAACACCTTTTATTCCTTGCAGGCTGTTTCAGTTTCATTTCCTCTGCTAATTGAGTGTGGAATGATGAATTTGCACAACAGTGGACAGAATATAGTGATATCCTAAGCACAGGGATCAAGCAAAAAGAGAGTGTAGCTAGCACACAACCTCTGTAACAGAAAAGCAATTTGCAGGAGACTTAAAGCCCGTGAAAGCAGGTATCGGGTATTAACCAAATCAGCATCTCTCCCATTATGTGAAGTTCAGGTCTTTGAAAAGGAATTCGAGCAACTCTGAGAACAGTGCTGAAATTCTTTTCCTTCAGGTGTTTTTCCATAACCATGAGCACTATAATGCAACTTTGTTATTGCTAGAATTTGACAGGTTCTTATCCAGCTTTTGGAAGGAGGGTTTAGCGTGGTTTTTTTTTTTGTTTGCTTTGTTTGTTATTGTTTTATCGGTAGTGATGTGGGTTTTTTTTTTGTTTTTTTTTTTTTTTTGTTTGTTTGTTTTTTCCTCTTCTGTTTTTTCTTCTCCTTTGGAAACAGAGATCTTGAGCATCTGTAGTTGTTTTTGAAACTTTTCTTATGAGAAAGTGAATTTTATAAAAAGAGGAGATGGCATTGAAGAGCAGATTTCTTTGATAGAGTAGTACTTAGTAGATTCTTGCTACTAACTCTGCTTGTAGGGCTTTGCTAGGCTTGTCTGTTAGTCTATAAATATTTGGGCGCTGATCTCCTTGTCCTGGTTTTCATTGTTTTCCTTCAGAGTGTGTTTCAGGAATGTCTCATGCTAAGATATTTCACTCAAGTCTGTCTGTTTTCACAAGTTCACCTTCAAAAGAGGTGTTCATTGTGTCAGACTATGCATGCAAGTGAAATGTGATCTTTTGATGTCTTTGTTTGTATGTTGTTTTTTTTTTTTTTAACTTTTCTGAAGACGAAGGAGTCCTGCTGAGATTAATTTCACTGTACAAATGCATGAGAGAAGGAAGGTGTGATCATGTATTTTGAAAAATATAGAGTTCTTAGAGTAGAAATCTGTTTTACTCTGATGATAGAAAGCTTAGAAATAAGCAAAAGGAGATGGAATGTCTTGGCAAGTAGGCTATCTAAACACAGATCAAGACTTGAGCAGTAAGCAGGACATATCAGACACCAGAAGG
Source organism: Centrocercus urophasianus (assembly GCF_019232065.1). Taxonomy (NCBI): domain Eukaryota; kingdom Metazoa; phylum Chordata; class Aves; order Galliformes; family Phasianidae; genus Centrocercus; species Centrocercus urophasianus. The sequence continues at coordinate 55,860,086 of NW_024884142.1, read as the reverse complement.
TGTAGAGTTTTGTAGCACTTGCTTGGCACGCTGGCCAGAAGGGACAGGCAGTTTCAACTGCACACACTTGGTTTGTCTGTTTCATTGTCAGTAGCAGCTAGTGCCACCTGCGGGAACTTTGCTGGAACAGGTGGTGTTAGCATTCAGAGGTGCAACACCATTAGGAAACCGGATGGGAATGTGCTATCAGAACTTTGTGTCACCATAGAAGAGGTACTACAGGCTTTTTTCTATCAGTTTGTTATGGTATGGCGTGATTACAGCAGTGTAGGGCTGATCTCTAAGCAAAGTTACATGTTCAAAAGGTGATATTTAAAAAAATATTTACTAACAGTTGATCTTTAAGAAGTAAAAGTGATAGTGGTTAATTATACTAAAATAATGTCATATAATCTGCTCAAAAATGACTTGAGTTAGAAGGCTTCCACTTCTGCTGAGCTGATAAATTGCTGTGCTCTACACAGAGTTAACGTATCAGAAGTAAATAATGTGTATTTCACCATTAAAACCTTGTATCTTTCTGTTTGGACTTTGAACTGATACTCCACAGGGGTATTTAGGGGTGTACAGGTTATTTGATGGACTATAAGTAGAGGTTTTGATCCCACAGAAGACCCTGCAGAGAAGGCTTTCTCTTTGTTTTCCTTGGCAGAGCAACAGCACATGGTGGTGTTAAGCAAGGAGTCTTGCAGCATGTTTGGACACTGACCAAATGTCTCGTCTTTTCAAGAAATTCATTCTATACAAAGTTTGAAGGAGAAGATTCCATGTCTTGTTCCCTCCTAGACCTTGGATCCCTTGTTACTTTGCAAAAATTCACTCTCTTGGATAGTATAGTGACATACAATGATTAGTTGCTGAACTCGATCTTTTAGTGGGTTTGAAAAACCATTGCCAAGCTCTGGGGCAGGACTAGAAATGGATTCAGAGCTGTAGGAGAGACTGGAGAAGGAAGACGTATGTGTAGCAGTTAAACCACAGAGGAGGCAGCCAGCTCATTCCTTTTGCTGGAACATTTGTGATGTTTTCAGATCCAAAACCAGTGAATTGCAGCAAACCAAAATGAAAGTGACAAGGGGAATTCTGTGCTTTGGTCTTTACTTGAGGGGAAAGAGTTGGGAATTTTTGGTTGCAGCTGCAATTTGAACAACTGACTCCAGAAACTAGTCAGAGAATGCTGTAGCCTTGTGCTGTTTTGAAGAAAGGTGGAGGAGAGGTTGTGTTGCTATGACTTTCACTGATAGGGCAAATGAGATGTAAAGAAAGTTTTGTTCCTTATTGTCAGCGTAGCTCAGATGATTTTGTTCATACCAGCTCATCTCTTGGTACAGTACCGTTGTCACTTTTGCAGCCTTTCTATGGAAAATGAGGTGCTAGGGAGACCTGCTTTGGCTACGAGACATCTTATCCCCTTCTCCTCAGCCAAAAATAGGGCTTGGAGTGCCTCAATGTGTGTTTTGATGCAGGGGAAAAGAGGGCTGCGAGAGTTTTGTGGGAGAGGACTGCTGGAGAAGGGAAGCAGTAATTCACACCCACATCCAGGGCTCACCTGGAAGGGAATGAAAGGAGCTGTTAGAGTTCTGTGCAGTTTTGAAGAACTAAATACTAACTTGAAACAACACTTTAAATATTAAACAAGTACTACTACGTTACTGGGAAAGATTGAGTGGTGATGATGCATAGGCACATCAGCAAGGCTTAATGGCATACGAGGATTTGTGTCCTCGTAATTTCTGTCCTTCCTTTCCATGATACTTAGAGTTTTTTCAATGTCATCTCTTGGTTCATGTGAAAGAACTGTGTTAGTGTTTGCATGTGATCTAGCTTTCATGGTTTATGTGACCTTGGATGAAAGCTATCCTTGTGGGTTTCAGAGTAGTAATTCTTCAGGTCCAGAAGGGAATTTGAAGGCAAACAAATTGCTAAAAACTGTATCTAGAACGGATGTTCTTCTCTAACAAAGATATATGCAGCCTTTAACAGCAAAATGTCAAGTTCTGGTCACACTAATGTGGGTGAGATTTTTGCAATAACTTTCCCTGGAATCTGCAGTTCATCCTGTGGCCTGTGACATTCTGAATGCTGTTTTTGGTCATCTGAGTGATACTGCCTTCAGAAACACATCCACCCAAGAAGTATATCATTCTGTGAGGGCTGTGGATGAGTACCAGAGTTTACTTGTTAATTTGCAGAATATGTCAAGAAAACTGCAAGTACTCCCTTTCTCCCAAGCCAATCTTACATTTCATTTTCTTTTTTTTTTTAAAGTTGTTAGCAGGAAGAATTCATCCAAATATTTAAAAATAAATGAGCAGATGGTTTTACTATTAGCAGTATTGTGTGTAATGTCAGTTGTTTCACGTGTATTAATCTGTATTTGTGGCTGTTTAAACTGCAAAAAGCTACATCTAAAAATAAAAGTCAGTATTTAAAGGAATGCCCCTGTTGATCGTGAATAAAATGGCTAAAACAGGAGCAGGTCTTAATATTAGTATTGCTGTTTGTGTCTATGGAAGACTGGAAAGAAGTGTACTGTGTATTTAAGGCTCTGTGCTGTGAGAGATTTTTTTTAAGAAATCCGATCTTCTTTGAATACGATCACTTCCAGCTCTTTGGAACAGATACAGTGAAGACGCTATTGATGTGACACAAAGGAGGAGGTTCAGATTGGATTTTGGTTTGTAATGTTAGTTGTTCAACACAAATACATAGCTGGATTCCATAGGTACCACTGCAAACAGTGCTGTTATCAGCAGTAGTTTCTTTCAATCTGCTTGATGCTTTTTTAGAATAAAGTAATTAGTTGATAAGGGAACAAAAATGGAACAGAAATCTTCTCTCTAATGAGAATCTCTCCAAGAAATTGAAAAATTGCAGTACTTCAGTTTATAATTATTTTCAATAATCACCAAATACCGTATTTTTACATTTTTAGCAAGGCATAGTCAGTTTAAGAGACCAGGAATGTATTTGTCTGCGAAATGCAGGTTTTGTATATTTGTTCTGCAGCATGCTTTTTAAAAATTATTTTTTCAATCAGTTGTGTTCTCTAACTTGGAACATTTTCTCATGAATTCAGTTATGCTGTGCTATTGACTTGGACACTGTGTTTAAAGGAAATAAGGTCTTATATTTTTCATAAAATCAAAATAAAAAAAAAATACAATTTTTAAAAGCAGGATTTTAAAAAGCAAACTTATCTACTAAAAGGAACAACAAATCTCTTGAATTAGGACTTCCCAACATGCCTATTTGGGTGGCCCTGCCTGATTATGGCCTGTGAAAATGCATGGTCATACATCTGAATATTTTTGGTTGCTCTTAAAAGATTTGCCTAATTATGAAATGTAAACTGTGTGGCTGTGTTTATTCATAAGTTATGAATACATACATCTTTCAAGTTCTCTTATTGGTATGCTCTGTGAAAAACTGCTTAGGCAAAATCACCAAGTACCCCATTGGTGTCAAGAATAGCTGGGCCAAAGGTGCAGGGATAACTTAAAGATGTGGCAATAATTAAAAATTTTTGGAAGGATCTGAAATGAATGGTTTTTAAGGTCCTTCGTATGATTGATTCTGAAATCAATAGTATTAGTAATAATAACCCTAAGTTTGCAATATAACAATTTGGATAAACAGAGCTTGATTGTTTAGCAAGAGAACAAGAATTACTTGCATTCTTTTACATCTTGCTAGCAAGCTCTTACTCTAAGTGCTGCTTCTCTGCTACATTTTTACGTGAGTCCTACATAGCCCCATTGAAAAGAGAGAAATTTATATTCCTGCTGATGAATAGTATTTATCAAAGATTTCCTTCCTAGATTAAAGTGATGAACTTCAGTATTTCTTTATTGATTTATTTATAAATGTATGGGTTTTGAGTCATTGAAACTAGGCATGTTACAGGAAAAGGGGGCAGAGTTCTATGATTCTTTAGTTAAAGCTTCTTCCTTTCAGTAGATTTGCAGTAGATTTGCCTCTCAGAGAATAAAGCAAAACAAAACTCAAAGGAAATAGATTTATCTGCATTACATGAAGAGAAAACTTAATTACTTGTTAAAATGGCTGGGAGTGATGAAGTTGGCCTTTTTCTCAAAAGGGCAAAAAAACTAGATTTTCAAGTTGTTAAGTCTATTCTGTAATTTCTAGCTACAGTATGGGAAGAATTTGCATTAATGTCAGAGGAAGGAAAACAGTTGTTTTTTGGTTGGGGGTTGTTGTTTGTTTTTTTTTTTTTTTTTTTTTTTTTTTTTTTTTTTTTTTTTGTTTTTAACAAATGTGATTTCCATGTTTTCTAATGAATTCTCTTAAAATACTGTTCTGTGTCACATAATTGACCTGACTTTACATGTGGAATTTTAAAAATTGCTGACAATGCTATGGGATAATGCCAAAGGCTATATACTGATGGAGTCAAGTTTGCATGCCACTGAGCTCCTTTGGTGTTCTTTATCTCCTGTGCAATTTAGAAAACGTCAGGGAATGGTAACACATTTCCTAGGCCATTTCTTTGCTGAAAATCATTACCTAGACAATGTTCTGAAGATGTGTTTTTTAAGGCACAAAACTGGCTTCAGCCTGGAATGTACTTGCTATCTCTTACTGCAGTGCACAGTTGCTAAACTGGTAAATCTGTGAAAAACAATTTGTGGGATAGGAATTTTCAAATTGCCTCATATTGTCTGAACAAATTTTTGAAATGAGCAGTACTGTAGCCATGGGAAGTCTGGACTTGTTCAATAAATACCATCTATTGGGGTGTGCAGTAATTAAACGATCCTGCTTTCAATTTACCATTGTGTTATTGCAAATGCTGAGGTCATTCAGTGCCCATTTGAACCCTGCTGGATTTTGTGCAGGAAGTGATAGGTCGTGCTTCACAGAGAGATGAACACAGATACTCCATTAAATTCCTGATAAGTGCATGTTGGTAGGTGTCTTACTTTCAGAGTAAAGCTTCCTGGTCCTGACTTTGGATGACAGAAAAGCAAGGGGAATAGCTTTTTTACAAGATCGGGTAGAAAGAAATGTTGGCCTGCATTAGACAAGGAAGCTTTTACTTGCATAAATGAAAGCTGGGGCAGAAGAGGTGAGAAAAAAATAAATTATTGCCACTTTTATGTCATTGATATGTCAGTAAGTTAGTCTCTGAACATTTTTATACTTTAATTCTATGCGACTCAGAACAACCAAATCCAGAAAATAAATAAATACCCTCAGTCTATTATTTTAAACATGCAGTACCCTGAATTTGCAATACAAAACAATTTATTTAAAAAGTAGAATGTATAGAAACCATTTATTTTATTTTGAAATGTATCACAGAATTAGATGCAGACTGTTTTTATTGGTGTCATTTCTTAGTCTAAATGTACTGTAGCATTAACTAGTTTCTAGTATCTTTTCAGTCACTGAATGAGTAGAATTATGAACTGATATGATATTCACAAAAATATATTGCATCATTGAATGTATTGGGTTGGATGAGCTTGCCAAGTTTTAGAGTTATTGATGTATTAATTCTATTTAACTGCTTAGTGATGATGACACAGACAATTAGTTTGGAGGAATTTGTTTGAGTAATGGACTAATTTTTTAATACCATTTTGAGTGTATGTTTCTGTTTTTCAGCAAATTTATGAAGTGTTTTTGGAGACTGCTAAGTATTCACAGTTACCTTAATTCTCTGCTGAGGGCACACAATTGCTTACTTTGTGACACTGTTCTGTTGTCATTCATGAGATCAGGTGCACAGATTTTTAGAAAACATTATCTATCATAATATAAACACTATCACTACTAATTTAAGGGAGCAGAGAGAAAACTTTTTGGCTAGTTCCAAATGTTCAGTTTGTGTCATGTTCTGCAGACAAAACACCTGAGTTATGGACAAAACTGCTTCATCAGTGGTACTATCTGAGAAAGAGCTGACAGATTTTATCTTGAGTAGAGATGAACTGGCTGATAAGGAAGTCATGCAGTGGAGTTTTCATCAGCTAAATTTGAATTAGCTGCATTAGTGAAGTCTTAAGATATGTTAGTGGATCATAGCTTCATATCTAAGGTATTTCTAAACTTTTAAAAATATGTGAATTAAATATGACAAATATAATTGCCCCGGTGAGCATATTTTAGTGACTTAAATTGCTTAAGAGATCTTACTTTTTTTTTTTTTTTTTTTTTTTTTATATATATAGTTTGCTATTATTGTTAACTCAATTCCTTTATTGCTTGTGTAGAAATGTTTTAATTCTAGTTCCGGTGATAGAATTAAGAAATAGGCAGATGCATTTAAGAGCAAAATAATTGAGTAGGAAAGAAAATATTTCTTTTCTTTGTTACTGTTCAGATTCTGCTTTACTGCAGGATGTGCTGGTGGGGAGGTCTCTCAAACCTCAGAGGGTTTGACCATCAGACCTTGTGTCTGATGAGTGTCTAAATTCTATGCTGAATCAGCTTTGTTGTGTCAACAATGCTAGAAACAGAAAGGTTCAGCAAATTCATTAAGTTCAGCAGCACATGGGTGTAAGCAACTCTTTTGTCCCAGTTCATAGATCTCCACCTAGAAACTCTCTCTTTGCTGAGTGGAAATATCCAAGCTTAAAGACTGAGGTCTACCAGATGTGCTTTCAGTCTACCATTGTGATTTATAAGAAGGTCCTTTTGTGCCTACCTGCCTGTAAATAAATACCACTGTATTTATTCACATCCGCATTACATTCTACCAAGCAGTATTGTAGATGAACTCCAGGGAGTTTTATTTACTTATGTATCTTACATCTAAACTTGGAAATGATGAAAGCTGAAAATTCATCCCGCATGGGGCAGAGGAGTGTCCTACTGAAATGTTCTGATTTTTATCGAGGTACAATTTATTTTCTTTATGTCTGTTAGGTTTTACTAAGCCTGTCTCTGCTGAGATGCCAGATAAAACACCAGGTGGTACTGAACCTGTTCCCAGGACAGAAGGTGAGTAGTTTTCTTTCCTTCAGAAACATTTAATTTTCATGAATTGTCATAGTTTTTGTCATAGTTTTTGAGAATTAATTTTAAAAAAGTATTTATTATATATTAAAAAAGTATTTATTTTCCTGAACTTTCCTTAAGAGAGAGTTGAAATGGCTTAGTCTGTACATTTTTATCTTAATAGCAGTAAATTTTCTCTTATTTTTTGTTTAACCTTTCTCCCTCTCTCTGACTCATTATCCTCGGTAGTACCACAGTACATAAAGACATAGGGACAACCAGTGGGCTGCTGGTATTTCACCTTCAGGGGAGATGTTCTGTCTCATATAAATAAGGAGCTCCTGTGGGATAAGGTCCAATTTTTAAGTGGGTCTCTGAGGCTCATAAAACCTAAGCTGACAGTCATGAGATGAGTGATACAAAGAGGAAGTATGTATCAGTGACTCCTATTGAAACAGGGAAATCTTGAAGCATTCAAGTGTTCAGTCTCTCTGAGAATTAGACATCTTTGAAATTAAGCAAGTTTGGACACTGCCTTGAGGATCTTGTTCAGTACCTTTTGAGTTTTAAGTTATTTGCATCTTTAAAGCCTTCAAGGTGGCCACCAGGAAGAGTTTGGAGTAGAGGGATGCTTATTTTCTTGGCTAGATTGTGGCAATGGTTCAAAGACAGAAAATCAGGATTCTGAACATACAAATATCTGTATATTGGTGTACTGACTTTGACTGGGATAGAGTTCATTTTCTTCATAGTAGCTGATATGGTGCTATGTTTTGGATTTGTGGAGGAAACAGTGCTGATAGCACACTGGTGTTTTAGCTGTTGCAGAACAGTGCTTGCTTAGAGCCGAGAACATCTCTGCTTCTCACATTGTCCTGCCAGTGAGGAGGCTGGGTTTGCACAAGGAGCTGTGTGGGGACAGAACCAGGACAGCTGACGCAAAATGATCCAAAGGGTATTCCATACAACATGGTGTCATGCTGAATGGTAAAACTGGAGGGGGAAATTTTCCAAGGTTTTCATTGCTTTGGGAGATACTGGGCTTTGGTAGACTGGTGGAGAGCAATTGCTTTCCTTAACTTTCAATTTTTTTTTCTTCTATTTCCTTATTAACTGGAGCACTGCAACAGATTGCCAGAGAGGTTGTGAAGTCTCTTTTTATGGAGGTATTGTAGACCCATCTGGGCGCTTGCATGTGTGACCTATTGTAGGGAACCTGTTTTAGCAGGAGCGTTGAACTCTTGAATCTCTTGAGGTCCCTTCCAACCCCTGCAATTCTGTGATTCTGTGTGATTTTATTCTTCTGTGTGAAATTCTGTAACTGTGGGACATTGCATTGCTATGCAAGGGATAGCTACGTTAGTTAAAATCCTTGCTCTCTTTCCCATAAAGCTTCCTCTGCAGCTGCCCATTATGCTTTACTGGTATACATTTTCAAGCTTTTTGTGTTGTTTAGTAGCTTTTGATACCTGTTTAGTTAAGCACACAAATAATAAAATGTCCTGCAGGTTATCAGGGAAATGTAAAGGTGGACTGCAAATTCAGTTAGAGCTATTAGGGATACTGTGGATAAATTCTTCTCTATTTATGATTCATTTTTAAAACATGCATCCCAAGTTGTCAGTTTTTATGTAATTTATACAAAATTCTTGTGAATTGAAGAAATTTACCATATTCTGGAAGAGACATAAAAAATGATCATCTGAGTCATTAAGAAACTATGCATATAAGGCTGCGTAACTGTGTATGTTGTATGTGTAAGGGAATACTTGCGCATATATATATATATATATATATAAAGGTATTTGTACATATGTATTACATATGCACCTATATTCACTTAGTCTTAAAAAGTGAGATCCTAAGAAAGCTGTTCCCAGTTAAAGGTTTTGTGTGCCAGGTGTCTGGCAGATGTATCTACAGGGTTCCCTGGGCAATGGATGTGAACACTGCTGGGCCTTCTTGGGCATGATGAACTTCACCTTTCATATTTTATCTTCAGAAATCAGCTAACTTTTTCCATCATTTTTCTTTACAGATTGTGTTGACATTCCCTTCCTCCCTAACCTAATATATCAGACTTTTGATACAAGAATGAGAAACCTGAAAAATAGATGAGGTTTTTCCTATGGATGTTTTGAGGTGAACAGTATGTTGGTTTTCATGACACTCTATGTTCTATGAACTATTAGTATGAGGAAAAAAAAATCTGAATAACTAGAGCAACTTGTAACATTTTTATCTAGATTGAAGTAACACATCTTCAGGTACTTGGTCAACAACAGCAGTAATGGACCTAAGTAACAATTCATACAATAAAATATAACTAACTAAGCATACAGAACAACGTTGACTCTTCATTTTTCAAGTTGCAGTTATTATTGTATTTTGCTGCATTTATTAGTTTACAAAGTTCTTCATGTGTTTTTTTTTTCTAATGTTATTTAATAGAAAATACTGAGTGAAACAAAATGTGGATTAATATTTATACTTTGCTTTTAATCACTTATGAAATTAATCTTTTCCTCTTAATAAAATTAAATAATGAGTAATAATGAATTTTCACTTAGGTGGGTGGTATTTTGCCCTGATTTTAATATTCTCTTCAGGACAAAACGTGCTACTGGTGTTTTCTCATGATATGAGTTAGAATTTCTATACTTTGAGAGGTTATTCCTTTAAATACTATTAAAGAACATTATGATACTGTTTGCTTAAAAGAATTGCCAGACATATTCCTGTAGCTACTCTAGCACAGACATGTAAGATAAACTTCAGTAGTCTTTGATCACATGCATCTCTTTGTTTACTCTGTGCTTATACAGTTTACTAGTAAACAGGAATGTTTCACTGGTCCGAAGTATGACTGAGTCACAAATCAGAAATGAGTTAATTTTTCAGGCTTGAAACATCACTGCTTTTATGTGCATAAGCATTTATGTGAATTGTATTATTTCCAGACATCTTACCAATGATTTCTTTTTCCGAAGAAATATTTATTCTATGAGTGGCCTTTGGAAAGGTGTGTTTGTTGTTACAAATGTCTGTTGATTAGGATTTCACATTTATAAGGGTCAAGTTGAGTTGACCAAGTGTTGGCAAGATAACAGATTATCTGGAAAGTTTTAAAAAGTCAGTGTTGCTTTAACCTAGCAGTGCCCCTCCCTGCCTCTCACCCACTGACCCACTGCTCCATATGCTCTGGTTAAATCATGAAGCACATAGAAGCAGACAATTGAGAAATGAGTTTCCTGCAATTAAGTTTCTGTAACTTAGTCCTTGACTTGAGAGTCCCCAGTGAGTGGGCAGATTATTTGCTTTACTGCTGCCTCTTCTGTCAAGCCCTTTAGAGTCAACACTTACATTTATAAATGTCACTGCTTGCTTTGTGCTGTAAGTTTAAAAAAAAAAAAAAAAAAACAACAAAAAAAAACAAAAACCCAAAAAGCAGTACCTGGAAGTTCTGGCGGTTCTGTGGTTGCAAAGATATCGGGGTGTGTGTTTTTCAAGAAGGTTGTGTAGCTATCAAGAAGTGGTAGACAAATGAATTAAAACAAGAAATTCCTCCTCAATCCACATATAGCTGTTTCTTAACTGTTTTCCTACAGCAGAGCTATTATATTCTATTTACAATAGATGCGTTTAGAACAATGTGCTATGTCAATACTAGGAAATGGATTGAGTGTATTTCTGTTTTAGCTTGCAAAGGAATTAACATTTGTTCTGCTCATGTTTGCTGAATGGTCACTTTTCAACTTGTGGTTTAGTTAACACTTTGCATTTAGACTGTGACAGGAGTATCTCACCTCTTGTGCAAATTCCTCCTCTTGCACTTGGAGAGAGGCTCCTGTCATTCCCAGCCCTGCTCGTAATGGTGTTTGGAGCTGGGCAATTGGTCATCTGCAAAAATTTATGGGAATGCTTGTAGATTTTTAATCTACATTTTCTTTCAGGGGGATGATAGTAGACTTTTCATCATGAACCATTGATCCTAGGGTATAAATTTGATTGATATCTTAAGAAAATGCCTCTGATATTAAATGGCCTGTGTAAAAACTAGGTGCTTCAACTTGTGGATTTCAGATTTTTTTTTTTGTCCTTTTTGTCATGATACCTTTAAATAGCTGCTCATATCAGAGATAGGATGGGTTGAAAGAAAGCAAATTATGTTTACCTTAGAAGTTATCTGGAAGGCTCATGGGCTCAAAGTTTTTGTGGTGTTAGTCAGATGCCTCCCAAGTAGTAGTTTTATGTAAATACTTAGAAGGTAATTCAGGGGAAATCTTTGAGGTTTCCCCAGTTGGTTTCTCTGGGTGCTTTTCTATGCCTTAAGAAGCAGAAAACTTTGAGAAGGATGTGAGGAAGTTAACCTCCCCCAAACACTTCCTTGTCCATCTTTCTCCCCACCTTCTTTCATTTACCCAGTTGAACCCTCCCTTACTGTCTTTGTGTTTCATGTTAGCATCCTGAAGGAAATTCGTGCTACACCTGTGCTTTATAAACAGGCACTGACAAATCCCAGTGGACAACAGGATGACATCACTGCAAAGCTTCCTATAGTAACAGCAATGTTTTTCCTTGTATTGTGTACCTGATGACACTAGTGGGAGCCTGCCAGCTGTTACTGTTATTTGTGGTAACACACATTTAGCTTCATAATCCCTCTGACATATGTTTGCATGCTATTTTGGCTGTCATGTGTGATGTGTTGCGCAGAGAGAACATGCAAGTACAGCCATGTTAGGCTTCAAACTGCCCAATGGATTGTACATTTAAATGAATAAAGCATCACAACTTATGCCTCTTCATTTTGCTAAAAATGATTCCTTCATGGCAGAAGTGACATGAGAAATTCATGTTAGTGGGTGCTGAGTGTTGCCTTCCTGTGCAAAGCTGCAGATGCTTTCACTGGATATATAGCAATGAAACGGTATATTTATAAAGTTGCTGTTACACTTTGCTATTACTATACCACTTTTCAAGAAACACAAAATTAACTGAGACAATGAAAAATCTCTTATAGAGGTTTCAGTGATCTAAGTGTGTGTGAAGTCAGAAATAACACAGATACCAACTTTTTACGTGATCTGATACTGATAGGCCAAGGCGGAATGTCTTTAAGCTAAAAGAGGAGAGATTTAGGTTAGATATTAGGTGGAAATACTTTACTCTGAAGGTGGTGAGGTATAGGTGCAGGCTGTCCAGAGAAGCTGTGGCTGCCCCATCCCTGGAGGTGTCCAGGGTCAGGTTTGATGAGGACCTGAGCGGCCTTATTTGGTGGGGGGCAGCCCTGCCCATGGCAGGGGGAATAAAAATGGATGGGCTTTTTAAGGTCCCCTCTAAGCCAAGTCATTCTGTGATTCAATGAACTGTGGTAATAATGTAGTGTAGGTTTGATGGTTTATTGCCTGACTGAGATGGGAGCAAAGACATCAACGCGTTGTTAGATGGTGATTGTATAATCGGCTTACCTGATCCTGTTCCCTAGAATTAGTTTGTTTTTATTCCTTGCTCCTTTCTATGTTTCCTGCAGCTTGTTACTGCCTAACTGAAGGGAAGAAACATCCAGAATAAACAGTGTTTATTGTGAGACTTAAAGAAACCCACTGTGCTGCTACGTGCACAAGAACTTGTGGCCATTGGATAACATTAGATGTGTGAGATTCAACACAAAAGGTCGTGAGTGTTTATTCAGAAGATGTTAGACTTTGTGTGCTGGCCTGCCAAAGATAGTGTAAATGTAAAAATTCATAGGAGTTGAAGGGAAGACCAGAGACATTTCTGGAAAAGAGCTCCAAATAAAAAAGCCACTACAAACTAAGGGAATTCCTTTAGTTAGAAGCTAGAAGAATGCTTGGATTAAACATAAAGTCATAGAATGGCTTGAGTTGGAGGGAACATTTAAAATTATTTAGTTCCTGTTCCCTTGCTCTAGGGGACCTCCCTCTAGACAAGGTTGCTCAAAGACCTATCCAGCCTGGCCATGAATGCTTTCAGGGAGGGGGCATTCACAACCTCACATGCAACCTGTTCTAGTGTCTCACTACCCTCACAGTACAGAATTTCTTCCTAATATCTAGTCTAAATCTACCCTCTTCCAGTTTAAAGCTATTTCCCCTCATCCTTTCTCTAACTGCCCTTGTAAAAAGTCCCTCCCCAGCTTTCCTGTAGGGCCCCTTCAGGTACTGGAAGGCCCCTATAAGGTCTCCCTGGAGCCTTCTCTTTGCCAGACTGAAGATCTTTTACTCAGCCTGTCTGCACAGGGCAGGCGTTTGCTATTCTCACTGTCCCCAACAATATAATCTTCGTGTGCTGGGTTATTTTTCCTTAGTTACTATTTGTAGTCTGATTTTTGTAACTTCCTTTAATCCTCTATCCAACAAGTCATACCTTGAAGGAAGACCAAATTTTGGTCTGTATTGTCCAAATATTGTCTGCATGAAGACAATATCTGAAATTCTTAACCCTAGAGGTGGCGAAGACTAGCAAGTTTGAAATCTGATTTAGAATGGCAGAAAAGAAAAGCAAAAGGGTAGGGAATTTGGGTTTTGTATTTCAGACTCTGCTGTCTAAGTCATTGGGCCATGCTAGGTCCTACTTTTATTTTCAGCTGCCAACAGGATGCTATCTGTTTGTGCTCTTCATGCTTCCTGAGCTCAGCGGGATGGAGGGGGAGCAGGCAGCAATGGCTGTAGCAACCTTCATCTCAGGCAATGAAGGGTGATGAGAGACAGACTGTTCTGGGCTTTGTGAAATGATAGATTACAGTGAAGCCTGCTCTTCACCAGAAGATGCAACTGTTGTAATGTCCTGGTTAAGTCACAGACTACAAAGCTTAGCTATTAACTGGTACACTAACTTGTCCTTTGAGTGTCTAGCGTTTTCATTGCCACCCTGGTTGGCTGGTGCTTCAGCAAATTCTATTTTTGCTTAATCCTTAGTGTCTGCCTTGCTTACATCTCCAGAATGTACTGCTGACCCTGGAGAAGCCGTTGTAGGTTTATAGTATAGTATATATTGGTTTCCCTAACCAGTGTCTTGTTGAGTGGCAACATGAACAAGAGAAAGATCTCTAAACTTCTGTCAGCTACACAGGGTTAATGTCAAGAAAGTGAGTGACAGTAGCAGTTAATCTGTCAGTGTTTAACACAGTAATAGGATGTAAAATAAATTTAAGTACTCTAAAGTCAGTAGTTTCTTAAATGAAAATCAATTTTAATCCCTCCCAAAGTACAATTGAGTTTTCCTCCATATTTTTTCTTCCTTCTTTATTAAACTGACATGCTAGAAATTCGTTTTGCAGTTCACTGATTCCCCAATCCTTAGTCAGCTTTAAAGGATGTTGAAGGATAAAGGGCAACTTATCTTATTAACCTAGATGGAACTGCAACTCATAACATAAATTAGGTTGTGATGGTTACCTTCTTTCATCTTGAGGTGATTGCAGCCTTAAAACAAAGAGATTCAAGGTGTTAAAAGTGCAAGGACATCTTGCTCTTTTAGAATCGTGGAATCATAGAATCATTTGAATTGGAATGGACTCTTAAAGGCCATCTAGTCCAAATCCCCTGTAATGATCAGGCAGTGCAAGTACCTCCCATGTATTTACTGCTTTACTCTGAAAAACCTTGACAAGATTGCTAGTATCAATTATCACTTAAGAGTTGGTTGTTGTGCGTCTGTTGTTTTTGTTGGTGTTTTTGTCTTTTAGTCAGCTTATTACATGTCTGGCAGTGATTTTGGGCTATGCCAGTAACATTAGAAGTGGACTGAGAGGCCTTAAAATATCCTAAATTTAGAGAGATTAACACAAAGGAAATCTCAGTTGTTAGGTTTTGCTTTTTAAATTGGCTCTCCTTAGTTTAATTGAGCTTAAAAAAGGGGAAATTGTTGCTTGCTGACAGACAAGGAAGGGAGCTAGCTTTGATGTTTTATGAGCAATAAAATATTAATAGAAGCTTTTCGCATGTTTGAGTGATACCTCAGATTATTGAAGTCAGTTTCTTGAAGAGTCAGCAGGCTGGCAGCCTGATTGCAGCACTGTTGAAATACTTTCTGACCACAGAAGGCAAAGAAGGGTAAAGGTGGGAGATTTGTTCCTGTTGTGCTATTTCCAGGTCCTTTAATGGTCTGGGCAAAAGACTGACTGCATAGGAGGCTTCTAGTCTTGAAATTAAAGCCATAATATGTTCTGGTAACTGCTCTGGGCAGAACATGATGTGAAACTGATTGTGTAGTACAAGACATTAATAATTACCGAATCCTTTGAAAATAGCAACTGTTCTTATTTTGGCTTTTTGGAATAGTACTGTAATATTAAATGCCATTATGCTCATCTTGGCAGTGGTCCCCGCAACACATTTCACAGAATAGTTCATAGTTCAAAATAGATACAATTATCAGACGCAGTACACAATTTTTTTCTCATGTCCATGAAATGTACACTGTACATCAAATGGTGGAAGAACTAAGAAATAGTTTAAGGTGATAAGAACCTGAATATAACCTCTATCCTAGTGAGCCTGGACTCTCAGAGTTCACTGGGAAAGCCAAGCAATCCAAGTTATTTGGGTTCTGTTATGTCTAGCTTCTGTCAAGATAGTTGTGAGCCACATGGCTCCTCTCAAGTCTGTTTGTAAGAAGGGTTGCTATCAGTTTATACAGTTGTAATTTTCACTGTGTAAAAAATGTTGTGTTGATGGTTAAGTCTTATCTCATGAAAGGGTTTGTCTTTAACAATGAAAAGCAATTTTTAATAATCATGTAAAGCATGAGGTTAATCATTGGGGAATTTTGCCTAATGTCTGGCCAGGAGACAGTTCTGTTTAGTCATATCCAAAGCAGGCCAACATTACTAAAGATGGGATGTCCTGTCTTGGTGCTTTTTTTTCTTTTTGTTTAATTAAATAGGCAATCAATAGGCAAAAGGAAATCCTTGAGGAAAATAGAACTTTGCTATGACTCTCTGAGAAAGAAAATGGCAGCTTTTCAAGATTTGTCCCTGATTGGAATCTCTATCCCCTAAGACAGTCTTGGTTAAGATTAGATTCTAGCCATAGGAGCTGCCTAGGCATTTCAGATGGAGCACAGAGAGCAACTTCTTTGGGCTTAAAGTACATATACGTACATATAATAAATATAAATCCTTTTTTTTCTCTCTGATCTTTAGGTGGATTTTGAGGGCTTTTTTGTTGTTGTTTGCTTTCTCCCCCTCCCCCCAACATTTAAGTGGTAGTAACATCATGTTTTTAAAGTCTATCTAAAGCCTCATAGGCCCTTTATTTCCAAAGAAGTGACAGCATTAATTAGAGGCACTGGCCTACTCTTCCAGCACCTGGCTCTCAAGTGGGAAACTGAAGGTGCCCAAGGGTTATGTTCTTCTCAGTCTGACCACACAAATGTTTTGTGAGCTGCTAAAATAGGCAAAGTATTGTGAAAGATTAGTTCTATGTCAGCTGTTAGATATGTGAAAGAAGATCTTCTTGAGATTGAGGTCAGTCATAAACTTGTTGCTCAGAAATATTTATGAATAATGTCTGATATTTATTATAAAATCCTATTTTTTACTCAAGTGAAATGTCCAGTGGTTCCAACAGCACAAATGTGTTCCTGTTTTCTGCTACACTGATTTATTTTCATCAAGGATGGGAACTGTGCAAACCTGATAGAGCTTTGACCTTAAGTGAGACCATGTAGTGTCAGGGCTATGGGAGAGTGAACCAAACCCACCAGAATTACCACTCATTTCTGGGTGTAGTGTGTGTAGTGTGCTCCTTTTTATGAACAGACGTAATAAGAGGTTGAGCCTTTGTTTATAGGGCAGGAAATTCTTCCTGTCTGTGCCCTCCTTCAGCTTGATTGCTTTTTATTTTATTTTGTTTTCGTAAGCTCTGATGATGAGAATCTGACTCAGCTTTTTTACATTCTTTTTTTTTTCCTTCTTTTTGAGACAGAACTTTTAAATGAAACTTCTTTGTTGTGTTGTTTTCTCATGTCTCTTCTTTTCTTCCCCTTCCTATTTTTGTCTTCCATTCCACTTTGGTGGTGTATCTAGACCCGTGAGGTATTTTCTGGGTCCCCTTCTTTGGCAGGTGGGAAAATCAAAGTTTTGCTGTGGGGAAAAAAAACACACATGCATAGAAACAAACAAAAACCAAAAACACAAGGTGTACTTGCCTTTCAATTTTATGAATTTAAAAGCCCTGGCACTATGGTTGTGACTGAAGTGTATGATACCAAAATTGAAATAGGCTTGCACTTATCTGTGGTGGGAAAATGTCACTGCATTGTTGCTGCTTCTGAATACAGACAAATAAAGTTCTTTTATAAAATTGTCAAAGTTTATAGGTGTATTTACTTTACAGCTACTTTTATAAGCTACCCACACCCTTCTCTGCATGTGAATGAAAGAACTCAAAAGAACACTGATAATGTCATACCAGGAAACCTTTAATGTAAAACACAGAGAATGGACAGGGCGGGGGGGGGGGAGGGGAAGCAAGAAAAAAGCTTGGGAAAAAGTACTACTGAAGGGAATAGATGGAGGGAAAAATGGGTAAACATTTTTGTAAGCTCTGATATGATACTTAATTCCTTGGTTCCATGTCTGAGCCTTTGCAATTCTTCAAGAAATTAATGTGAATTAAAAAGCAGGAAAAGCAAAACAAAAATACAAGCAAAAAAAACACTGAAAGAAAATCAACAACAACAACAAAATAGGTCTTGCAGAGTTGGAAGTACCATTGTTGATCAAAATAGGTCCCACATAATCCTTTTTTATTAAATCAGATTCTGGCAAGTTTGCTTAAGTCTGGGTGTATTCAAGCACTACCTGCAGTAACATTTGTTAAGTCATTATCAAAAGATTGTCACTTTTTTTTTTTTTCTTCTCCTCCTCCAAATGCTATCTTTCAAGTCTTGGATTCAAAGTGTTTAATCTGACTTTAATGCATAGTGCTCCTGCACAGCTGACATCCTCTCCTTAAGTTCAAGTTTATGAAGATCTACAAAATCATTACATATGAGGCATTCTATATGTGAAGTGGATTATGTGAATACTTTTGTTTCTAAGTATAAAGCTAAGATTTTAACTGCTTAATGAGTTATGAATCTTTGGAACTTAAAGGCCTGCATTGCAGAACTGTTTTTTTTCGCTGTACCATACTTCCTTTCAGAAATAGATTTGGTCTTCAAAGTAAAAACTTGCTCTGGAGAATCAAGCATGATATGGATGAATTAATTATGTAGTGAGTTCAGTCATTTCTCTACAAACATGTCGTATGTTTAACTTCCAAAAGCAAGCGTTGACTAAAGAGATGGTTGTTGCTCCCTGAGAGGAACTTCTGAACTGTTGAAGTTGAATGGCTACTGTCACATCAATAGATTGAATGCTGTTGGATGACCAAGTTTTTAAAAAAAAAAAAAAAAAAAAAAAGTTGCCTTTATTTATTTATTTTCACAACAAATGTGCTTGGAACAGCCTATTCTACCCTCCCAGTTAATGCAGATGTTAGGAATTCCTTTCTACTGACATGAACAAATGGCTAATCCAGGTCAGTCAGTACCTTGTAATTAATGCACATTCTTTCTTTCTTCCCTTTTTTTGGTTAGGTAAGAAAAAAAGAAGGAGGCAGGAGAGTCCCTTGTTTAACGCTATTAGCAAGTCCAAAGTGATTTTCAAGGCTATGAATGGAGTTCAGGTTGCAGAATAAACTCATGCAAAACAAATAAATAGGAGGCCTTTTTGTATAAGAAACTTAAATCCGGAGTTGTTCTATTGTTCGTTCATCTCTGCATCTGTCTTGTTTTTCTGCAAGGGTCTGACTCTTTCTTTTGTGACGTCAGGTTGCAGACCAAGTTGTAATGTAAAATGCCAAGATCGCTCTTTATCATTATTTGATGCTGGAATCAGTATACAGTTAGTCTGGTGCTACAAATGTTGTAGTATTTGACATGCTGCCTGATTTGCCAACTTTGTTTAGCACTGAGTTTAGTCCTACAATTAGAATTGGTGCACTGATTTTGGTTAAAGATTCTAAAGAAATTACTTTTTATTTGCCACTTAATATGTGTTATTTTTGAAGGACTAATGTGTGCCGTGGAGGATGAGTGACTGAAGCTGATCAGTGAACCATGAGTTCTGAGAACAACAAAATCTGAAGGAAGTTTCTCTTGAGGCACGCGCACACACACACACAAAATCTATTTGTCGTCTATCTTGGGTCACTTTCAGCTGGACAGCAGTCTGTTCAAGTCCCTGCTGTCACAATTGCTGGACTGTCGTTGCTTACCCAAGGTCCAATCTCCATGTTAGTCATTAGGGATTTAGCTTTTTCTCTTAATGAGCCATGGGATCATTAAGCAGTCTGTCAACCAGTTGAAAACAGCCATCTGTGTATGCTTATCTAGAACCTGCACCATTTCCAGTTTCTAAGACTGCATAGAAGAGTCTGACTTTAGAGGTGCTTTGTTTTGTTGTGTATATCTGTTTGATATTGGGGCCCTGCTGAAAATCATTTATAGTAATTGCATTATTGCACACTGTATTTCATCCTCCTTTATCCAGTAACAGGCTCCAACGTGAGCAGGGAGACATCTGAGCTGGTGCTGAGTCACAGACAGCGTTGTCACTCAGAGGGCTTAGGTACTGTTTTATGCGCATAAATACCGCTGTTCTCTTGTATGATGTTACTTAATATCGCTGTGCCATGTCCTTGTATTGCAATATGATTGTGACTAACAGCACAGAATGGTTTTCTGAAGCCCATTCAAGGTATTTTAAGGTACTTGGAGATGTACGTGTCAAGATTTTACAGCAAAACTTTGTATTTAAGTGAGATGTGGACTGAAATGTCCTTAAAACTTTTTTTGCGGTGTGCAATTTCTCTGCTTAAAAGAATGAAGAAAATTTTGAAATACCTTCTGTAAGCTGTCCTGTTAATGAAAGCAATCCTACCACTAGTATATATGAAATGTAATCTTAAAGCACTTATACAAGAGAAACTGGCATGTTTGGACTC
Organism: Centrocercus urophasianus; assembly: GCF_019232065.1. Taxonomy (NCBI): domain Eukaryota; kingdom Metazoa; phylum Chordata; class Aves; order Galliformes; family Phasianidae; genus Centrocercus; species Centrocercus urophasianus. The sequence goes on along the minus strand of NW_024884142.1, from coordinate 55,840,101 downwards.
AGTACTGTAAATTTATTGGAGAAATGCATTTAGGGTAGTACTTAGGCTTAAACAATTTGAGGATTGCATAGTGGCTGATATGATGAAGGTGCTTGTTTGGTTTCTTGTACGATGTAGAATCGTAGAATCATAGAATCACCAAGGTTGGAAAAGACCTAAAAGATCACCCAGTCCAACCGTTCACCTATTCCCAATAGCTCCTACTAAACCATGTCCCTCAACACAACATCCAGTCTTTCCTTGAACACCCCCAGGGTCGGTGATTCCACCGACTTTTGTCATGTCAACTAAACAGATAAGAGGGAACTAAGGTTCTGTATTCACCTACATCTACTTATCACATAATAATAATACATATAATAATATTTCAGGAGAAAAGCCAACAGGGAACAGCTATATTATTATTTTTAATCCAATCTGTTTGGTCAAACCCGAGCCAACTTGCTTTGGAGCTTTGCAGCTGATTGTCCATGTCAGTTATAAACATTCAATAGGGTAAATAATGCTTCAGTGCCGTGGATTTCAATGCAGAGGCTGAATTTAAGATTCGTATAAAACTTAGTAAAGTGTTCTGCTTTCTGTACACTGAACAATTGAATTTAACTCCTTGTCCTTCTTTGTTTAGCTAACTTTGTGCTAATGAAACAGAGCTCATAGAATCAAGTGATTAAAAACACACTTTACCTCTGGAATGGATGAGGGGTCGTTCCTTTTTCAGCCAGGGCAACATGATACTTCTAATGCTGTGTTACGGAAGGACATAAATGGCAGCTTTACACAGAGCGATGTGCGCGGCCTGCAGAGAGGAAGTGTTTTCATTGGCTTGAGGGCCAGCCTTTGAAATCTGTGTGTGTATGCTTCCTTGCATGTCATACTTAAACAAATTCCTGACTTATCTAAGGATCCTCATAGGAACTCAACTGCCCTATAGGCAGCTCATAAGCAGGAATTTCAACCTGCCATTCTGGGAGAGTTTCCTCTTATTTTTTTTTCTTTTTTCTCTTTCCTTCTTCAATACTTAATGTTTTACTCTGCCAACTCCCTTCTCTGTACCCCCCTTCCCAGACCTCATCCTGGGGCAAATAGAAACAGCTGTCAATTTAAATCTATGCAGACTACTGACTCTCCACTGCTGTGAGGCTCTTTAATACCTACAGCAGCTGGAGAAAGGTAAGCTCTGAACAGAACATGACACTGAAGATTCAATATAATTAGTAGAAGAAAGGTAGGTGTCATTTCATCAGCAGATTGAACCATCTCAGTTTGGAGGAGTCATTGTGCAAGTGTGTCAAGGAGGTAAAACAACAACAACAACAACAACAACTAAAAGAAAAACCTCTGAAAATGCATGTGGAGAGAGGGAAAGACAGGAGACCGTGTTCTTATTGCAGAGGCTGGGAAGTGACATAAAGAAGTGGATTTGCTTGTGAAATATACTACAGATCTATGGGTTTTGAGGAATGGGTTCTTCATTCAAAGTTCTAGGATTGTATTTACTGATTATTTGGTACAATTGTTTTCTTCTGGTTAAAATCCTGTGCTCAGCTTAGTTAAGCTGTCATACAATAATTTAATAAAATCTACGGTTATCATCCGTGCTCTTCTTTCTAAAGGGTCTCTTCTTTCTAAAGCAGAGCAAACACCAGCTCTGATTTTAAGGTGTATTCTCAACGACTTCTTTCTTTTTTAACAGTATTTGCTCAGTGGTTGGCATAGTCCTCTTTAAAAGATTTTTCTTTTTTTTCTTCCTTGAGCATGTTCTGTCTGGCTATCATTGATTTTTATCACTCATTCATAGCTGAGAAACTCAACACTGAAGTCAAACACATTTGAGTTTCAGATCCAGACAAGGTTTCTTGTCATTGTGTTTCCATCTTGCTTTGTGCAAACAGGTAGTACTTTTGTTGGCTATTCTGTACAGCAATTGCATTGAAAGCATTTGAAGCCGATTTTTTTTTTTTTTCAGAGTAAACATTCTGTGGTCAGGAGGGCTTAATTAGTTCAGATACCTTGACTGCCGATGTAATTTCTTATCTTGAAAGCAGTAGCCACTAACAAATCCTTTATTTATGTTGAGCTTTGGAATTTTCCTGAAATGCCTCTTGCCTATTAATGGGAAATGAATAGTCTCTCAGGTAAAGAGTGAGACTGCAGGAAATCAAGTTAACCATGTATGTTAATGCAGATTTCTCCTTGCCAATGACTTATTGGATGCCTGTGATTAACTTCAGAAAGTGCTACTGTCATTCTTATTCCTGTGATGTAGTTTGTTACCCTTTGTTGTACCAGTTAAGAAAGGTATCTTGTGTTTACAGTGGAAAGACTGAATTTGTTAATCCAATGTCTAGGACTATGTTTTCAGTACTAAAAAGAAGGGAATTGTTAAACCACAATGGTTGTGATAGCAATCTCAGTGTGAAATTCTAGTGGGCAGGTAGATTTTTTTTTCCTCTAAAGCAAGTTGAGTTCACTGTGTATTCTACATTTCAACCTGAACAAAACAGTAGCTTATTTCCTTTTTACAATGATGGAACTAACTCAACTTTATTCTCTTGGCAGAAAAAGGGATCATTTTATTTTGGTTTTGGTGAATTCTTAGCCCCATTGTAAAATGTTCTTTCTTGTTACAGGAATAAAGGTAATCCTAGAGAATCCTGATAGAATGTCTGAAAAAGAAAATCTGTAAAACCATTATGTTCTATTTCTCAGGTTTCTGGTTTGATAACAGTATATGATTGCACTGACAAGTGGTTAATTTGAGAATATCATGTCATAAGAAGAGAAAAGGAATATGTCAAAAGTTGCTTCTTTCTTCTCTTCATACTGTGAGTGTTAAAGCTTGCGTGTGTTGGACTGGTGTAACTAAAGTATCCTTTAACAACTCTGTCTGCTGTTCTGTTGAGGTCTGACTCCTCACAATAGAGTTGAATCTTTGTCCTGGTCATTAGATTAAAGAAATGAAAGTCAGGAGAAGAACTGAAGACGTGAGGTGTGCAGTAATGTGGTAGAGAGAGAGGAGAACCAGGCAAGACTGTGCCAGAGGTGTCCATGGAGGGTTCTGTGGATTCAGTGATCATGTTTGGTCACGATGTCATATGAACCCTTGTCTCAGTGACCCATACAGAAATCCCCCCACAAATGAAGAATTTCCCTGTAACTTTTGTATCACACAATTTTCTTCCGCTCCTACTGCCATAGCTGGAAATTCAGTTATTCCAAGTGTAATGCTAGGAAACTGGGAAAGCAAGTGTCCCAGAGCAAACCCTTATAACATGTATCAAGGTTGTTTTTTACAAGTGGTTATCCTATAGCAGAGGTTGTTCAGGGACATTCAGCCCTGATGTGCAAGGTAATACTGGTGTGCAAATAGACAAAAGAACAACTGCTATCATCATCATCAGCTTTGCTGATGGACAGTAGATCTTGACAAGAGCCAAATTGTCAAGAAACACTGCTTTCACATTAAGTGTGTGCAGAAAAAAAGAGATGATCAGATCCAATCTGTCAGTTCAGCTCATTTTAAGCAATGACATGTATTTGCGTAAGAATTAGGGATCAACTTACATCTGATGTTTCCAGGCAGCAGTTGCCTAGGCTACAGCAGGCAGAGGAGTGTAACTCCAGTGTGACTTTAAACCTGATAAAAGTGTTCATGAATGTTATTTCTGCAATGAGTTTAACTTGTAACGACAATAGAGAATGTGCCTGTGCAGGGGCATGTAACTCAGAATTTAGGATGGACTTGTTCAGGCCAAATGGAAAACTTCAACAATCAACTTTTTTTTTCACGGTACCAATGCACAGTTCTGAATTTAATGCTGATCCCACTGTAAGACTTGAAATGAAAAGAATGAATCAACTCCAGGGGAAAATCAGAAATGTTGCAATTTTCAATATTCAGTGGCTTGTAGAATGGAGTCAGAGATCTTAGTTTTTCATCAGAAAAAGGGTCATAACCTCATCAGGCATTCCCTCCCTTCCTCATCGCTCCCTGTAGCTACAGTACTCTTAATTGCTTTTGGCTGAGAAAAGCTATGAGGAAGTTGGGGAATATGTTTTATTTAATGATGTTGTCAGTAGTAAGAATGAGTTCTTAACCTAAAATTACAAAGATGTGGGTTATAAGGGTGTATCTACTGCAGTTTTTGTTTCCATTCCTTTAGCTTGTACAGTGCAAACAGTAACAGATACATGATTAGCATGAAGAAAGTGAAATTTCTGTAGATGTTCAGAACTACTAACATGCCTTTTTCTTTCCAAAATCAGTGAGCTTCTCTGTGCATTAGCCTGATGCAGTGTAATAGTGATGACTGTGCATATGTCCCATATAGCGCATAAAGTAGTTTCAGTATATTAGCTAGATGTGTGTTAACAATAACCCATTAAATGATATGACACATTTCCAGTAAATATAACGAGTAAATAAAAAATGCAAGATCTAACTTAGCGTTTGACCTTTTTATTTAAGACAAGAAAAACAAAACCAAACTTTTTAACCTTTCCTGCTGTGATAGTATGTTTATATTCTGTATTAAGACTGCACTAATAGTCTGTCATCAAATCAGCACTAAACATGGAATATACTCAAGCAAAGATGGTGGGGATGCAGTAGACCTTTGGCTTCTGTAAGCTGAGTAATGTTGAAAGAGCTGCATGCTTTGTAGGATGATGCAGACTGCTACAGAGCTGTGATATAATGTCTGTCTAAGCAAGTATAATGTCTGTGCTATGTAACTGTGGTGGAAGAACTTTTAATCTAAAAATATTTATATTGCTGCTGTATTAATGGACATATAACTATTAAGTGAATGCATGTTAGATATGTTTAATATTGAAGTGAGGACCTCTGCTTGAGAAGAAGAGTGAGATTTCTCTGACCTTTACTCTCTGCTCACAGGAACAAAGCTAAGCACCTGCAATAAAGATAAAAGTGCCATTGCAGTTTGCTGAATTGGGGGAGATATCAATACTTGAACATAAGGGCCAAATCAAAGGTTGTTAAAAATAGGTGCAACTCAGAACTGGGTCAGGCTCACCTGACAAAGGTGGTTTACTTTCTGATGCATGCAGCTGAAATTCTCTTTCCTCCAAATTTTTCGAGTGTATTAGGAAGGGCCCTGACACACCTTGCATGACTTCTGTTTGAACAAATGTGATACAAAATCTCCAAATACTTGATTTCAGGTTACAGTAACAAAAGGAGCAAACGTGCTCCTGGTCAGCCAGGAGATGAGACCACAAACCCTGTTTGTACTCGCGATTGGGAAGATGTGCTACCTGAGGAGCAGAGCTGGGAGACGATTAAATTGGTTTCCTGTATGTCTGTACAGCAGCTAAGAATGTTATCACTGAGTTACTTTATTTTTCTTTTTTGATCAAAGTCAAGTGTAGGACTGAGAAGTTAGAGCTATGCTGGCAGAGAGACACAAGGGCCTCCTTTGCTTTTTCCCCTTTACCATCCCTCCTCCTTTTCGCCTTATCCAGCCTTAAAACCTCCAATCAGTTCTTTGATACTTGGAATTGTGAAAATGTACCAAGCAGTCCAGACCTGCCAGCGCTAATTAAACTTCTGCATTGGACAGCTTTTTTTAATTTGAAATTGAAGTAGCAATTGCCATTATCTTTCTGGGGATCCTGCCTCACTTCATACTTCGGTGCTGTTTCTGTGTAGTAAATTTTAGCTTGTCTTTAAATCACACATCCCTCAAATAGAAAGAAAAGGGTTAACGGAAAACCTGAATTAGTTAATCCTTTGCCATTTGCAACTTCTCTGTTGTAAACTTCGGTCATCATTCCTGAGAACAGGGATAGATAATTTCTTTGAAACTTAAATAAGTTACTGTTCCCACCCACTGAAGTGTTTGTTTAGATTTGTGTGATATATTTTAATAAATGCAGGGAAGCGTGTAGCTGGTGATGTTCATGACCATAATGGTTAGTTCACTGTATTTTCTACGAGTTTTCTTTTGATTTTACTCTAGAGCATGCATAGAATGATATGACTACTGTCTGAGAAACATTTATAGAGCAATAACTTGTAGTAGTAATTCAGCATAATTCAGTGTACATACTGTCCTTCACTACAGATACAATTTATCTTTTAATGGTAGGGCAATTTTGTGTGATGTTTTGACCCTATGAATATTTTACTCAGGTATGTGTTATGCTACCAAGAATATAAGCCATGGCAAACATGATCAGTGACAGTGGCCAGTATGAGGTGTTTTAAAGAAGTGGCAATTGTGCTTGTTGACATGCTGTGAATGCCTGACATATGAATGCCTGACTCATGCTCCTAGGACCTAAAATCATATGTATGCTAAAGCTTTAATTCTACCTAATAGAAAAATCAGTTTTGATTATGACCATGCATGCAGTAAATGTCATTGGATGGATACATGGTCTATATAGTTTTTATTAGCTTAATAACTAGCGCTATCTCTATGGGAAACTGATATGTTGCTACAAACTTGAGTTTGCTTTCCTAGCAATGAGTTTTATCCACCTTCTGGATTTCTGTTCGCCTCGTCATAAGAGTCTCTCTTGATTTCCTCCCTTCATTTATACTTTGCTTTAATAACATTTAACTTTGCTCCAGATTGAAGCTCATATTTAAATGTGACTGCTGTTCATAAGAATGCTTTTGTTTAAAGCAACCTTTTTCCTTTTTCTAAGGCTGTCTTTCTTATCAAGCTGTGCAGTAGATACATTTTATTTTCCTCTTATTTCTACTCTTTCTAAAGTCTTTCAAGCTTTCAGCTTTGGCTTTGAAAAAATAGTTCTTTTTAAAATGATAACTGGAAAACAACACCCCATTCCTCCGTTGCTGTGTTGGAAAAAATAGAAGATACACTAGTCATACATACCTTGGGGAAAGGACTTAGGGTAGTACATCTTAATCTGTTTTAACTAGAGATATGTGGTTCTGTGGCTTTGGTCCTACTTGGTAACTTCAGTACCTTAACTATGTCTCCAGAAGAGAGAAGAAAGGAGCTGCTGAATATGTCAGTATGCTCATGCATTGAAAATGGGAGATCTTTTTAATTCTCAAGTTCGTGTAGTTTATTTATTATCCAACTAATGTATTTACTCTTTTGCAAACAAAAAAAATACTTTTTTTTTTTGTCCCATTTCACTTGACAAGATTATTACACTGTAGGTTAGCAATGCGGTGTGTGGGCAGGAGGGATGCTGCTATTTTAGGAAAATCTTTTCCATCAGTCTGCTATGTAGTCTGTAGGGGAGTTTAAGTCCTAACCATAGTACAAATTACGTTCCAAACAGCATTTCCCGGACAGCTTATGGAAAGCAATTCTGGAGGATTTCCACATTCATATAATTAAAAGATATCACTTGGAGTGTTTACAGCTTTCTACAACTGGAGCACTAAACTAGCCATGGAAAAAGCACTCAACTCTGTGAGGATGCTGCAGAGCAGCAGGCATTGAAGAAAAACTTTTCCAGAAGAAGTTATTTATTTATTTTTTTTAAAGCTGACTTCTCTTGGAGGCCTGCAGTGAATGCAGATGTCCATCTGTGTGGAATCAAAATTGTAGTTTAAAAATTAGGATGAGAGGATGACTTTTAGCTATCTTGTGCTAGTCTTGTGCTGAACATCTCCCAGAGAGTAACCTGTTCCACTGCTTTGTAAGTGCAGAGGAAATCCTTGGGGGTGGGTTACTCTGCAGACAATATTTCTAAAATCTTTGAAAACTGCAGTAGCTAATTACCTTCTGGAAGACAGATAAATATTTGTTGGGCAAAGTCTGAATTATGGTGTTTTAGACATGCGCCTTTGGTGAAAATGAATCTGTGTACTGTAGGACAACTTTTCTGATAAGAGTTTTCTCTTCTGCTATTTCATCTTTCTCAACTTTGCTTGCTTACCCCAGAAGTTTTTAATGCTGCTTCCAGTAGACTTCAAAAGCAGAGCATGTATTATTAGAAATTCCCTGATTTTTAAAAAAATGCATATAACTTTTTTTTTTTTTTTTCCTGTAATTATCATCATGGGCCAACCACGTAGATGTTGCAAAGTACAGAAAACACTTAGTAACTGCTGAGTAATGTAAAATCAGAAGCTTACTGTGGTATTTCATCTGATCTCTAAGGCAATTGTGATTTCCAAGAATTAAGTAGCAAAGAAAACAACCATAGCATTATCTTATTGTTTTATGCCAAAAGTTCTGAGGAGGATTTTTCAGAAGTTGATTGCTGGTTGCAGCACAGCTGACATATCAGTTGCTTCGGCTTTTGCAGCTTGTTCATATATCTTAGGACTTCTCAGTGATTCAACAGATTACTACCTGAGTGGCAAATATTAACTGCTAAGGGACTGTTTTGGTCATTGTAGTAGTTGCATAGCTGTATAAGAATCAAACCCCCAAAACTTGGGGCATGCAGCCCTGGAGACATCTGTGCTTGTATAGCTCCAGCGTGGTGTCTTTATTTTCCCAGGCATTTCCAAACACTTTGCTGCGGTGACAGAGAGAACAGCCTTTTCTCTTGTTAGCTTCTGGGCATCTTTCAGACAAGGTGAGGGTGCACATGCAGTTACAATTGAGAAAAAAACCTGCTGTAAGTGGACACCGAGCTGTGTGCCCACCAGCCCATGGGTGCTGTTTTGAGAGAAGGGGCTAGGTGTATGTGTTCAGGGAGACAAACTCAAGTGGGGTTTAATGTGGATTTAAAGTAGCTATAGAGCAGATTACTGAGTCTGAACTGGTTCAAATATTAAGAACCTGAATATGTTTTCCTCATAGTCTGTGATATCCTCATACTAGCATTGACCTCTCTTGCAGGGATTTTGACTGGTATATGAAACAGGTAGATATTTTATTGTGGTCTATGTAAAAGAGAGATTACTTTGGAAAATAATTTTCATCTTTAAAAGAGATACAATTTCTGTGCCTTTAAAGTAGAGGGGGAAAAAAAAAAAGGCAGCAGATGGGAAATGCATTGTGATCGTTCGCTTCATGGATTAATCTCCTGAATGACAAGTAAATATTTGTAGAAGTATGCTAACTGTGTATAATTTGCTTTTCACTATACTTATGAATATACTTAGACCATGTTTGCTGGTAAGGTCAAGATACCTTGTGTGTTTCTCAACCACGTCCGCAGGTTTGAGAATGGTCTAGACAGTACGTGTCCGGATACTGTAATCTTGGATAGCTTTTCAGATTCATCTATTTTTAAATTGTCGTGCTTTCCACTATGCTAAATTCTTGCTAACCTTTGATATCACCTGGTGGAGGATGGGAAGGAAACATTCAAAAGAAGAGTCTTAGAAAATCCCTTTTCTCCGCACTGGCTTGAAAGGTAACTTGCCTTTTTAATCTTGTTTGGGTTCAAAAGATGGAAGTAGGGGAAAAAATATAGATTATTTCACATCATTCATGAAAGGCAAACATTAATTACAAAGTATCAAATATATAGGAGTGTTTCAAATTTGATACAACCTGCATAACAGATACCAGGCTCAAAAATGCTTGTGGTCCTTGCTGAGCAACCTTTATTTTATTGCGTGATTTATTTCTAATATACTCTACTATTTTTATAATACTTTATTATATTGGGTATTGAATATAAGGGATTTTGCTTTGTATTCGTAGTTTATATACTAAATTACACATTTATTAAGATTTTTTCATCCTTCTTAGACGTTGTCTAGTTTCACAGATCGGTGGTATTCCTTCATGCAGGGGCTTACTTTTTGCTAGATTAATTTCACCCCTTCCATTATTTCCATTTTAAATCAGCACTAGATATTTGATTCACTCTTGTAATCTGGAGAGTAGGGATTGTCAGCTATTTTTGCGCAGCTGGAGAAAATCTATTTGTTCATTTCTTAACCTTTTGACACATCTGTTTTTACAACTCTGTCTGTTTTTGCTGGGGAGTTGAAGTACAGAGTAACCACTGCAGAAGGAAACATCTTTTGTTATGATCAGTGTGTAAACTGAGCCTAATGCAACTGGGAGTTAGCATGCATATGGAAAAGATCTTTACATACACATGAAAACCCCCAAATGAAATCCTTCTTTCATGTGTCTTTTTTTGCTGAATTTTTATTTGTTGATTAAAAAGTGTTTTTTAAAAGAAGTTTTATTCATGTATACTAGTTGTTTGACCATAAAAATTAATTAAATAACAATAAAGGCTTAAACTTTTTGTGACTTTACAATAAAGACTCAACTAAGTTAAGACTATTCTTCCTTCTGTTCATTGCTACAAGTCAGGCAAGTCTGAGGAGTAAAGACAACAGATTTTCATGTAAAGATATTAAAATACCCTTACTATCTTAATAAACAAATTCAGAAGTTAAAAATATTCATAGAATATTTTTAGAAGTTCATAGAATATTCATAGAATAATTTTAAAAGTTCTATGTGCTGTTTTCTAATGCTATGCTGTCTTTAACCCTGAGCTCGAGTCCTAAATCACTGGTGTATGTAGTTGGTGAAGAAAGAAGAAATTTAACATTCATATCAAGGTATTATATTCACCAAGTCTTTAGGCTTCAGCAACTTCATGCCAATCCTGCTTCTATTGCACTTGAGAAGCATAAAGTTATAAAAAATGACTTGAGATTTTTAGTGACTTTCCAGTAAAATGGAGCATTGTAACAGCATGGTGAAACAACAGGTTGAGGTTTTTATCCTTCTCCCTTCTATTGCAGAATAAACATGTATCATTTGGCAGCAGAATACATTATCAATATTTGTTGCCTGCCAGGTAAATACATGTATGAAGTTGATTTTTTTTTTTCTCCTATCATAAAAAATGAGTGTGTTGCAATGCTGTAAAATGTAAATCTGATTACACATCATAGCTGAGGAGCAGATAAGGTCTATCTGCTGGGGCAAAAATGTCCAAATTGACATAATCCCATTCCTGGCTGTGGGTTTGCTGGTGACTAGCAGGCTGTGCTAAAGGAGAGCCACTCTTGTGCTAGATCTAGAGCAATAGTTGAAGCTGCAGCATTAATTCTGGCCTGCTGTGATGGATTTTGTGAGGCAAAAGATTGAGCACTGCCTTGTATCTAAATTCGTTTGTTATGTAAATTAGAAAGTGTTGTAGCAACAGTGGAAGGAGAGAGAACAACCTCATACAGTGGAGCTTTCTTTTGTGGTAACAAAGTGGATCATAGCCTCTTTAGGTTTCTGTCTAATGAGGGTTATGGATAGTGGTGTTTCTGAAAGTAGATATGAAAAAGTATGGCAGATGGAAGTTGAGGTATACAATATGTTCTTCATGGAAGTAGCTATTTAATTTATTGTTTTGTAGTCTACTGAAGTCAGTATGTTGCAGTTGTTTTCACTAGCTGAATATCTAGCTGTTCTTTAAAGGTACCATGCCCCATCATCTTCCCCTTGCCTGAAGTCCTGAGTGCTTTGTATTGACAAAGGACATCAAATTTGGAAACTATAAGCAAAGGGCAGTTCTGAAAATATGGCCCTGAACACCTTGGTGAGATGTAGAAGCCTACACAAGAGCACAGTCTTGTGTCTTACAAAGCTAACTGCAGTGCTAAGATATTGTTATGCATAACCTCTGCCTTCACTACGATGCTTTACTCCTATTTCTAAAAATTATATTAAATTATTCCATGCAGTAAGTATCAGTTTTCCGATCAGAAATGCATGTAACCAAGTTGTGATATCAGATAATCTGGAAAAGCACAAATGATAACTTTTTTGTTTTTTGGTTGTTTTTCGTTTTTTATTATTTTTCATCTAACCAAATTCATGAAATAGAGGCTTTGCTGAAGTAAGGTTTTACACTCTTGCATCAGCTCATGAGTTCTGATGATAGAAAAGAGTAACTCATTCACATTCAGACTTCAAGAAATAAACGTGTAAAGGAAATGTGCCAAATCCATTCCATTTTTATGTTGAGTTAGAATAGAATTGCTTTATCAGGAATCGTTTATTTCATTTTAAACCTTTAGATATAAACAGTAACAGGATATGAAATGAACTTTTTGATGGCCTAGCACCACATGATTGATATATTAAATCCCAGAGACAAAGAACAGTTTAGTGAGTAAATAATTACTCTCCTGAGCAACTGATATCTAGTTAGTATGGGAGGCATAACTTATTTAATAATGGGTGGGATGGTATTTCCAGTTTATGATTCAATACAAGAAACGTTTCCTTAAAAATCATATGGGAAAAGTCCATGGCTGAGCACTTTGGAAATCTGAAAACCCCAGTGTGCAGCATGCATATCTGTTTCATTCCACTGTGGCAACTCCAAAGATTTATATTTTCTAAAAATGAATGTACTTCAGATGAGGATGTGGAGTTGCCTAGTGAATTACTTTTATTCAAACTAACATTGTAAATTATCACTTTCCACACCCAGTTGGTAATGCGGGATCAGTGGAGGGGGCAAGAGGGATTATTAAAGATTCCTAACTGCCCCAATATGTATAGAGAGTAATTAGTCTCAATACAGAAGTGCCAGTATCAGTGATATGTTCTTAAACCAACTACGCTAATTTGAGAAGAGGAAACTAAACATAACAAAAAATAAATGTCAATTCTAGGGGAAGATGGTGGGCCCCAGTCTAACACACTCAGGGCATACTCCATAATTGTTTTCCTATTTGCTAATATTGATTATTGAGTCCTTTATTTTAAATATGCTTCTTGCTGTCTCTAGATGTGAGAGACAAAGTGCTGACATGGTGAGTCTTGAAATTTGAAATATCCTTTTCAGAGTGTAGAGAAGCTGATAACAAATGAAATCCTGGCAAGAACTCTGGCAAATCCCAATTATATTTGCCTTGCTTCCATCCCTAGATATGTCATGCTAGCATGTGACTGCTAAGAAAATCAATAAAAAAGAAAACCACAACTTGAAATCCTGTAAATTGACAATGATGACAGATTAAGAGGACAGAGTGGATAAGACTTCCGGAGGATGCTTTCATCCTCACATATTCTTGCCTGTGCAGTGTTCTTATAAGACACTTATTAGCAGATGCAAAAATATTAACCATAGATTGTACCAAGCATAAGGAGTTTTCCTGAGTGTTCTCCTAATACAGAAAGACCCTTCTTCCTTACACATGGATAAATTATAAAGAAAACAGGTATAGCAAAATAAGCACACATTTAACGTTGTGATTAAACTAAGTTAGATTTGGACACCCTTGTGGTAAGCAGAATGCCATACTTTTAGGAACAAAGTTTGTGTCAATGCCTTTCCTCAAGTCCTAAAAATGGGTTTATGTTGTTGCACCTTGAAAGGCAAAAGGGAATATTGAAGTTGAAATCCCTTCTTGGTATTTCCAGTGGAACTGTGCTGTTCTTGTTGAGAGGTGCTTTTTTTGCAGCTGTGACTCAGTCATCAAATTCTGCCATTGAGATCTCTTACCAGTGGAGACCCATTGACACCCTCCTTTCCATTTGTTAGCATACATATGAATGTCATGGTTTAGCCATGAGCCTCTTCCAGTTTTTCTTGTTGCATTTTTTTGAGCTGCAATCAGTTGTAACAGTTGCCCTACGAAAGGCAGCAATGTGGCCTGAGTGGATTTGACTCTTCTCAGTACATGATATTTAGGCCTTCAGCTCTAGAAACCTTTGACATTGTTTTCAAAGAATTCTGCTCTGATTTCATTGGAGGGGAATGTTTCTCCCAGATTGTTTTTATAACCTTCAAAATATTTTGCAATAAATTTATAAGTGGCAGGGTGTGTGCATAGTTTGAAAGTTTAAAATATTTCAATTCTTCTGGTTTAAGTTATGAAGAACATGTATTCATTGAAAAAATCAACAGAGTGGATATTCTAATATCTTTTGGTGTTCTGTAAAGTGATGCTGCTCAGTTGCTACAGGGGCCTGGTTTACTCTTCTCACACTACTTGCCTTGAAGAATATCACCAATCCTATTGCTTACAGGATGTGAGATAAATGCTTTTGATTGCAGAAGCAAGTATATCTGATATCATCTGTAGCTGTTTATAGTAATCATAAAATAAGAAAAATGGCATGGAGGAGAACCACTATACCTTTTCACTGAGTTAGATCAGGCTGCCCAGAGCCCCAATCTGGCCTTGAATGCCTCCAGGCATAGGACACCCAGAGCACCCTCTGAGTGAAGAATATCCCCTTAACATCTATCTAATATCTCCTATCTTTTAATTTAAAACTATTCCTACTTGTTCTATCACTGTCTCCCTGCTGAAAGGTATTAGTAAAGAGTTACGTTTGATCATCTGTTTATGTTCTGTTGCTGATCAAAATTTACAATTCTTTTGCCAAAATCTTTGTTAATGCAACATTGTAGTTGCTACATAATTTCTGAATGCCTGTAAAAGTGAGGTGTTTCTTACTAAAATCCTGCCTATGTAAGGAATGTATCATGCAGAAGGAGAATAGTAGGAAAATGCCCAGTTACACTTCTTTTAACCTGTGCCTCTTTGTAATAAAATAATGGTAGTCAGCGTTTCCAAAGAGATGGGGATTTGAAAAGTGAGCATGCCAGCTAATAGCTGTGGTAACAGGCTGAATGTAGCAGAATAATAGCCATGCAGTGGCCTCTCAGCCTTTCAACATGCCCCACTTCTCAATAGTGAATGCACAGCTTTGTTCGGCAGCCGGTCACCTCCTCAGCTTGACTGGAAGAGCCTAGAGCTCGGCATCTCCTCTGCCCCAGCTGCCTCACCAGCCCTTTGCTGCTGGGCCTTACAGGAGGTAGTTCACGGAGGATTTACAGCCTAACCTTTTTATTGTGCTCACAGGAGGAAAGCAAATGTTTTATTGTGTGAGATTTTTTAGAAAATAAACAGGGATTTGGGTGAGAATGGTTCCTAAACAGTAGGCTGGGCCCTGAATTATCTGGTAGGTTCCTATGTGTAAGGGATATGGAGCTGAGAAGCCTGTGATGCTCTCTATGAAAACAAGAGCAACAAAAGGAATTGTTTTCTAGCATGGCTTGTCAGAAAAGCCTACAGTCCCAACACAGAGCAAACATGTTCTGCCCCTCACCTTCAGTGATTTGAGGTCATGGCATTAGCCTTGTTGGCCCCGTTTCTCAAAGTCTAGGCTATGCACTCTGGGTTTTGAGATTTTGATAAGGAGCCTATCTCCAATATTTAAATAAAGAGCGATTTGCTACTTGTTTCTTGTGGAAAACAAGCAACAAGAATAATGTTGGGAGTGAACGGCCATATGGAAGAAAGATAGAGTATGAAGGAGAAACCTGAGAAGAAAAACTCTGATTTGAGTTCAATTAGAGGGTTTTAGTAGGCTTTTGTTTCTCCATTCTGTCTGTGATTTGAATGATGAGAAGACAAACACAAATTGTTCACTGAGCACGGTTGGCTGTTTGGCCCACATGGATGGACTCAGATGCTGGTTAGAATTACTTGCAGTCTGGAAGCTAGCCATTGTGGAAGTGTTTGAGTATGCAAGAGAGAGGTGGTACTGACTGTTGCTGTGGAAGTGAGGAAAGCAGAAGGGTGGTGACAGTAATGTGATGTCTTTTCATGAATGTTTTAAATTTTCCTTACCTTGCTGTTACTTGGCAATTACTCGACAATATATTTTTGAGATTCCATGCCTCCTCTCTTATTTGGATTTGTCAGAATATCACAGAATCACAGAATGGCCAGGGTTGGCAGGGACCTAAGGGATAATAAATCTCCAACATTGTAATGACAACAAATTACATAATAAATCAAATGTTTAATAGAAATCTGAAGACCCTTTTCACTGGCTTTCCTAGTAGGGTGTTACGTATATGTAAAGATAAACTAAATGCAGATGTTAGAGAATTCAGTTTAGAAGTCCATGGGCTTATTTATCTGTAGCTGTTAGTAAAGAATCCTTGTGGACTTTCAATATATGTTAATTTTAATTAAAGTCTGACCGTCTTTCTTTTTAAATTGAGCATACTATTGTTCTGGTAAGAGGAACGTGCAGAGAAAATCTTACAACTCTGTGAGTAGGTTGCTGTGAATTTCACACCGAATATTCACAGCAGGCAAATCCAAGCCTCTAATCTGTTTGTTTCTTGCCCTGTAGCTTCTGAAGTGTATGACTCTTGGCACTGCTATTCTTGGCTACTGGTGTGCCGGTGAGTGTTGCAGGATTAACACCATCTGTATGTGAGTGCAATGGCTATGCTACTCTGCGCACTGACGCTGCCATGATCCACTATTATCTCAATTTTTTCTTTGCTCCTTGGATACAGAAGTCCTAATGAAAGTATTGCTTCAGTGTTCTTGATGGCTTCTTTTCATGAAAAAGCTAGAAAGCAGCACACACTGCAATATTGCCTTAAAGCAGCATTGAAAGCATCAGTTCTTCATCAAAAACATGGCTCTGTTGGAGTGTCTTTCACTGAGATACCTTAAAGTTTAATGACAGTATGGTAGGGGAGGAACAAAACAAGTAAATAACCTGTCAAGATATAAAAACATCATCAGTAGAAGATAAAAATAGAATATTGCGTGTGACTGTGCTGTTACAGGTCTTTGTATATGGCAGCAATGAGAGATCATGAATGATGAGTTAGTTGTTGCCATTTGGCAGTCCTAGTATTCAGGATCTTATTTATGTGAAATACCTTTCTCAGCTATAGAAGCAGTGGATTCAGAGGAACTGTCACACGCCAGTACTTTGATCTTGAACACCTGCTTGCATTCTTCTTATTTATTTATTTTCATTTGAAGTTCTGTGAGATTTCAAATTAGACATTACTATATGCTGCAAAAATCTATTGCAGTCATTTTTAAAGTCCTGAGTACTTCTTCTGTCATTGAATGCATTCCTATTGAATTGGGGTATTGAAAGAGCTGTTAGCTTACTGTTATAAAACCTGCTGTTTTGCTGAGTGGGCAAAAGAAAATGGTTTCTTCAAAAGGCAGAGTCAGCCTGGTGCTGGACCCTGGCTGTTGCTATGTCTTAGTTCCATCCTGGGAAGAATTCAAGGATTTTTCACCTCAAGAAATAAACATGGATACTACTTTCTGTGGCTTTTAGTTTTGTTGAAGAGAGGAAACCCAAAGGAAAGGTTTTCTTTTTCTATAAATGCAAACATCTGTTGGTATGACTTTGGTGTTATTATTTCAGTTCTATTTCAAAATTCCAGTTGCTAAACTTCCTGAGGTGCAGAGGAGGTTCCAGTAAGTGTCTCTGATTCAAAAATAAATGGAATAAGTCCTTCAGTTGGATTTAAAGGAAAAGTTCAAGTATTTAAAGATCCAGAAAAACACTTTTACTTAGAATTAAGGAAACTGTCTTTTCCAGAGAACTGACTTTTACATTTATTTTTTTTTCTGCTAGATATTCTATGAGTTAAACTGGAAAAGATGACTTCTATGAAGATTATTTTGTGGGCAAACAAATGTTTGGCTATTACTAGTAAGAACGATTCCTAGATGCTATAATCCCTTTTGCTGTAATTGTGCATCCCTCTGTATGGTAGGCAAAATGAATTTTATATTGCTAGCTAGGACACGCTTAACATTTTTCTTCTTAAAAACATCAAAACGTTTTTGATAAAGCAACCAGCACATTGTACTGTACAAGGAGTGAATAGCCAGTGACTCCAGTGTGCTTGTGCTGCAGAAGGCTCTGAAAGGTGAACTTCAGCAGCAGCTTCTGCTCAGTTGGCTGAGGTTGAAAATTTCCATTAGCAGCAGCATGCTGGCACAACAGGGCATTTGCTGAGCACAGTAGGCTAATCCAAGAGGAAGCAGAAACCAGGCCTGTTGTACGAGAACCATTATGGTGATGTAGTGTAGGTTGGAAACATATTAGCAGTGTGCCAGCAGCAAGAATGATCCTGTATGGTGTTGAGCAGGAAGAAGAGTCTATATGGACTTCGATTCAGGTCATGGTGTGGAATTCTGAATATCAAAAATCTTAAAAATTCGAACACCAGCACACTGAACAATTATTGCTTAATCTTTCATAAATACCAGTATGGGCAGAGAAGAGAGTTTTGATTGCATTATCGCTCATGGTAGAGATAAGAACTGTGTGTTTATTCCCACATAGGCATTCAGATATATATATCTGTATGGAGTTTTCATTTAAAATCCAATTTACTGATTTATTTACATAACTGGGTCATTATTATTATTTTTTTTTGCTAAAGAGAAGAGAAGCAAAGCTCCAAAGTTCCCAAAGAGATGGAAAATAATCCTTTTAGATGACCTATAAATGGATCATTGGATCCATATGCTCTATTTACGTTGCAATACCTCAGCAGCATGTGATGGACTGTTCCTTTTGTTAGGTGTCTCTGCAGCACTGTGTACAGATTAAATAGCTACTGCAATGCAGAGAGTTATTAATACATTACATTGCACTTTCAGTGAAGATGTCAGTGTGTCCTTAAGCCTGAATGTACCCTGTGGTTGTGTTATGGTGGTTTTTTTTGTGGGTTTATTTTCTGGTTTCTTCTTTTTTTTTTTGTATTTTTTTTCTCCTCAGTTTTGGCAGAGAGTAATTTATTTCTTCAGTAAATCCTTAACTAATTAGCAATTGTATAATAACATCACTCCTAATTCCCCTGAACTCTGATTATTATTAAAGTTTAGAAAAATCAAGGCTTTGCTGTAAAAAAAACCAAACCAAAACAAAAACAAACAAACAAACAAAACAGGTCACCTTTTTCAATTTGATGCAGTAATAATGTGGTCTATGGCTCTACGCATACAGGGGGAGGATGGAGGAGACAGGGAAAGGACAGAGGAAGGAACAACTATGTGGAAGGTAATGCAGATAAACAAAAGCCAAATCCAGGGTATGTGAAATGTTGGGAAACAAGGAGAAGTGGGGCACAAAACCATTATTTTTCTGGCATGTCTATGCTATCTTTCACTGATGATTCACAGTAGAAGATTAAAAAAAAAAAAAAGCTTTGAGTTTTTGGTTTCTTACATATCTTTCTTAGCATGCTTTAAGTGACTAAGGGGGGAAATTTCCTTGGGAAATTATCACATGTGGAGTGAACTTCTGCTGTCTGTTATATGGGAAAATAAAGGAGAGCAAGGGCAAATGTAGATGTACAGAGATAAAGGAGCAAAGCAGAACAGAGTAAAGACCTCTGCTCCTCTTCCCTCTCCCTGCTACCTGCAGTAATGCTCGTGGAAGTTCACTCTGAATTTGTACCAGTGGCTCAAGCTAATGCTGCATCGCTGCAGCTTTTGCTTGCACCTGGCTCAATGAAGCAGATGTGGAAATCTCTGTCACTGGCTACCTCTTAGTTGGTCCATTGCTGGGCTAGATTCAAGCCTTCTGAATGTGGGGGACTTGTCACTGCTAAATGACAAAGTGTTTTTGCTCTGTTTCTAGTATTGCTTGTGTGTAATAGGATAGTAGCTGACAGAAGGAGCAAAACAATGTACTACCTCCGGTTGATGCCCTACTGGTTTGCCCAAGGATTACATAAAAAACCTCCAACAAGGTGATAAAAGCTCCATAGGTGAGGTGTGTACCAGGTGTGAAGGAAGTAGAGGTCAAGGGATGTGAGTTCTCAGCTGATGACTATTTCTATATGAACACTGATGCACAGAAAATGTACATTAAATTTGCCACATTCAGATTATTTCATGGAGTACACAGGCACTGCAGTCTGTATGGGCATAAGCTGAGGATGCTGAAACCAGTGCTGGACTTCCTATGGCTGTTGAATGTGTCCAGAACTTGTAGATATGTGATTGCCCTGTCTGAAATATTGTGTAGGCTGTGCAAGAACTGCACAAGTGTGTGTATGCATTTACATTGTTAAATGTAAATATGCATACATTAGGAAAAACTCCAAAACTATAGGAGAAAATACTTGATTAAGAGAGCTATCCCAAAGACCTCAAATGGCAGTGAAGCAACAGGCTGTAAACTGCTGATCTTTAAGCCTGGGTAAATGGGACTTTCACCCTGGCAGCCTTGAAGTTCAGATCAAAGCATTTCCTAGCTCTCTAAACGGCCTCAAGGCCACCTTCACTTCCTTTCTCTTCACCCAGCTTCCTGCTGGAAGGTGCTGAGCAAGGAGTATGCTCTTTAGGAAAACTCCAAATGAAGTCAAGGCCATGTCACATACAAGGGGACAAGGAGTGAATTTTACACACGATTTTTAAGACTAGGGTATCTCTTTGTGGGCTTAGTTTGAACAAACAGCTGTGAGAACACACCTGGAAAGTGAGCCAACAGCTAGGACCTGGTTTGATTTCTTTTGCTTTGTAGTTCCAAGCCAGGAAGTGCCATCACTCCCACCATAGACCAGAAGAGTCCCTAGACCAAAAAGGCCATTACTTTCTCACTGTCTGCATTTCTCTAAGAGGAGTAAAGAAAGCTATATGTGATCTGGGTTGTCACTGTCCCCACTGTTGTGTACACAGCAACTAAAACCAGCCCTCTTTTAAGGTGCCCACAAATAGTTATTCTCTGTCTCAGCAGTTTGTTTCTTGTTGCCCAGCCCATTGATTCGGGCAGTGACTTGGACCACAGGACTTGGAGGCAGCCTGTGCTAAAGCAAAGCTTCTCTGGGTTTGCAGAGAGACCTGCAATCTTGGAGTCAGCAAGCAAGGTTTTGTGTTAAACCTTCCTTTTGTGTATTTTATCTCTCTTGCTCATATTTCTGTTTCTTTCTTCCCTCTACAAACAGTTATTTTCTTCCTTCTATATCTCTTTTTTCCTTTTCTCTATTTCTTCATTTTTCCTTCAGTTTGTCTTCTCACTGTTTCCATTCAAAATTCTTTTCTATTTTCGCATGCTTCACTGTGATTTAGCACAGAGCATTTGGTGGCTCTGCTCTCTCATTTTCTGCTGAAAGTCTTTCCTCTTCCGCTTTAAAAAGCACTGAAGTTTTGCAAACACACTGCAGAAGCCTGTTCCTGTTTATGTAAATGCAGAATGGGATCCAGAACGATCCCTTTTAATTAGCGTTGCAGGTTCATGGGAGTTTCTAACATAAATACAGAAATTTCACAATACCAGCAGGTTATTTATTTGCTTTGTGCGCTTATCAATGTTGTCGGCAAATTAAGGGGTCAAAGCATAAGAAATGCCATGGAAGCATGGTCTCTCTTCGCTATTTTTACAGCTTTGTGCCTGGAAAAAGGAAAGTTACTGGGTGTTGCTCAGTGAAGTGTGCATGTTAAAGTTACCCAGAGCGATGCCCATTGTCCTGTCCCTGAGTCGAATGATGTAATGTTTCATTTAAGGCTCTCAGCAATGCTGAAGAGTCTCGGTGCACTGGGAAAAAGGCAGTGAAAAAGTTGTGAATCAGGTTTCTCCCCAGCCTTTGTGTTTGGGGTTTTGATAGATAAAAGCTGACTCATGCAATATTTCTGGCGAAGGAGCTGTATGGACTAGCAGGAGCTTCTCATTTTACCTGAGTGCCCAAGTGATGTAATTCGGGAACAGCTGAAGGCAGAGCGTGCATTTACTCCCTGCTGCACAGGTAGGTCGTGGTTTGTTCTGAGAGGATCTGAGAAATAGAGGACTTGTTCGTTCTCTGTGCAGGGAGCCAGAGACATTCCTCAGTGGTGAGATACTGTCGCAGAGGATTTTCCCTTGCAATAATGTTCTTGGGCATTAGCAGGCTCGGTTCTGACAGAGGCTGTTCTGCTTTAAGCGTTCTGTGGTGGGGAGGGCGGTTGGGCAGACAGAGATACATCAGTTAATGGCTGTTTTTTCCTTGTTGTAAGATCGCTAATAAATGGCATTTCTGTTGCTCAAAGTTCAGTTAAAATACTTGGCAACATATCATTCATGGCAGTTAATGCTGAATTCATAGTATCAAGAGATACAATCCCACAAATATTGCAGCTGTCTAATGTGGCTTTGTTCACAGAGGTTATTAGTTTTAGAAGCGACATGTTCATATTTAGAAGCTCATATTTAGGAACTAATAATGTACAAACCTTCACTTGGGTAGCGTTCAAAGCAGAGGATGTGGGGATGTTGGGATTATTGCAGTGAATAGATTTTAAACTTTCTCGGTCAGGCAGCTGTATGACGTTAACGTTTCTAAATCTCAGTGCTGTGTCTGAACTTAATACTAAATGTAGAAATTGCTATAAAAAGTCTTGCTTTATCGTATCTACAATATAAATGCTTTCTTGGAGAAATGCAGATATTTCAAAGAAAATGCAGGAAAAGATTCTTGTAGTCTCATCACTTTTATTTAGCTGACCTTCCAGAGGATGTGAAGCTGCAATTTTTGGTAATGTTGACTTTGCAGATAATATCATTGGTGCTCTTTTTCATGCCAGAATAAAAGCAGCAACAATACTAATTATGAATATAAATTGACTTGTGAGTTATTATCCTTGCTCTGTTTCTTAAAATGCCATACACAGTAAACAACTCAAAGGAATAAACACCTATATTTAGATGGGGCTTGTATTCAAATATAAAGTTGACTTAGACTGTTGTATCCCTTACCATATGCTAATGTCCTCAAGTAGCCAAGGTTGCAGAGATAATAGAAAGCCATTAATCATTACTATGAATGTAGTTAGAGGCAGGAGATATATATTACAAAAAAGCAAGTGATAAAAGAAGTTTATGCACTTCAGTGAGAAGCTGGTCATGATTATGTGCTGAAAACAGATATAGTAAGTTTCTTTGCATGCCACTTCGGTATTGAAGCACTACTGCCGTTGCCTGTTGAAACATGGTGTTTCTTGTTCTTGTACCACCATAGGACGTGCGCAAGTTGTGGCTCTTGCTTGGAAGCAGTCTGAAGTTGTATCCTGCCAGCATGCACTGTGTGTGTGTGTGTGTGTGTCTGTCGATGGGGTGCAGGGGGCAGAGGGGGAGGGGAGGATTGTGGGGCTGGGGGAGGGCTAGCTGGGTTCATGCAGAGGCTCAAACAAGAAACGACCTTGTTTGGGGAGCGTTTGGCTTTGTGAGTATGGACAAATATGCAATTATCCTCCTTTCAGTGCTGAACTAACAAGTCATCACTGTTATTCCTTAATTAAAGTATGCAAATTTTAAATTTTTTTTCCCTCCAGACTGAGTTAATACCGTTATTCACAATTCACAAAAGTTCCCAGTGTTAGTTTGGCTCATCTTTGAAAGGGTCCAGTAAACAAAAGAATGCCGAACGAAAATGTAGTGACCCGGCCAGATGTGGGTCAGGGAGCACAAGCTCCAAGCCGGTCCCTGGTGGGAGAGCTGCCGTACCCCTGGCTGTGCATGCTGCTGGCAGCTGGGTGCCTCTAGTTGCTGCTGAAGCTGTGACATCGGTGGCAGTGGAGGCATGGGGATTGTGCAGCCTTATATATCTGAGCAATGAGTTTGCTTTTTATAAAACGATTTTGTTTCCAAGATGAATTTGTAAGAAGTTGCAGTGTTCTCTAAGGATCAGTCAGCAAAGGGCAGCCTTCTTAGCTGTGGCGAGACTAATTCTGGGGAGGTTGTTTCCCCTCCCATGCCCTCCCTCCCCAAACAAACAAATAAACAAACAAAAAAGATGACTTTTTTTTTTTTTTTTTTTTTTTTTCCAGCCAGATGTTGCAGAATTCAGTCTATTTGCAGAAGAGTTAAGTTGTTTTACTTTAAAATTGTATCACAGCTGTGAAAAGCTAAACCCAAACCCTGGCAAAAAGCAGGAAGGATGGGCATGGGACTGCATCAACAAAGGGAATTTGGTTTCTGTGCTTTCTGATGAAACTGTGCCTGGAGAAATCATCTAAAATATCCATGCCTGATTCAAGCAACCATGCTGCCTAGCCTCAGAGGGGCTTCTGAAGATAAACCTTGAAAGATGTTCAGAATTTTTGTTGTTTGGAAGGACTGTGGCTTTGTAACAGGTAGCTCAGATAGAAATTCATGGCTGGACAGAGCCAGGACTTATCTGTCAGCGCTGGTTGACGTTAGCAACCAGACGTTAGCAGGTTGCGCAGTGTTACAGGGCTTGGAAGGTGGGGACAGGAATCTGCTTCCTGGTTGAAAGTCATGCCAAATGAACTTTGAAGGTGGTGGGCAGGATGAAGTGCTGGGGACAAAGCAGACCAATATTTTCAATTACCAAAGAGTTTGCTTGCAGGAATCGATAGACAAAGATACAGGAATAATGGTGTGTATGAAAATGGAGGAACTTAAGTCAAATGTGTTGTATGCAATTACATCCAGCAGGAGCCTAAGGTCTGTGGGAGTGCAGGTGTTGGAACAAGCACAGTTCAACTACTACAACTAATCCTTGTTGTTGTTACTTTTAATAAGCAATGACATTGCCATTAAACACAGAAGTAAGGTTTTGTTTGTTTTCTTTAAGGTGAGTTAAAATCTCCCCATGTTTCTGGATACATGTCTTGTGAAAAGCTACTTTTATTCTGGCTTCAATTTCATTGACCTGGACTGTGTTTTGTTTGGATTTTGTATTAATGAGCCTCAGAGTATTTGCGGAGCAAATATTACATATTAATCCCTTCAGGTTATCTGTGAGGCAGACAGCCTATCGGAGAAACAGGAAGAAAAAAGGGAGCATGGAGCGATGGAATGTAACAGGAACCCTTTGTTTTCCCACCAAATGTGGCTAATCAGGTGTTTCTTTGTCATGTAATTTTAGTAAAATCTTCTGGAGTAAGTTACCGGAAGGGTATCCCTGTTATCTTATTTATCCTGTGCGTTTTTCATCGGAGTTTACATCTGCACAATAATGTTGTACTTTCTAACTGAACTTGAAAAATGATCTGAAGCTGATAGCAAAAATATATTCTTATCAAAAATGCATACTTTCTTATCACAATCAGTAGGAAGGCAAACACCTTTGTCCATACCCATTTTGAAACTAGAGAAATTCACTGCATTCTTCAGTTTTAAATATTTTTCCAGATTTCTTGCTTTATATTTTATTTTGGAGCTTTTTTTTTAATTAGAAAATTTGATTCTGTGCTGTGCTGATTATGTGCTGCAAATATGCAAGAACCTGACATAAAGAAGGGCTGCAGATCTTCACCCTTGAAAGGCAAAACCAGAGGGACCGAAATACCAAATTAGGTTTAAATTTAATGGACAGTTTCTTATTTGTATAACGAGAAAACTGTTCTCGACATTAATTCCACACTTTACCCTGAGGACATTATTTTCCTTAACAAAAAGGGATTATATATCCCTTTTATTATCCCTAATATTATCATCATTAAAAAGGTAGTATTAAATACGAATTTAATCCTGTGCATTCAAAATGGGCTCCTATTTGTTTGCTTTGAATTTTGCTTTGGAATGATCGCAGCAGAAGCAGTATTCCCTTGCAATTGTATAAGCAGTCCTTCAGTATTACCTCTCTTCCTACATTGCCACATGTTTTTTTTGTCACAGAACAGATATTCCAAACTTCTTTGAGTTTGAAATATGGCTTTTGGGTGAATGGCTCTTGTTGAAAGGAAACCTTCAGGTGTTGAATTTATTTGCAGCTGCTTTTGCAGGTTCTCATGGTGCACTGCACACAACTTGGTCAGAGAGAAATCTGCACTGCATCACAGAAAAAGTCCTTCAGGTCAGATGGTCAATAAAAAGAAAGTAGATTCAATATGCTGACAGGAAGACAGACATTTTGTTATTGCATTGGTTTGAAAAACATCTTTAGTCAGCTAAAAAGGGGGTAGTGTTCTGGCTTGAGCTGAACAGATTCAGAAAAACTTATATTCCTACTGGAAGGCAGTAGTATTTGGCAGTGCTGTTCCCCGTGGGAATTAATTTTTTTTTAAAAGCTATGTTATTTTCACTGAGAAATCACTGTGGTTTTATTGTTTCTGTATAAGCTGCAGTGCTGGTAAATGATAAATGCTTTTATTTTCTGTTTGACTGTGTTGGCCTTGCAGTATTCAAAATGGAAGATACTGCTAGGTATCTCTGACACAATCCTTGAGTTTTCTAAAGCCTCCAAGCCATGGTCAGCTCTCAACCTTAGAGAAAGAAAGATCTCTTCCCAATGGAATTTTTTAACCTTAGGGAAAATATTGAGTCGGTATCTCTCTCAAGGCTCAGCATGAGAGAACGCACATGCTGATGCCAAGCCCAGCACCATAGCACATGAGACCAAGAAGGGATGTGACAGAGTTATATACATGAACTGGAAGTACTCTGGATGTATGCAGTAGCCTCCAGTGGGATATCACCACCATCAAAAAACATTAGATCTACAGCCATCCCCAAATCATATCATTCTGGTTGTCTTTTTTTGGAAAAATTGATTTGTCCCAGTTTTGTGTGCAAAGCTTTAAAAATGTCTGTTGTCAACTGTGAGGTTAGTATGGAGTAACAATGATAAAACCACTTTTTCTGTTTATTTTTTTTTTAGATGACTTCCACTTACCTCTAGATGTTTTACCAGCTGTGACGGAGGGCTTTGACTCCAAGACAAAAGAAGATCTACACAAGGAGAGCAGACCTTTCCGCTGCTGTGAAAAAAAAACCATGGACCTGTCAGACAGTGACCGTCCCGTCAGCTTTAGCTCCACTTCCTCCTCTGCTTCCTCCAGGGACAGCCACTGTTCTTTTGGAAGCAGAATGACATTAGTTTCAAACAGCCACTTGGGCCTATTTAACCAAGAGAAAGAAACAGGCGCCATCAAGTTAGAATTAGTCCCAGCCAGAAGGTTTTCCAGCAACAAACCACGCAAAAACACCCCTGCAGAGCACGAGGATCCTGAGGAGAACCTTGAAAAAAAGCTAAGCACTCCAAGGAAGGCAGAACCAAAAGGAGCAGGCAAAAACTGTGCAATGTCCCTGGTGACAGAGCCCACCAGTCCCAAGCTCCTCTACGTAGACAGAGTTGTCCAAGAGATCCTGGAGACAGAGAGGATGTATGTGCAGGATCTGAAAAGCATTGTGAAGGTAGGAATCTTGATTAGAATTGTGTTAACTCTTCCTTAGTGCTGCGTTTTATACTCTTTGATCTCACAGCAGGATAAATAGACGTTACGATGGAATTGAGATTTGCTGGTGACCTAAATGAAGGTTTTTATAGATTACCATATGTAACATCACTGTTCCTGTTTATTTCTTGCTTTTATTTTATTAGATGAATTTAAGCTGTTGTTTGTTCATGAAGAAATAACCATCCTGCAGTTGATGGTAGTAGTGAGTAGTGGCAAACTTTTCGCAGTAACATTTATGAAAAAAAAAACAAAGTCAAAAAAGAAAGCCAACTCCGTGTGCTGGAAAATATGGCAAGAAAGAAACAGCAGACAGCTTGTTTGCACTTTTAAAGGTTTTATCTGCAGAATTTCACTTTTCCTTTCATAGAATCATTGAGTAGTTCAGTCAGTTCTAACCCTGTGATGTGGACAGGGTTGCCTCCTGAGGTTAGACTGCGTAGGGCCCCATCCTACCTGGCTTTGAATGCCTTCAAGGATAGCGTACCCACAGCTTCTCTGCGCAACCTATGCCAGTGCCTCACCACCCCAAAAAATTTCCTAACATCTCACCTTTGGCTGTGTCCTTCCAACCAATTCTTTATCCACTTATTAGTCCAGCCTTCAAATCAATATCTCTCCAATATAGAGATAAGGATGTGGTGTGGAAGCATATCAAAGACTTTGCACAAGTCCATGTTGTGCTTTTTTTGCCCATCAGTTCCTTCACTCCACTGCAGTAGGTCATCAAATTGGTCAGGCATGATCTACCCATGTTCTCTGTTCAGCTCCTCGTCTAGCGTATGCCTTAGCATCTCTTCCAGGGGGTTCTTTGCCACGATCTTCCCAGGTACAAATGTGAAGTTCACTGGCCTGTAGTTCCCCAGGTCAGCCCTCCCCTCTCACTCACCATATTCACATTCTAGTTTTGCAAGTTCTTTCCTGCCTTCCTGTCTCCCTTTTATGCTGTTCACAGCTGCAGTCTGTTCGCTCCAAGTCCTTGACCTATGTTATTGAATGTGACATGTGCTTTTACTGGATAACCCTAGTGTTTGGCTGTTACATGAAGGAATAATGTTTTCTTTAATATCAGTTCTGAATGGATGGTGACTGTAGCATGTATTAGCAGTGAAGAAGTTTTTCTCCAGCCCCCAGCTGAATAGTACCAATCATTCTCCCTTTCTAGTACAGGGTAAAATAAGGATGAGTCCTGTGGATTGTTCTGGTCAATCCACAAACTTGCAACTGTGCCTATTAGTCATGTTCTTTTGGGCTATTAAAGATGACAGTGAAGTCCCTTGGCTATTGTTTCTAGTCCACATACTTAGCCTATGTAAGTATGTTATGACCACCCACAAAGAGAAATTCCTTTGGAAGTGTGTACTGTTTGTGGAATATATAGCTTCGTGTAGATGGATGAGTTAATTTGCAAAAGGAAAAATATTGGTCCGGTGAAGATGATACTTCTGCAAAGTCCTGGCCCTCTGCTCACCTAATCAAGACTAGACTGAGAAGGAAAAAGGTTTTTAGACTTTGTTAACAAATGCAGTTTTCAATTATTGCATGCATACCCACCCTTCCCCTTGCAAAGTCTCACAGAGGAATCTTTCTCTTTAAGGTTTTATTTGTTTCTGTGTCTGCTGTTGTTTCTGTAAATGTAATTATTGCTACAGTTCCATTTTGGTAGACGTAAGTGTTCTGTGTGTGTTACAGAAGCAAGTTCACGTTGATTTGCAATCTCTGATCCCCAGGCATGGTCCCACTGTTTTTGGGAACTGTAACCCCCACTGTTCTTCCTATGCAGTAAACTATGCAATTTGAGATAAAAGAAGCCATTATTAAAATCTTGAAACAAATTTTCCATTCAGAAATAGGAAGGCCGAAAAATGCTTGCTAGAAATGTTTGAAGCACAACTACAGTAGACATAGATTAAATGAGGCAAATGCTCTTGATGTTATGAAAAAACTTGAGGTATTCACCTTTGAAATGCCAAAGGGTATTTTCTACAGCATTTAATAAATAAAAAATCTTGAAGGATTCGTGTGGCACTATAAAGCTATTTGAGAGATGATGTGGTTGGCAGCACAACTTTTTTTTTAACTAAATGTTCAGGATCCAAGGGCTTCAAAGGAGCTCTTTTCTTTTCTACATGGTGAAAAGAGTGGGGAATCAGCTTCCTCAGCCTGTGCATGTTCTTCGCTTGATTTCAGGGGAGGGAGATGTGACTGGAAACATGTAATGGAGGGGCCCATTTGTCAGTGTTTCTCAGTATTTCTTTCTCCCCATGTTACCTTAGCAATACTGCAGTGGTTCACCTATCCAAGGGTGGTGGCTGTAAAAAGGGTGGGAAGCCTCCACAGACATCTGTAGGAGTTCTGTAGCCTTTGAGGATTTGATTATCTGGGCGTCTATGACTTGAGGCCATTTAGTTTGGCAGTCAGATGACTGGTGCAGAGCCAAACTAAGATGAAGGGAAGCAGCTCAATCTGTCTTATTTTCCAGATAAACTTGGGTCAAATTTTGGCAGCTGGTCAGGAAATGGGTTGAGAATGAAAAAGGGGAGCTGGGGGAAGGTTGATTTATGTGTACTTCCCATCACATGTATGGGAATATGAAGGTGGGAGACACTGGAAGAAAGAGCAAACAAAAGAAACAGTGCTAAGTGGAGAGAGTAAATAATTAGAGGGGGAACAATATGAGGAAATAAGTGAAAACCAAAGAAGTGGAAATCTGATGGGAGGAGTATGAATTGAGTGGAACTGGAACACTCCAGTGGTGGTGAGCAGGGTGCAATACAGCAGCTTATTCTGTCTAAAAATGATAGTAAGGTAGTAAGGAGAGGAGTATGGAGTTCCCTCCCACCCTTCCCCCTCTCCCCCTTTTTTTTTCTTTTTTTTTAATAAATTCAGGAAGGCGAAACAAGACAACGCAAGTACAACCCAAGTACAAACAGACAACAGCTGAAAAAATGTCAGACAGACTGAGGATGACATGAGGACAAAAAGGGAGAAGTGAATAGGTACTATTTTAATTGCCCTCTGTTCCTAGCTGAGAATTGTTGGTACAAGCTTTCTGTCCTCAATACTGGAGATTTGCTGATGCTACATTCTCTGTGGACAATGGGAAAATACTTAACAGGAGCATGTTCTTATTTGTTTCCAGCACTTCAAAACATGCTCTTGCTTTAGAACTTAGAAGGTTGTAAAACTCCAAGTCTATGAATTTACCCTCTGAATTTCTGTTGAGCATGTTGAGCAGAGCATGTTTGTGATGCATGATCAGAATTTATTTTGGATATTTTTTTTTTAATTCAACACACATTAACGATTGTGATGTTGTGCAAAGAGATATGAAGAGTATTAAAGAGTGCAGCTCCATCGTGCTAGCCATGTTAATTTGTGAAAGGATCAACTCACAGCTACACAGAATCACAGACTGCATGAGGTTGGCAGAGATCTGGCGGCCAACTGGTCCAAACCTTTCTCAAGCAGACAGAGCCAGAGCAGGGTGCCCAGGACTGTACCCAGGTAGCTTCCGAAGATCTCTAACGAAGAGAATCCACAGCCTCTCCGGACAGCCTGTGCCAGTGCTCCATCACCTACACATCGTAAAAGTACTTCCTAATGTTCAGAGGGAATCTCTTGTGTTCCAGTATGTTCCAATTGCCTCTCATCCTGACACTCGGCACCACTGAAAAGAACCTGTCTCTTTCCTCTTTGAGCTCTTCCTGCAAGAACGTATATATGATGGTGAAACCTTCCGTAAGTCTTCTTTTCTCTAGGTTGGATAGTCTCAGCCTTTCCTCATATGATATGTGCTGGACCCAGTATTGAACTCTGGGATACAGTGCTAGTTACTGACATCCAAGTAGACTTTGTGCTTTTGATTGCGACTCTCTGGACCCAATTTACAATCTATCTCTCTGTCTACTCATGCATAAACAGCTTTTCTAAGAAGGATGCAATAGGAGATGGTGCTGAAAACCCTCTTGAAATCAAGGTAGACAATGAGTACTGATCTCCCCTCATCTACCAAGTCAGTCTTTTCATCATAAAAGGATATCAGGATTGTCAAACACGATTTCCCCTTGATGAATCCCTGCTGGCTACCCTCTAATTACCTCCGTATCCTTCACAAGCCTGGAAGTAGTTTCTAGGGTTAGTCATATATATATGTATACAAATATTTAATTAACATAGACTGTATGAAATTGCATATAGGATAAGATGCATAGTACTAGAAGCCAAGTTATTTCATTACGAGTTAGCCTAGCACAGTGTTTTAGGAAGTGTCTTCTCAGCTTGCATAATTCTTAGAACATATAGGGTTAAGCATGCTCTACATAAAGACTGTGGAGTGACTGGGAGAAAATAAAATTTCATTGACCCACTGTTAAAGTAAATTAAAAAGACATAAATTTAAATTTGCTTTTGAATATCCAGATGGTTTTTGTTCTTAACAATGTCAAATTGATGTAGAGATCAGCTTCATAAGACATTGCTAATATGATCTCTATGTGATGCTGGAGATCTGCTGAGGTTCTCCAGCTTTCTTCTTACTGAAGTATTTCACTGATTTAGAATGAGCAAGAGGAGGCTGTACAGGCAGTTTGGGCTCTCTATGCTTAAAAACAACTGTTTTTCTAATCAGTACAATTTTGTGTGTGACCTAGAGAAACAGTTGAATTATTATTGTTTTCAGGAATGCTGCTGTGATTCTTGCACAGGCAAGCATTCTAACAAGGATAGACAAAACTTTTCCATTGTTTGGTTTATTTTATCAGATGATCTGTTAAGAGTAATTAAAATTTTGAATTAGTACAGCTTGAAGCATGTTTTGGGCAAGTTTAGGAAGAGAAATTGGATACTTTGGCTTCCTGCTTATGTCATGCTGACAGGTGTACTGGTCAGGGCGAAACCCACAGACTTTCTCCTCTTCAGGATCCAGTCTTACTTTTTCAAATAGCAGTTCAGTTAGAATAAGTATAGACTTCATTTAGAGTCACTTATTCAAGCAATTTCTTTTTTCTTTTCCTGAGTAAAAACCTTCCCCAGACTTTATAGTAAAATTCAGTTTTGTTCTGGTTCACAGAAGTTGGAAGTCCATATTCATGATCTGTACAAATGCTTTTAGCTGTAGAAAATGGCTATACATGGCTAATTTACTCTCATGGTGATATGAGCCTGTTGAGGACATCTGAGTCCATTGCATGAACCTCAGATATTTGATACAAGAACTCATATAATTAAAATAATGTTATTAAAAAATTGCCGGTGTCTATACAAACGTGTAACTAGAGGAGAATGAAGCTTTGTCAGTGTGTTACAAAACTGATACAAATGGTGGTCAAGCTTCAGGAATCTTGAACTGCAACTGCAGTGTGGGAATCTTCTTTCATGTGTGTGAGTTTCAATACTCTTTCACTGGAGACATATTTTTAAGCAATCCCTACTAGACCAGTTGAAGTGTCTCTTCTGTCTTCTCTCCCTATTATCTTCTCTCCATAATTTTTTCCCATCTCTCCAACCACTTTCTTTTTTTAAACTGAAGACTTCTCAATCAAGTCTTTTTACTCAGACAATCCCATTCTCCTCTGCAGTCATCTGCCTGCAGTCTTCACAGTCATTTATCATCAGTCTTTTCTCTGTAATCCCATTCTTGTCCCCAGTCAGTCGATACTGTCTATGTATCTTCCTCATGATTTATCACTTTTTGGTCTTTCTGTTTTTCAATGTTCTCAGCCTTTTCTGGCTCCAGATCTCTCCCTGTAGTCCTCCTGCCTTGTCTGAAGACACACTGGAACAGCTTGTCATAGTCTTTTTGCCAGTTCTGGTGTAGTTCTGTTCAAAGAAAAGCTCAGCTTTTCACTCATTTTTTTCTGATCTCCTGGCATCAACTTCATCAACATTCCAATTTTTTCTACCTTCTAAATTATGCTGGCATTCAGTCTCCACCTCCCAGTGTCCGTCAAGTTTTGTTTCTGTTTCTCCTTAACTTTCTGTAGGGCTCTGTTTTGTCTCCTTTGTCCTGGAACTACATAACATACTTCTTCATGACACACAATTTGCAGAGGGTCACTGTGACGCAGTAACAATCTTTTCCTGGTCTTTCTTCAGAGGAGCAGACCTAGAAATGTCTCATAGCATTGTACAATGGCATTGTGGGTTAAGACCTAGGGAGAATGGAACTGAAACAGACAAAGGACCATTGCAAAAATTTCCTATTGTGAAAATATGAATTTGGGGGGTTTCATTCCTCACCCTACGTAATTTCAACTATGGAGAGATTTGTACAATGGCATAAATCATGCTCTCTGAACAAAGTCTCCATTATGGTCCAGTCTGCTACAGAACAGAATGGGATGTTTCATGCCGCTGCTAGTCAGCCTAGGGATGCTTCTTGGAGCAGAAATGTCACCAAAATTTTTCAACGTGAGCAGAAAAGTGTGCTTTTGATTCTTTCTGAAAAAGTCCTGGGAAAATGCTCTTTCTGATATCTCCTGAAGCAACTCAGCAAGGAGGCAGGCTTCTGAAAGGAATGGCTTCAAGGTGAGCAAGTCTGACAAAGTTATGTCCCTTTTGTGTCACAGGGAGAAGCCTGGCAAGGATTAATATTGATGTTTGCCGTAGACAGTGTTGTGGCACCAATGATTAAGGGAGGCTCTTCTGGGAGGAAGTCACTATCGAAATTTTATTGTTCTAAGTTTCCTGTCTCTGCATTTAGAGTATGTTTCTTCCTACATTTTAGGCAATTAGTTAAACCCACAGCTCTGAAGACTGTACTATGCTACTTACTGATAGTGTCAGTAAAACCACTGCTGCTTGTGCATTGCGTTGTTGTGCACTAAGAGAAAGTTAATTCCTCTTAGGTTGGAATCATGATGTGGCTAATGAAACTGCAAATGTTTTTTTCTATGTTATACTTGAACACTCTCATTGAAACCTCTTCTACTATGGCTGCTGTGGCTGAGGGAGCTGGGGTTGTTTAATCTGGAGAAGAGGAGGCTCAGGAGTGACCTTATTACTCTCTACAACTGCCTGTAGAGAGGTTGTGGTGAGGTGGGTGTTGGCCTCTTCTTCCATGTAACTAGCAATAGGATGAGAAAGAATGGCCTCAAGTTGTGCCAAGAGAGATTCAGATTGAACATAGGAAATAATTCTTCTCTGAAAGAGTGGTCAGGCCCTGGAACAGGCTGCCCAGGGAGGTGGTGGAGTCACTGATCCTGGAAGTGTTGAAGAAACATTTAGATATTGTACTAGGCAATATAGTTTAGTGAGAAATATTGGTGATAGGTGGACTATTGGGCTGGATGATCTTAGAGGTCTTTTCCAACCTTGGTAGTTTTATGATTTGAAGACATTAGAAACAATGTCTTCTCCAAAAGAGTGGTCAGGAGCTAGAATGGTCTACCCAGGGAGATGGTGAGGTCACCATCTCTGGAGGTGTTCAAGAAACGTTTAGATATACTAAGAGACATCGTTTAGTTAGGGAATATTGGTGGCATTTTGAATGATTGGACTAGACGATCTTAGAGGTCTTTTCCAGACTTGCTGATTCTATGATTCAGTTTTATGTATAAGCACTGCAGTTTTGGAAGTCTAGTCTTTCTGATGAAGATTGCTAACCTACCTCGTCTGTCTTTAGTCTCCAGCACAAAAGGAAGAAAATAGTCGATGGGTGCATTATTTTTAAGCAGTTTACTTTAATTTTGTCATCTATAGAATTATGATTATGAGAAAGGCTCTCATTCTTTGTGAGATTGATTGCAGAGTTCATGAAGGCATCCAGTTTAGATGTAAAGCAAAGCAGTAATGTTCAGAATTAGATTCTTTTTCCTTTGAAATTTGTCTTGCTATGGCTTTAATTTAAATCCAGATTCATTTTTGCTTATCACTTGTGCTCTTCTTTCTGACTAGGAATTTGTCCTTAATGTCATAAAAAATTTTGGATGAGCAGTTTAATTACCTGCAAAATAAACATTCTGATAATGACAGTGATATTTTTAACTGTGATTAATATTTCATATCCTTCTGAGCTAGTGAACTTTCCCACTGCTTCTGTTTCATCCATGAAGGAAGAGCTGTGTCGAATTCTGATTGACCTCCTCAGGGACAGCAGGGCTTAAAAGCCAGGAAAGTTTGAGATATCGTAGCTGAAAGAAAATAAGTTGTGCTTGACTATCTTGAAACATATCTACTAGGCCTTCTTTGAGTCAGTAATGTTTATCCAGCTGTATTGGAGAGCTTCTATGTTTTGTTTTGATTCTGAATTTGCTGTTTGCAAATCAAGACCTTTTTTCCCCGTTGGAGTCTGTTAAAGAAGAAATATGTAGTAGAAACACTGGCTTTGTTACCAACTAGGTGTAAACAGCTGTTCTGGCTACCTTAGAGAAATAGTTACTCAGACTTCTTTCTTCTGAGGCAATAGGACTATCCAGTTTTCCCAGTGCACTTCCTGTTTCCCGAATGTGAGCCATCCTAAAGAAACCTAAAGTGATGGAAGTAAGCAAATAATTGTTTACGTTTCTATCTTAAATAGTTTTAGATGAAGTGTTTCTGAAACTCCCAGGTCTTGAACAAAAATATTTTGTCAGATATATTTGTGTCATTATACATACCCTGAAAAGAAAAAAAACAAAAACCAAACAAACAAAAAAAACACCACAAAAAGGAAACCAAACCCAAAACCTTGGGGTTTTTTTTGTGCATGTGATAATGATTTTGTGTTTGATATTTGAAAAGCAGGAACATGGAGTTGTGAACCAGAAGTAACCTAGCTAACTACTTCATTGGTGAAAGGGAGCTGCTTATGTTGAATCTGGAACAGGGAGTTGTTTGTGTACTAAAATCTTACAAAGTATGCAAAGCCACAATTAAATATATGGATGTATTTTTTTTTCTTGGTTGCCTTATCATTACTCAGTCTTATTTATGCTAGTAATATTAGTAATATTCATGAATGTTCTTTATTCAGCACACTCCTGGGCATTTGAAAGTCACTGGGTAAAATGTCAGCACTGCCCTGCATCTGAACTTTGCATCCAGGTCTCACCTTACAATGAGACTGTAGAAAATTTTGGACAGGCCTTTAGTGTATGGCTGGGATTATGTGCATCATGACAGAACAAATGCATAGCTATAACTTCGTGTTTGTTGGAGGTCAGAGCAAAACAGTGAGTTATGCTGTGGTAATAAGTGTCTGCAAAGACAACAATCTTTTCTAGGTTCTAGGTGGAAGAAGAGCAGCAGAGATAGCTGCTGCTGTGCCAATGACCTGAAGAATTGCTGGAAAGCCCCTGCAACTCTTACTGTAGTCCTTTTTCTGCAGCAGTGGGTATATCGCTTGATTCTGCTACCTGTAGCCTCCTACATGATTTCTAAATGCAAATGAGTATAGGTTAAATGGAGAAAGTTCGTTTCCTGTTCTGGGAAATTATATTGTTTTCCTTTTGGTGGAGGAAGGTAAGAAGAAGGTGTAGTTACGTAGGGAATGCATGGTTTAGGAATGTGGGTGGTCTGCAAAGGATTCTGAGTGTGAAACTTCATTCTTACGTCTACACTGAGAGTGGAGCGTGAGGTTGTACTACTCTTGCGTGGCATGAATAGAGCTCTTCTGTAATTGAGAAAGCTAACCTCTGCCCTATAGTTTCCATTTGCTCACTAGCAGTGATGGGGAGCTCTGAAAAGTGGTACAGCATCTCTGGGCAAGCAAGTCTGAGGAGGGTGCATAGCACAACTGGGAGGAGTAGGTCAGAACTGAGAGGCATGGGAGAGGAAGCACTGCCTAAGCTACATTGTTTTCAGCATCTATTTAAATGCTTTGACAAGATGATGCTTTGTTTGCAGAAAGTTTGGACTTTCTGTGAAGAAATTCCAAAATTTGGAAGTGATATCTTAAATTGAAACAAATTACTGAATCTGCACTCAGACTAGAATTTCTGGAATCTTAATTACTGATCATTGCCGTTTTTCTTCTGGTCCATGAAAATATTTGACCACTTTTTATTTTGTTATACCATCGTTATTATATACTACTTGTCAGTGGAATGTGTTCTTCTACAAATCTATAATCTCTAAATGTGAAAGATTAACAAACTACACAACACTCTCTCTCTTTTCCCTTTCACCACTTCCATGTGCTAAGATGTGTCACTGGCTGCAATTTTTTGTGGTTTCATGAGAAGATTGTTTTGCAGTTAAGATACTGTCTTGAATTTTCAGATGCAGTCCACTCACTGCTATGGCCTCCCATTTAGTTATTTGTTACTGATAAAATCCATCCAAGTCTGGGAAATACGTTGTTAACAAGGTTAGAACAAATGTGTGCTTAGGATGTGTGCACATTTTCACTCATATGCTGGCTTTGCATTTTCATTCTTTGTTGCAGTTGCAGTTTCCTTTCTTGTGTTTTAAAATTAACATTTCTCTTCTGGAATGTCTCATTTAATTTGCAAGCATATCAAGATCTCCTTAAAAATGGTAACATTCATTTGCTTTACGAACTGGGGGAAGTTCGTGTAACAGGACAATAATCTACCAGCATTCAGATTTCTTTCCTGGGTGGCTCAGACCTTCAAAGACTAAATGCACCATACAAAATTTCTGTTCATTGTTTGATTCTGTCTTAATGAAGTTGTAGTCGGGCTAAGTAAGCCCTGCTGTGAGATTTTATGTAGATATCCTGAAGAACTTTGAGATTTATTAATATATATATATTAGAATTATTAATTATTGCACATTTTTAGATGATACCTTTTGAAAAAAAGCACTAGGTTATTGAGTGCAGGTGCTGATTTATTCTGATGATGTCATTCCTCAGTTGTAGCCTTAGATACAGAAATTTGTAGAGTACCTACTTCATCTGCCTAGTGACCCCGAAGTCTTTAACATCCTAATTGCTGGTTAATGCTTTCATTTTTTTGTCCTCATTACTGTAGTTTATTTCTTCTGTGTTTCCTCTTATCTTTGGGAAGCCAGTTAGATGGGGCCCTCACATTGCTCTTCAATGACATGTTAGTTAATTACTGATAGCATTTATTATTGTCCCATAATCTCCATCTGTTCTCTGAATTTACATCTTATTGTATCTCTGAGTAGCAATTCTCAGCACCAGCTTCTGGGCAAAATTCCTGTAGCTGTGATTTGTCAGTCGGTACTGGCTGATATCTGAAGATAAACATGGAATATAGTTTTAATCAGTGGGTTACAACTTCAATAAGCTAGTGTGCTGAAGAATATAAGTGGCATTACATATGAGTTTTTGTTCCCAGTGGCTTACCCATGTCATCTTTACAGATGATGTATGATTTAGGGGACTTGTCTGTGCATGATCCATGAATCCCAGTTTTGTATTATGAGTGCTTTTAGTGTACCTCTATCAAATTACACTTTGATTTAACTGACAGCCTGCCTTCCAGGGTGTCTTTTTAGGGTGGGAAATTTTGGCATGAAATACCTGCAGTTGAACAGGGGAACATTGCTAAACTGTGATTGTATTTCATTCAAGCAAAAATTCATTTCTGCTAAGAAGGCAAAATCCATGAAAAGCAGTCTGTCCTTGAGGTCCGTAACTAGATCTCCTGATTGCTGTGTTGTTGACATTGATATGCTCTAGAAGTTTACAGACTTTGTGTACAGCCTTCTGCATGCTTGTGCTCTACACAGGCACAACTGCTCAATGACATCTAAACCAGAGAACAGGCATATTATAGAGGTGCAAGTCATAGTGTTAGGACTCAGAAATTCCTCGCTGCTAATTTTGGCTGACATATGCTCCTTCTGTTGCTTTCCATGCATGAAGAAGAAGCCAATAGGGCTTACAAGATGTCATTATTTCTAGTCCCTAGTATCTGTAAATGAGGCAGTGTGGTAATACCTGTAAGGTGAAGGAAGGAGCCATGTTGATTGTAGAAAATTTGTCACTTGCTTGAGAACAACTACGTGAAAAAAAGTTATTCTCATATTATTCTGTAGATGGTAGTTGAGTTGATGCAATGCTATGCAAGTACTGGATTCTGCAGACCCCTAACTGGAAAATGTGTGGAAAAGTCTTTCGTGATCATGTTACTCTACACTGTTAAACAGTGGAAAGAAAACTGAAATGTGCTTCTCTATTTTTAGTATTTTTTCATATCGTGTTCTAACGAGTGCTCTCTTGCCATCAATCTTTGCCCTTTCTGCATGCAGTCAGTGGGTATCATCTTACTTGATCATGGTGCTGGCTTTATTGCTGTAATCTGTAGGCTGTGAGCCCAACTGCCTGTGCAAACTGGCTGCACAGAGGAAGCCGGCCATAAACAAAGGTGAACTTAGACAGCTTCCTCCACCATCTCCCTCCACGTGGTGCCTGGAGCAAGGACTGATGTCAGCAGATCCTTGCCACTTCAGAGACTGCTGCTCTGCTTGGAAATAGGAAAGGAGATAGGTCACAAACAGATTGTGTAAAGCATGGAAGTTTTCAGAGACTTGCTGGCTACTGATAGTGGCACATATTCTCCTAACCCTTCTCCCATGACAACAGGGTTTGGATGCTGCCAGAATGTAGGTGGCAGTGTTAGGGCCCACAGGAAAGCTCTGGAGGGGCTGAATTTCCCACAGGGGCAGAGCTTTCTCTACTGGCACTGTCAAGTGGAGATTTATGTTCAAGGTACTGGGAATGTAAAAGGAATGAGAAAGAGGAATAGGAGGGGCACATGCTTTGATCAGTGTGGAGATTTTCAAGCTTCTGATGTCCTTAAAAAATAGAATATTATAAATAAATAAAATCTGCACTTTCCAATTACTGTAGAATTTGGAAAGACATGCTCACAGAAATGTCATTCTTTATTGATTTATAGTTTTGTATGTAGAGAATCTGTATAGGAGACATTACAAGCATTTCTTTTTTTCTTTTTTTAAAGTTTGATTTACTAGCAATGTCTGGAGCAGAAATTAAATAAAGCTTTGTGTTTTTTTGTTGTGGGTTTTGTTTGTTGTTATTTTTATTTTTGTCAAACTGTGTTTACAATAAAAATATTCCTATTAGAAAAATGTAAGTCTTCAGCAGTATTAGCCTACTGTGCAAAAGCATGATTGTGCTGCTTACGGCCTAAGAAGATGGTAGCATTTCTCATGTAAGATGGAGATACTGTTTGATGGCTACTGAATTTTCACTGACACAGGAAAAAACATTTGAAAAGTTACTTCTCTCTTTGTTAAATTGATACTGGCAATCTATTGAAGCACAGCTGCTTCTGCTTCTCTGGCAGAGGAGCTCTTGAAGCAGGAGGTCAAGGGCAGTAATTATCTTGATAGGTATGAGTTTCTGCTTTTCCAAGTAAGAGCATGTCAGCCTTTCTGATGAGGGCTTTAAAATGGCTAAGTCTGGGAGGGCAACTGAGCAAGCATTTACATTCATAGAAGAGAAGGATGATTTCAGTCAAAATGAAGATGTCTTATAGATGTGTGTTTAGTGTGACTCTTTACAGGAATAAAGAGGCAGACTATGGAAGACAAACTGAATGGAAGAAAGCAGTCAGAAGTGTGTGAATTTTGGCTTCATTAAAAGCTTTACTACAGATGTGACCAAGTAAATCACTGTGCAAAATTATGAGACCTGCACTAAAATGATGGACTTTTCTTTTTCCATTACTGAAGGAGATTGTAATACTGATAGGGGAATTGTAATATTGAAAAAGTGTATGCTTGAATGAGAAATCTTGGAAGTTTTGATATGGCAAGAAGATGGGTTTGATTTAAATTTCTGAATCCTTACCCAGATTCAGCCGAAGGAACCAGGTCAAGAAGGCTATGTATATATTGTTTACAACTGCACCTTCATTTTGCAAGTTACAGCTGTGCTTTCAGTAATTGAGAAGAGCTGCAGTGAATTGCTTTGACTGGCATTCAGAGTCTTTGGCCACCTGTTGTGGACAGTATACTATTTTTCTCCCCCTACCATGCATTTATACAGTGCTGCTGTACATTTTAGATGAGTCTGTAAATGAAGTAAATTATAAAAAGGAATAATCAGGCAAAAGGGGCACTGCGGCAGATTATAATTACCTCTGTAATGGGCAGCATGGAGCACGTTACAGCAATTACTCTGTTGTGCAATAGTCTTGACTTCAGCTGTGGTTTGGTTAAATGTGGCTCTAGCTAGCATGCTACAGACAGGATCCAGTTTGTGTCATGTTTTCTTTCTGGCCTGCAGCCTTTTCCTCAAAGTAGAGTGAGAGCATTGCATAGACAACCTGGGCTACTGCAGTACATCAGAAGCTCCTCTCATGCCTCACCATCTGATCTGTGCTGTTTGCACATGTGCTGGGTAGAGGGCAGTCAAGCCAAGTCAACCATGCCCACAGGTTTGATATATCGTCTAGGAGAAAGAGTTGCCTTATTGGTATTACAGACTTCGGGAATATCTGAAAATGGGGGCTGATGTTACTGTGCTTCCTGGATTTAGATGCAGTTTGATGTTTTTATTGTATGTTCCTCCTCCTGCTGCAGCACAAGAGTATCCTGGAGTTTTGATAAGTACCTGTTTGTTTCCTTTTTTTTATAAATGGTTTTGGTTGTTTATTTATTTAAATGTATGTGCCTTTTGCTAATGGTGTGCATATGCAACAGCACTACTCTTCAGAAAATTTTGCTCGTCTTTGATTTCAACATATGCAGAGTTTGCTGTGTAGAAGAAACACTAGATGCTCTCATAGTGTATACGTTTCTTGCAAGGCAGGAAAAAATGTTTCACAAGGTAACATGTCTTTTACTCCAGTTTTTAACGGTACTATTAACATTACTAATTTTAAGATGTAATGTTAACATTACCATGTTATTCTTTGACTTGTCGTTCTGTTTACA
This sequence comes from Centrocercus urophasianus, assembly GCF_019232065.1. NCBI lineage: Eukaryota > Metazoa > Chordata > Aves > Galliformes > Phasianidae > Centrocercus > Centrocercus urophasianus. The sequence continues at coordinate 55,798,418 of NW_024884142.1, read as the reverse complement.
TTTTGTTTTTAAAGCTAAGTGTGGACCTGTTTTCAAGGGAAAACCTGAGTGTCTAAATGAAAATGTTCCACATAAGTTTGCAATTGTTTTCTGAACTTTGGATGTGGAAAAAATAATTTAATCCGCAAAGAAATTTTTGCTCATTTTGTTCTTTTCTTGACAGCTTTTTCTCATTTCTAATTAATAGGATTGCTGTTTTATTCTTTGAGGTTAGTGTTGTCATCATTCTGTTCTTCTGGAGCTCTTCCTTGAGTGATTAGGTAGGAGGAGGTGGTTGTCAGATGAGAAGTTTCTAGCAGACATTCTTCCCAATAGATTGGTGTGATGAAAGACAAACGGGGAGAATGTCAAACTCAGCAAGGGAGGCAGAGCTGTCTGGCAAGACTCTTCTGGTTTTTGGAGAGATTCAGGAAATAGTGTGGAAAAATTGTGCAACGCTATTAGAGCAAACCTTTCTTCATAAATCAATCTAAGGAGACTGGCATTTATTTTTGTTTCTCCTATAAAGTAAGCTAAATGTTTTGCTGTAACTGCAGAGAGGCAGTAAAATGCTGGCAAAGGCAAAGGTTATAAACAAATCATTCAGTGCTGACAGAGGCTCTGTAGATGATGACAAGAAGCAAATAAAAGGAATAAACCTAGTGTTCTGTTCCGATAAATTTCATTGATTTCTGCACCATGTCATTACAGCTGCAGCCTGCCCTGTTATCTCATAGCTCCAGACCTTTCATTATGGCTTCAGATGATAACAGCTGTTGATACGCTGCAGGAGGTTGCAGTGACTACCGTGGGGGTAAAGTACCATATACTAAGAAATAATTAGGAAAAACCCCATGGCTGGCTAGCTTTGATCTCCCGTTGGCGTCCTTGCTATATGCTGATAGTGCTTCAGTTTCCTGGATGAGTTCATGAAGCTTTTATGATAGTGCATACACTCTATAAAGCAATATAACCCACTCGCTGTGCCAGTGCAAGCCAAGTGCTGCAGCACTGTGCTGGAATGTGCCAGGCTGCCTTGTGAAGAGCAGCTGGCATCCTGCCCCACGTGCATGCAGAGCCCTGCAAACCTGCTGCTGGGATTGCTGTACGCAGGTGGTTCAGGCCTAGCCCCCAGCATCTGCTTGCACCTTCAGCAGTGTGACTGTAACCGTAAGATTGTTGATCAAGACTCAGATCGGTGACATTAGCACTATCGGAAAGTTAAAATGTGAAAACAGACCCCCAAACCTTTGTGATTCCCTAACAGTATGAGTGAGATATAAGGAACCTCTGAATCCCAAGCATATTTAACAAATAACTGGCTCCTTTTGCTCTAAGCAAGAAAAACCCCAACCATGCATTTCCAGTTTGCTTCTGTTGAAGGGAAGGGAAGGGAAGGGAAGGGAAGGGAAGGGAAGGGAAGGGAAGGGAAGGGAAGGGAAGGGAAGGGAAGGGAAGGGAAGGGAAGGGAAGGGAAGGGAAGGGAAGGGGCCTGAGATGCAGTCCTGGGGAACTTTTTGCAGCAGGCAGCGCAGGCTGTGGGTGTGCAATACAACCTGATCCTGGCACATGCTCATGGAGCACTGGAGAACCGCCAAAGCACCTGCAGGCTTTTTCTTGGCAAGAGCATTAGAAGGTGCCTGGTTCTTTATTTCTAATTAAGGGAAGATTGAAAAGAATATACGTACGTGGAGAAAAAAACTGGGATGAGAGGATGAAAGGAGCATGAAAGATCATGCTTATAAAACTGTCCACAATACTGGAAAATAAATGACTCTTTATTGCTTTGAGGAAACCCAAGCTCCTTCTATTCAGATGAATGAGGAATTCCTCTTCATGTATTAAACAGACTGTATGGAATTCTTTACTGTGAGATTTCCATTTCTCTGCAACTCTAAATCATACCAGCTCAGGATGCTCCAGCGCTCTGTAGTACTCAAATGTTTTCAGATGATCGCAGCTTCACTGCAGCTTTTCTGTTCCTTGCTGTTAAATGTGAATTTTTATTAGTAGGCAGAAAAGTTATTTGTTGCTGTCGCTGGAATAGCCCTGAATCTATCATCTACTTCTGCATTTGACCTAATGTACTACGTGCTGCAATCCTGCCAGCCTCATTTTACTCATTTGCGGCTTCTTAGTGTAAATGAAAAGCCAACCAAAAAATTCAGGCAGCCCCAGGGATGCTTTTCCAATGTCTTACTGCACATAACATATTTCAAGCACAGGCCTGGACTACAAGCCTGAAAGAATGTACAGTACAGATGTCCATCAGAGAAGAGATGACTTTCTGGGAATTTTTTGTGATGATGAGTGGTAGATTTAATTGGAGGTAAGCAAATACCAAGTGTGGATTACTGAGTGGTAGGATTAGGACCTGAGACTGCTGACTCCACCTAATTTGCACAGAATAAGTGATGGAGACTTGAATTCATAACCTTCTTTGTGAGAGTTTCTAAAATCCAAAGGCCAGATCAGTGGCTGATCCAAACCCTTTAATTTCATTGGACTTACAGAGAATAAATTGTGCCCAATGTATGTGTTCTGGAATATTTTTTTCTTTATGACTCTGCCCAGTTACATCTTAGAAGTTTTCATGGTCTAGTTGACATTCTGCAGGGTTTGTTCCTTAGAGTGCAGCGGGATGTTATGTTGCTTTTGGTAGGATGCCACACTACATTGTCTGATCCCAGGCTAAGGGATTTTATTTATTTTTATTTCACATTGTTTCAGCTGTTTTCACTTTTCCTTTATTGTTTTCCGTCCTCCAGCAGAATTTCTTCATGAATGTGGCAGCACACTGGGTTTCTTGGTTTATGAGCAGAAGTTAGTTGAAAAACCCAATGTTTTTGTTTTGTTTTGGTTTTTTTTGCTTGTAGCTGAGGAAATCTTAATGCTATGGCAGCAACGTGTTGAAAGGTGATGCTCTGGGAGCTGATGTCTTATCAAAAATGAGGGAAGATACGGGAAGGTTGTTCTGCTAGAACACTGTTGACCTGATCTTTTTCTAGCGCTCTTGTACCTATTCAGTTAAAATCACTGCATAAGGCACTCTTATAAATTACAAAGCATATATTTATTAACTGTATATACCAGTGTAATTTGCAGTGTATCTATATGTGTGGTTAAGTTGCATGTATGCATATACACCAACATTCTCTGTTCTCTACAAAATATGCATTGCTTTTTCAATTATAATTAAAAAAAATTCTTAGTGGTTACTTTTCTGAGCACGTTTCTTCCATGCTTACTGTTCTAGATTATATAGGTTTTCTGTTACTAAGACTCAAATCTTCATTTCTTATTTGTAGGTTTTTTTGTTTGTTTGTTTGTTTTTGTCTTTGAGCCTGTTAAATGATCAATTAAGCTGTCATTGTCAATGACATCTGAATACATTTGTGTATCAGTAGCAAGAGAAATGTCGGCTGTCCAATCTAAGTACTATAACTTAGCATTCAGTCTTTTGTTATTTTCTTGGTTTCAGTGAACAAGTAAGTACTGTTACCTTTCATAATAGAATGACTGTTCACAGAGAGGCTACTAAAAGGTTTACTGTAATAGTAATGTGAAACTGATATGAAGGAACTCATCTTGTACAATAAAAGTTTGCTCCGTTTACTGATTTAGAAAAGGAGGAAATGTCTGAACGGGTCCTTCTCGTTTCTCTTGTAGGATTACCTTGATTGTATCACTGACCAATCCAAACTTCCCCTGGGGACCGAAGAGCGATCAGCCCTGTTTGGCAACATACGAGATATCTACCATTTCAACAGGTAAATTGATGTTTAACTAAATGAAAATGGGTCAATACCTGCATTAATGGGGAGGAGGCAAACCAAATAAATTTTCTTTTTATCATTTTAATGCTGCAAATATATATATAAATTGAGTAATGGTATTTCTCTGATTCGAAACTGGGTTGATTTACTGAAACCAGATTTTGTAGCTATTGATTAAATGAATTAGGTGTGTTCTTTACCTACTGTTTCTGTTTTCATGCTGGCTATTTCCATAAATATAAGTCTAACCTGCTTCCTATCACAGAAAAGCTTAATGCAAGACTACCATGAATGGCATCCTTCTTTCACCAAAGAGAAGTATCTTATTCCTTTTATATCAGATCCTTTTGTATACTGCCATGCATCTGACTTTTCTAACACTTCAAACTGCTAGACACTTCATTAAACAATTTATCAAAAACATGTTCAAGTACCTTTCCATTTATTGAACTTTTTTGCTAGGTGTCCTATCAGCCTTCTCAGAAACTCTGCAAATAGAATTCTAGCCTATACTGGGAACTTGAAATAAAATTTCTCTTCTGTCTATAATTGGTTCCAGATTGTGTGAGACTGATGGGAACTTCATTTTTAAAAACATACTACTGCTACTTTTGACTTAATTATCTGTTTCTGTAAAAACGGTTAACTTGTTCAGCATTTGGGAAAAACCTGAACATTCAATCAATTCAACAAACCAAATGTCATAAAGGTCGTATGTCTTCTATGCCATGATCTCCTAAACTCCTGTGACCTTTGAAGAACAATAAATAATTTCTTTGAATAGAAAGGAAATTCCGAAGTGGAAGACTCGTGTTGAAGAGCTTCTTCACTGTTTATCTATCATAATGAGAAGCAAAGATGTGGCTGTTATATTTTCTGAGTGTTCAAAAACTAGAGAAATGGCTTGGTTGTTGGGGGACATTTATACCAGCATCATTACAAATACTACCTAATAAAATTACTCTTTAGTATGATTTATTATGATAAAGTATCACTAAGTTACAAAAAATAAAAATAAAAAAGATAAAATTTGTTGAGGTTAAAAGAAAAGAATGAAAAAAGAAATGTAGGGCACTTTAAGTGTTGTATGTTAGAATTGTCAAAACTCATTCAAAGCCTCCGATGTATTTCAGGCCTCTTGAGCTAAAATGGAAATAGTGAGTTTTCTAAGATTCTTACTGTACATCCTAATACAGCGTCAAGACTAGGTTCCCACCTATGTGAATGAAACCTGGCGTGTAGCTTCTGGGTCCTAAACTTACTTTAGAGCCTCAAGCTCTTTACCTTTGAAAAAGTTCCACTTGGCAGTCCTTTGTTAGTTTCACATGCTTTTTGTAAGCACAATTTTATGGTTTTAGAATTACCTTGTTTTCGTCAACTTTGAATGTGTGTTGAGTTCTTGTGGTCAGTGTAGATATGAAAAATTCCATTTCAGTAAATGGGAATTATTTTCAACTATATGCTTTCTGATTTTTACATCTTGCACTGAATATTAGAAATGATGGTCAGGATTCTAACCGCTGGTCCTGTCCCTGTGACTTCTTTTTGGGAAACCATTTCTTAAAGTAGAATTGTAATATTCCAGCAGTCCTGCAGGAATCTCTTAGGAAAAGCTGCCTCACTTTTATTAATTTAATTGGAAGGGAGAAATGTCCTCTAAGCCAGTGTTTGCTACCTTCCTCCTCTGGCCTTTCCTCTTGAGATTCTTTCCAGTGTCAGTTTAGGATAAATTCTTGACCCAGTAGCATGACTTCATTCTCAAATGGGAACTCTGTGGAGAAGCATGTGTAAGGTTTGTACTTCTATCAACAACCAGCTGATCATAAGATAGGCCAAACCAAAACTTTCATAGATGAGACAAATTGTGTAATTAGTGACTACTGAAGCATGCATGTACCATGCAGAGCTGTACAAGTGCGGTATCCAGTAGTCTCTGTGTGCTGAGGTTTGTGCTGGCTGCTGTTGACGTTCTGTTAGGAAGAGCCTTCAGAAAACCTGCTAGAGCTCACCTTTAAAGGAAAAGGGTTTTGCTTTCATTAGTGGACAGGAAACAGTTTTGGCCACTAAGCTTTGTAGCCATGAGATTATATCAAGGCTACATTTCTATTTTTTTTTTTTCTTTTTTGTGAAAGTCTGAACTTTTCAGATTCATTATATAAAAATCCAGAAAATTAAATTATTCAAACAATGTAACCATGAGGACCAGATTGTAATTGCTTTGTCCCTTATGGCTTTTGATGCTGTGCTCTGTTTGGCATAGAGAGAATAAAGCTTTTTGGTAATGCTGCTACTTTAGCATTTATGGCTAGACTGCGCCATGTTTGGTCATCAACTGTTCTTTGTCATGGGTGCAAGACAAATAATGCTGTTCCCTTCCTGCATCTTTTCATTCCTTCCATTTTATCAGAATTGGCTGTCTGTTGTGGCTGTCATTATTATCTTTCTTTTTCTTCGTTTCAGATCAAGAAGGTGAAAAATTTCTGTGTCTTGTTTTAAAATAGTGTAGTAATGATATTTAATTAATAAGATGAAAAGAAAGTCTCACTTGGCTTAATTGAAAGGGATGTTAAGTGTTTTGTCTTGAAAATGATTCCTGTTCCAAGAGGTCAGAACATCATAAATAGCATTGTAATGAGACTTTTACTCATTTGACTTGAAGAAAGAATGAATTTGTTGCATGAAAAATTTTTAGTCTTTCTCTGGTTACCTCTCTCATCCCAAAGGTATTAGCATTAGCTACTGATGGTGATTCAGATGAGTACAGATTCAGATTTTTCCAGCTCATGACAACCTCAATGTTATAACTCAGTACATGGTCTGAAACAGCAGTGGCTCTTGTGGCGTGCTTCAGTCCAAGTTCTGTTTGTGATTTGCCTGCAAGAGCATCATATTCCTCCACTGATGTGCCCTCATGAGCTCTTCCTGCCTGGGCTATTAGTATACATAACTCACAGCTGTCAGGAGTTGTGTTGCTATCTGTGAAGAGTGTAAAACATCTCAATGTCCATGTGATGAAAACATCTGTTTTCTTGCTACCATTTTTACTATCAGGTACTTAGATGTAGAATGATAAACATGTTCTTTCACACGTCGACATGGTATTATAAGATTTATTTAAGATTTTCAGGATTATGGGCATGACAGATTTGTTATTTTTATGTAGTGGTAGGTTGCTCTTATCAATCCTCATATCACTCAGATGAGACAGAAGAGAGTGCAGTATAGCTAACAAAATCATCCTAAGTGCATCCTTTACATTATAGGCTTGCACTGACAACACATGCCACAGGCATATTTACTGTATAAACTTGGACTTTCTGCATGAATATTTGAAATCTTTAAGTGCAACATTAACCATATTGTCTAGGAAAAATAATACAACATATTAGGAGGCAAGTGGGAATAAAATGGCAACCAAGATGCTACGTATTCTAAAGCATCAGGAGAATGTCTGCCTGCTGGGGCTGGACAGCAGGAAACCTCTGAGCACGTTCTGTTTATTTGATGTCATTTCTAAAATTCATTTGTGGATAACAGTCATTATAATTAATGGTCAGCATTGCTACAGCTACTTTTTTTTCTAATTTAATGAGCTTCATGAGTATGGGCTATCAAGCAAGGGTCATATTTTTATTCTTATTTTGATGAAGGGAGATTCTGAGGTGTGGAGGTTAAAATGTTATTATACAAAGTGTCTTAGTGTCTGCTAAGCCTAAGTTTTTTGTTTGTCTTCATTCACTGTGACTGATTGCTGATTTCTCTCCTTCCTTCCTCTAGTAATTACAGGAGCAAAGAACAAGTCCAGAAACTTTTCTATTTACTCCTTTTCTTACTTACACAGTGAAATTATTTTTCCCTAGAAGGGCAAAGGGTAGTTCCTTAGACATAACAGTACCAAGGCAAAATGCATTCAGGGAACCAGCTATGAATTGGAATGCTATACTAGAGAAGTAATTAAATTTAATAATTTAAATGAAAAATCATCTGATGAGAAGGAAAAATGATTTATCATAGAACCATTTGGTAGAAAATTCTTCTTCTTTCTCAGTTTTCTGAGAACATCTTTCATTAAGACTAAAGAATATTAAGATCAAGGAGTGATCTTTGAGGTTTTCTCAAAGGAAATTTATTTCATTGAATAGTTTTTCAAGACCTGAATTTCATACGAAAGTGAACACGCTTAGTTGTTGAGTTGCTCCTGTTATAATGAATTCATTTCCTGTTTGGCTGGTCAAAAATATAAATTTTTTTTCTATAACGTTTTATTTTTCTGCATGTAGAGTTTATATGTTCCCTTTCAAAAACCATTTTCCTGGCTCACCATCTCTACTCAGTGAAGAGACCCACTAAATGTAGAAAAGACTTCCTGAGTGAACTTATTACCATTCTTCATGTATGTGTAATACATTTCTGTTTCTCATCTGTGTTTTTCAGACTTGCTCCTCATCCACCTCAGTCAAGTGAAACTCCCAGAACAAAGAAAATCTTTATAGGACAGGACATGTTTTAAATTTTGTTTGATTTGGGTGCGTTAGTTGGAGTACAGGGTAAACTACTCTCCGTCTACAGTACTGTGCATATAATATAAGAGCTGTCAGTCTGAAGGACAGCGCCCTGCTTTATACAATCAGCAACCCATGGCCATCGTAATAACTTGAATATTTGTGTATGTGGGAATACCATTTCCTTAGGGTGTTTCTCTGCCTCCAAATAGAAAACTCCAATGACTGCATATCCAAAAGGGAGAGTTCATAAAGCTTTGTGGTTTACTGACAAGAGAGGTATTCCAGTGCTGCAATTAATTTGAAGCCAGCATATGTAAGAATAAATAAATACAAAAAGTGAATTACTGTGAATTCAACATATTGGTAGAAAAACATGTAGTTTTGTATTTGGGTGATGTGTTGTGGTATCAGAGTTGGAATTTCTGTGCACATGCAGATAACAGCTTGACTGTGTATAAGAGAAAATGTTTTGTTTAGTACATACGGAGATACTGTGCAACTATTCTGGTCTGAATCCGAGTGCCTGATCTGTGTGGAAGAGGAACAGTGGCAATAACACTGAACAGAGCTAAGATACTGTGTTTTATGTGGTAGGAAATAGAACAGTACATTTGACTCAGTCCGATTTAGAACCTGGTTTCAAAGGTGGTGCTATTTTATAGTCTCAAAAAAAGCAAGGAAGACCATTACAGATCTATTCGTAGTGGAATGGGAAGCTTACGGGGGAAATCAGTGGGTTTCTAGTTCCCTTTTTAGGACTCTCTGCATTGTAAGTGCTTCCTTGAATGATGGAACTCTGTCTGTGTCTCAGGCACATATGCATGTCTATTCCAAGGTGTGCAATAATTGTCTTTCTATTTCTTGTTCTTTGTTTTAGTGAACTTCTGCAAGATTTAGAGAACTGTGAAAATGATCCTGTGGCTATAGCAGACTGTTTTGTGTCCAAAGTAAGTGGCTGCTGCAAGTATTTGTAGCACAATACCTGTTGCAGAATGATATCAAAGAGTAAGATTAATTTATTAATGTTCTAGACCTACACTTCAACCATGAAAAATATGTTATTTTATTTGAGAAGCGTATCTGACCTGATGGAGTTATTGATCTAGGGTTAAGTTTTAGGTCCATTTTTGTGGAGCATTACAGTGAATCATTTTTTCCCCATTTTTTAACATGGGTGATCAACTGGTACTACTGTTATGCTTTGTTTGCTTTAAAATGACGATAGAATACAACTTAGCTGCAATTTTAGAAAAGGCAATAACTTGTTGTCCTATTATTTTCTGAAATGCTTTTTTTTTTTTTTTTTTTTTTTTCTGAACTGAGCCATCATAACTTAGTTTTCTTTTAAAAAGAATGGCTGAAATTCTAATGGTAAGATTCAAACCTTAGTCTCATTGAAATACCTTGGATTTGCTGAACGTATTTATTCAATTGTATAATTCAGAAGTAAAAAAAAATGTAAGAGAAAGCTGTCAGATGCAAGAGAAATATAAAGTACCAAAGTGTCCTTTATTATAGGAAACCCAGAGAGATAGTCAGTGGGAAGGAAAATGTTTATTATGTGTAGAACAACAAGAGATTAAACAGTCTAGGCTACTGGTGACTCAAGTTCACTGCAGACTTGATGAGAGAACCTACATTTGTCTTACACCTGTGGAGCCCAAATATGTCAAGTAATAATGCTTCTCCATGACATTTCTGGGTTAAAAGGGGCAGAAAAGGGAATGGGAAATGTAGTTTTTTAAATGTAATTTTTTCATAGTGGTGTTTGCTTGGTTTCATTAAAATAAAATAAAATAAAATCTCTGTCATATTTTAGGCTTCATCCTGAGTTCAGTATTGCCAGCACCAGCCATTTGTAAAAACAGTCCTAACATATGTATTTAGGACTAACTGACCACTCTATTTTGTTCATTGCTATTGTGGCACAAGAGATTTTATTGGAAAAGGAAATGATGGTAACAGATTAGGGCTGCCATTTCACTGAATTACTTGCTTGAATTGAGTTGGAGCAAGTTACTACTTATCTTTCAGCTGATCTTTTCTAAGCACTGGGAGATCTCACTCTATTTTAGCCATGTTGCAGTGGGGCTTCTGGCACATTGTTATCATTCCAAGCGTCCAATATTGAATTTAAGAAGAGTGGTAAGGACAAATACAAAGTTTTGTGTGTGGAATAGAAAAAACTTACCTGTACATTGGGTCTGGCTGGCTAGTGAACAGCTCAGCAGGATCTGGAGTTGTGGTAGACTACAGAGCATGTCAGCAGTGTGCCCCTGCAGTGAAGGCCAACAGTATCTTGCATGTGTGTTAACATATAATTTGTATTAGCAAAAATACAGTTGGCAGATTAAGGTAATTGTTTCTTCTCCTCTATACAGTACTTGTAAGATTGCATAGTACTTTAAATTTTGGTCTTCTGGAACAAGAAACACACTAGAGTGATCCAGACTAGAGCAGGTCTGGAGGTTGGAAAATGTGATGTGTGAAGGCTGAAAGAACAGGATTTGTTTAGCTTGAAGAAGACAAGCTGAGTGGAAATATTTGCTGCTGTCTATAGCTGCCTGGTAAAAGAGTACAGAGAAGACAAAGCTGAGATTCATTTTTGAAGGAGCGCAGGGTGAGAGACCGTGGACACAAGTTGCAACAAGGGGAATTTCAGTGAGATGTGATGACTTTCAGGTTTGCTTTTAACCATGAGAGAGTGCTTGAACATCAGAATAGATTGCGTGCATCCTATATGATCTCCATCCTTGAATACCAAACTGGATGATCTTCAAGGTCCATTCCAACCCAAGCTGTTCTACAATATTCAGAACTCCAGTAGAAAAGCAATCTGATCTAACTGGCGCTGCTCTAATATAGACATAGGACACAAAACTTTCAGAATTCCTGCTCAACATAAATTCTCCTATGATTTGCTGGTTTTACTGGGGCATTCCAAAGCTGAGGGTCCCAGTTATTCCTATGGATACTGCAGTAGAGAAAATGTATACAGCGTTGTCATGCCTTGCTTTATCAAAAAGTTGTTCTTGTACTGAAGACCATTTGTGAGGCCTTCAGGATATTTACAGATGCCACAATTTGGAGTTCATAGATCTTTCTGCCATATTATATGAATCTATCTGTGGTGACTAACGGCTGAGATATTGAAATAAAGGTGCTAAAAGTGATAACAGCAAATCCAAGAAAAAGTTGCTCCCTCTGTTGTACTAGCCAGCTGAAAGAAGTTCTCTGATAAACTTCCTGGCCATTAATTCTAGAATCCATCTGCTTATCATCAATTTCTGGTGCTTTTTGTTCCCTTGTCAAATATTTTTAGAATTTGTATTACTGGCAAGCAATTGCCTGATGGCTCAGAAATTGTTGGAGATTGCAGTCCTAATGAGCATTTTTTTAACTTCATCCAGATGAGTGCAAATGCTTGAAAGAAAAATAAAACAATAACATAATACTCCATAGTTCTGTTTTTGGCTGTGAAAATGTCATTACAGTAACTGTTGACTGTCTTAATAGGCTCCAGTTGTCCATTCTTTGTTGCTTGTGTCTTCTCAGCATTGAGTAGTGGAAATAAAATAGCCTTTTTTGGCAGTACACAGTCCTTAAAGCCTTACGGGATTTCAGCCATTTATTGTTTGATTACTTTGAGTGTGCTAGATCTTCACTGGGATAATATTATACTGAAGTCATAGCTCACAGCTTTAGCTAATGGATGTAACTCCAGTGGAACTTCTTAGATGTTTTTAGTGGAACTGTGCTTTGGTTATGCTAGCTCTGGCTCTAGTGGCATTTTTTTTTCAACCTACTTATTCACTTGTGAATAGCTTAGTTATTAGGAATTTTGAATGTATAATCAAGCTTTCACTGTAGGTACCACGTTTGCTCTTTGCATTTCATGACAGTAAGTAACTGAATAAAGTAATTGCCGTCTGTGCAGGATTCATGTGAAATAATACAAAATTGTTTTGCATGAATAATAGAATAGTTATGGTTAAAGTAAGTGGAGCTTTTCGGAACTAATAGTTCCAAAATAATAACCAAAATAAAATAAATAAATAAATAACCAAAATATAACTGCATTAATAGCAGTAATGCTTGCTATTACTGAAAACATCTAGTGAAGTTATTTTTGTAGCATCTAGTTTTGGACTAATTTTGATAGGTTATTTTTTTGAATTTGAATGTGTTACTTGGTTTTGCTTAATAAAATTTTTTGTATAGCTTTTCATTCTTCCCTCATGCAGTCAGATACCATTGTCTTTCCTGTGTAAGGCATTCATGTTTAAATAGTAAACAGCCTTGCATCTTTTACTTCTGAGGGAAATACAATAAGGATTATCAAATCACATTAGCATGCTTTGACAAAGACCCTTAATTGTGGATTTGAGAATTTATCCTTTATTGTATTCATTGCCCAAAGTAAATAGCTCCTAATATGGTAGCTTTTATTTGTTAACAGACCTTGGCAAGATGTCTTCAGGGTAAATCAGCCAGTAACTTAGAATTCACTATCAGTTAAAATAGCCATACAAAGTTGTAACACACCAAAAATATTTTTAACAACTTACAACATTATACTAATTCCCTCTGTTTCTGATGTTTTTAAATCAGTTGTAACCCATGGACACAATATAGACACAAATGCAGAAGAACACAATTTGTTGTTTGATTGTGTATTATGCTTTTAACTATCTGAGATACAAAAGAGATGAATGGGTATTTATTTAATCAATGTGGAAGGGCTGCTGCACTGAAATAACCTGCCACTGAGGGTTGCAGTGCACTATGGTAGTTTCTACCAGCCCTTGGACCTTCCTTGTCATTTAGAAGAACTATATTAACTCTAGTACATTAAATGTCTTGAAGATGTTTTGATGATAACTGTAACTGGAGGCTGACAAAAGGTTTCAGAGCAAGCTTCTCTACAGCATAATTATTCATATATAAGTTTGTTTATATGTTTTCTTGCCAATTCAGTCTTTCATTTTTGTAGTAATGATGCCAGTGTTAATTAGAAGATTGACTTCAGTATTCCACAAATTTGCATTTAAGTGAGTAGTTGTAAAGGAAAGCTTAATGCTGGCACATGACTCTTCTCACTCAGCACCTCAGAAATTTGGAACATATGTTTTCTGAAAGGCAAACCAACAGCTTAACTGAGGGGAAAGGGAGAATGACTCTAATCTAACATCTCATTAATGAAGAGGAGATCTAGGCAATTGGCTTCAGCTTACACTCTCACTCAGCTCATTTTTTATGTCTCAATTTTATTTTAAAGTGCCTTTTACGGCTATAAAAAAGCAAAGTGCACCAAGAGTTGAGAGGAGATCAGGGATGTAGTCCTGTGCTTGGAGCCTCCTCACTCCACATGCAGGAGTCACACTGTGAACTGATTGAGCAGCAGGGGACAAACTATGTAGCTGGGATCCTGTTGTGCTTGGCTTTGCTCTTCAGGGTGACTTGTAGTAAGTGGAGATAACATTTGGCTTTGGTCTCAGTGTTTTTATCCTCTGCCCTAAAAGCTTTGGACTTCCAAACTAGAAATGGCCTCTGGAGCAATTCCAGTCTCCCAGCAGAGATCACTTTTAATCTGATTTGAAGATAGCTAAGGTGAATGTAATGACTTTTAGACTGAGTAAGCATAAGACTGTCCAAAAAAATACTGATGAACATATCTAGTGCTACACTTAGAGTGTGAAAGGGCTGATAGCAACACATTAAATCAGTCTCAGTTTTGGTTCTTCTCTTATTTCTGAATACAACACACAGCACTGGCTTTAGCCTGCATAGCTTGTGCCCTGATATGCCCTGGGAAGTCTGCTGTAAAGTAGGTAGCATCAGCCATGCACGCAAACTAGATGACTCTTCTTGAGATGCAGAGCGCCAGGTAACTAGGCAATCCATGGGAGAATGGCCATCCTGACTAGTGTGGCTTCTTTCTTCAAGCTGAGGAAGAGCAATTGTGTGGTTCTTGGAGAGTGAATTATAGGACATATTTTAGATCAATATGTTTGATTTGTTATCAAGTCTCAACTGTCTTTGACTGAGGTGGAAAAGCAACAGATTCTCTTCTAAACTATGTGACTGTGAGATCAACTCCAGCCAGCATAGATGTTCTGTACTTTTCTTCTGAAGTCATTCTGTAAATTACATTATTCTGTGCTTGTAGGCATGGGAATTTATCACAGTTTATACCAGCAAGCCCCTAAATGAAATTTTTTTATTAGTATATGGTACTGGTGGGCAAAAAGCTGGACACAAACCAACAGTGTGTGCTTGCAGCCCAGAAAGCCAGCAGTATCCTGGGCTGCATCAAAAGAGGGATGGCCAGCAGGGAGTGGGAAGGAATTGTCCTCTCTCTGCTCTGTCCTTGTGAGCTCCCATCTGGAGTACTGCCTGGTGCCCCCAAGATGGGAAGGTTGCAGAGCTGTTGGAGCAGGTCCATAGAAGGGCCTCAGAGATGATCAGAGGGCTGGAGCACTGCTCTTATGAAGAAAAGGTGAGGGAGTTGGGCTCACTAGGCTTGGAGAAGAGAAGGCTCTGGGTAGACCTCATAGCAGCATTCCAGTACTTGAGGGGCGTATAAGCAGGGTCTGAGAATGATATAACGTGGGGGAATGGCTTTAAACTAAAAGAGGGGAGATTTAGATTAGATGTTAGAAGGGAATTGTTTATTCAGAGAGTGGTGAGCACACACACACAAGTTGGCCAGAGAAGCTATGGATGTTCCGTCTCTGGAGGTGTTCAGGGTCAGGTTGGATGGGACCCTGATTTCATGGGTGTCAATCTTGTCCATGGCAGAGGTTGGAACTGGATGATCTTTAAAGTCCTTCCAGCCCAAGGCATTTTGTAAGTCTATGATTCTATATGCACAAATATAATAAAATACCTTTCTCCATCTCACTGAATTTCATCGCAGTGAAAGGGAGGAAGGTGGCTTCTTAGGCACCCTAACTTTTTATGCATATTAGCTAGTTTGCTAATGCTTATTGTGTCATGTATGCAGTGGTCTGAGTTTCATTAGTGCTTGGTTTTGCACTGGGACGGTTTGTAGCTGTCACCGCTAGTTCTAGGCTTGAACACTAATAAGTTGTGACAGAGGCTCGTTGTCTTTGCGTGTGGACGCAGGGCATATGTAAACTGCCACAAAAACCAGCTGTGACAGCAGAATTAGTTTAGGCATGAAAGACCAAGCTAAATTGTTTGGCTGTATTGTATTAAGACCAAATTTAGTTGATTGATGTCTAAAAGAAGAGCAGCTTAAAGTAATAGTTTGCAGCATGCTAGGGAGTAAATGGGGGTTGTACTCCCTGAGGGAAACATTTGTTAGGAGTTTACTTGACTAATTTTTTCAAAACAGTTAATACTGAAATCCAGTAAGGAACACTGAAATTAATTACACTGAGGTTTGGTAACACTTTGTTTCATCCACAGTCATTGTAAATTGCAGCTCCATTGGAAGAATGAATGGTGCAGATTGATGTAGGAGGGAGAGGGGGAAGGGAAATGCTTCAGCTGCCTCTTTCTGATGAATAGCCAAAAAAAAAAAAAAAAAAAAAAAAATCCACTCAACAATGAGAAATAAAAGCCTCAGCCCTCTCTCCTGATGCTCTGCATAGGGCTCTGGATATTTGGTCTCACTATTCAGAGATACCACTGCTGGGAGGGTGTTAAGGGGGCACAACTATTGTGGGGCAGTGGGTCACAGTCTGTCTTGAAGATGCTTTATGTGGAAGGCAGGGTCTTGTTTACCACCAGAGAATCATTCTTTATTGGTTTAGGGCTCAGAAAAGAAATCACTGATTTCAGGATTGCCTTGCAGTTCCGCAGTGCTTTCTTACTCTTTATGACTCCAACATGCTGCAGAAACTGTGCACTACTTCAGAGAGAAGCTGATAGGCAGACATATACTTCAAGCACATGGTAATATTTCTGGAGACTTGTTCTCACATAGGATTAAATGATGATAATTGAGAAAGAATTTTATGCTGAGGAAGAAAGAAAGGAAACTCAGACTTTTCACCTGAGAAGCTTGTCAGCACTAAGTGGAGTATTTCTCAGTGACAGGCAAGTGCACAAACCCACCTAAATCTAGTTACAACTTGTTTTAGTAATGACTTCCTGCTTGCATAGAGTCATAATTTACTTTTAAGAAAATCGCAAAAAATCCTAAAACTTTTGTGGCATCTCATTTTCATGCTTAGACTGTGCTCACACGTGAAAGTATTTATAGTAGTTTGAAAATCGCAGTGAACATGTCCACAAAACTAAATTTTACGGGTGTGTGCTTCAGCACATGCAAAACTAGGTATGTGCAGTTCAGTTGCCTGAAGGGAATGTGTGTGTCATTATTTTCTAAAAGATGCAGAGGTTGTCATTGATATATAGTCTGGATTTCAGGTGACATCATAAGGACCATGGAGACTATTTCTAGGCCACTTACTTTTTCTCTGTGTAGATTTTCTTGTTGCTTTGTTTTTTTTTTTTCCTCCCTTTTCTCTAAAATTTAAGGAAAATTCTCCAGAAAGAAAAAGTGAAATTCAATAACTAGGTCTATGTTAGCTTTAAGAATATTCCAGTGGAAGTGGGGAACTCACTGATCAGGAGATGAAGAATGTGTTGCTGTGGTGTCATTGCCTGTGCCTTGCACATGTGCTAACTGCTGATGTGGCAAAATCTGAATATATGAAAACCTTTCCTCCCATACAGAGTGAAGATTTCCATATATATACACAGTACTGCACCAACTATCCAAGGTAGGAGTTCTGGATTCCCTTTCTTCATTTGTCCCTTGGCTAATAATTAACGTAATGCAGGTTATAGTCTATTAGATATATATGTGTCTAAATGTTGTGCCTGCCCTCCATCCTCATGCAAATTGGAGGGAAGAACAAAGATGTTAGTTTTTTAAACTTGAAAAAACAAAAAATGAAAGATGCTCACCTGTAGCTTTACTTCAGTAGATTTTGTCATTCATTGCTATTGGTCCTTAAAAAATGATGGTCATCTTCTGCATGCCCTAGATATCTAATTCCCACTTCTAGAAAAGTGACTGAATGTTAGAAGGAAAACACTACTGAATATATAAGATAATGTAAAAGAAGAAGCAGTGGTTGGATTAGGAACCTGCTGCCCCTTTTTGCAAGGAAAGAAAGAAATGATTCTCAACTTTACCTACAGTCTTACAAATAGGTATCATGTTTTCAGGTCAGTGGCTGTGTTGACAGAATGCATGAGGAACAAGACATTGGCCAAATTCTTCAGAGAAAGGCAAGAAGCACTGCAGCATTCCTTGCCCCTGGGCTCCTATCTCTTGAAACCTGTCCAGCGAATCCTGAAGTATCACCTACTCTTGCACGTAAGCAATAAAACCCATTTGAATAGTGTCTCACTTAAGGCTACTGCACTGCAGTGTTCATGCCTCTGATATAAGACTTGATTAGAACAGTTCTGGGGTTTTTTAGACACTTTATTTTGGGAGTGTTTGATTTTTACACATGGCAACTCTTCCTGTCTTCATCACTTCATAACATATGCACATGTTTTAGCTGGGGAATGTATGGTAGTTATTTTTGACATGTTGAATCAGTCTGTGCATCCAAATAGTTACATTTTTTTTTAATTGTCTGTCATTCTCAAGTTCTATGGAAGATTTTTTTAATGAATAAACAATTTTGTACAAAAAAATATTGTTGCAATGAAAAGCGGGTTTTTCCCACATATTTCACTGCTGGGGGTGGTTGAAAGAAGGTATAAGTACATATAAACATCCTTGATTGGTAAGTTTCTTGTGGAGAGAAATGATTGAGGAAGTGGGAGCTCTTTCCATATCCAGTGAATTGAATTAAGCAAGTTTAGGAAATTCCTGCTTTATTGTTAACATTTTCCACATATGTTTCCTATTACAGAGTCATGTTCCAGTGAAGTGTAAAGACATTGATCCTTATTTAAAAATGTCTGGTGCTTTTCTTCTCTCCAAGTGTAAAATAATGCCTAGTGTAATTCCATCAGTATTTTGTAAGCATTTAGATACGTCCTATATTTTAAGAAAAGCTATTAAGCGCTGTCTGAAAAGGTCTCTTCCTGTAAGTGTGCTGTGCTGTCTTTCTGTGCCTCTGTTTGCATCAGCTGCTGGACTGTCCATAAAAGCTTTGCGCTCTTAGCCATCTTGTGTTAATCAAATTGTTAACTGCATGCAATAGAAACAAGGGCAGAAACATTGCATTCAGGTGATCACAATGTGAAGACAAAATATTACAGATAAAACATAGTATCGCATCAAGCTAGAAAAAATCATTTAGAAATTATTTTTTCTTGTTGTAGGAGATAGAAAATCACCTTGACAAGGACACTGAGGGCTATGATGTGGTGCTGGATGCCATAGATACAATGCAAAGAGTGGCATGGCACATAAATGACATGAAGAGGAAACATGAACATGCCATCAGGCTTCAGGTGAGTTCCCAGAGATATTTATTGGTGTTTCTGTAAGCCGTTTTTGTCAAGCTATATGCCGTCAGCATTTTTTGGTTTAATCTTTTTCTTTTATCTTTGTCAGTCAAAATTTAAAGTCCTGTTGAGTATGCCTGTGGCTGTTTGATCTTAGAAACCATGTCATAGGTGCTGCAGGAAAATCTCAGAAATCTCTTCTCTGCAAGCAGCATCCTGTACAGCATTTATTTTGCAGTAATATGGAACTTGAGATAACTTTTCTTTCTTCCTTTCCCTCAATTGTACAGCACTGCTGTACAACCCTAGGGCATGTCTTTGTTCAGAAATCGTGTGGTTTCCGATTTCTCCTTTTTGTGCTGATTAATTTTGTTTTGAGACATTTCTTGTGCTTCTTCTTCAAGTGCTTCCCCTCTTGCGCTTCTGAAGACATTTTTTTTTGTGTGTGAAAAATATAAACCTAGAAACACGATAGCTAGGAAAAGGTTAACTTCACTTTGAGTGACAGGTTTTTGAGGAGAAAGCAAAAGCTATACTGAATAATTTTTTTGTCAAGAGTAAGCTACCTCACAGACTTCTTACAAATCCATCATTCTGTTTCAACAATTTCAAACATCTAAGTGAATTGCCATTTTACATTACACTTTTGTCAGCAGTATTTATATTGCTTGAAAATTTTTTTTTAAGTTAATAAAAGAGTTTAATAGGTTTATGCCATTCCAGAAATCTGTCTCATGTAATTCTTTTATTCCTTCATGTCTTTTAACATAAACCGTACCTATTGGCCCTCATTTTTCTGTTTATACATAAGGGGAATGGGGTTACATTTGATAATGCCTTGCCTGCAGCAGTGTAACCTTTGCCACACATTGCTGGAAATGCATGCTAATGACTTCTGCAAACAGTTTGCTATAAATCTGACTAAAGATAACCAGTAATATTTGGCAATAAAGAGGGCTAAACGCTCTTGGAAAAGTGCATATTATAAATTTGTTAAGCGGAGCTAGCAAATGTATGAGCTTGTGGAAAGCATTTGTGTTACCCTTTCTAAAAGTAAAATCTGTTTCTGCAGCCACAGGGGGGATAGGTCTTCTGTGAGCTCTCACACTGCCATTGTCTGCAGTTCTGAAAGTACTGCAACAGTGATTCCAGCGCCGAGTCTCCCTGGACATTGGTGAAACTGATTGCTGTGCTACACTCCAACTTATTTACAAGTTCCTTAAGGACCTTAAAAATGCAATGTTTTGTTATGTTTTCGTTTGATTTTGGTTTTTTAAGGAGTTTTGCATGTAGTCCAAAATGCGCTGCTCTGTGCATTTAGGTTTTCTTCCTGTGTATGCCCTAGGCTGCATTTGGGCTCAAATATACCAGAAAGATTTATATCTGATGGCTGTATGAAATGTTTTAGAGTCCAGCCCAGAATGAGGAAATCTGTCTGCTTTGCTAATGCTAGGTTAAAGTCCAATGGAAGTTTTAAAACATTTCCTTACTTAAGATTCAGCCTGCTCTTAGTTTGCTGTACTGTGCTGAAATTTTGTATCTGCGCCTCTGGCAGAAAAAATGAGCAATTTAGGAAACAATAGTCCTAGCCAAATAATACAAATTTTTTAAGATGTTCTTAGATGTTTCCCTGGCGTTTTTCTCTTAAAGGATAAATATAATCATAGAATCACTCAGGTTGGAAAAGACCTTAAAGATCATCGAGTCCAACCATAACCTAACCATACTACCCTAACCACCCTCTGCTAAATCATATCCCTGAGCACCACATACAAACAGTTTTTAAACACATCCGGGGATGGTGACTCGGCCACCTCTCTAGGGAGCCTTTTCCTGTGCTTAACAACCCTTTCTGTAAAGAAGTTTTTCCTGATGTCTAACCTAAACTTACCCTGATACAACTTAAGGCAATAAGGTGAGAAATATCTATGTTACGTCTACAGATCATTACAAATGCAAAAGAATCTTGCCATCTTTAAGCAATCAGTTGACTAAATCACTTCTCGTCTTTTGGTCTTCTGAGAAATATCTCCACAACAACTCCAGGGAGCATCTGCTCTGGTGAGCCTATCAGACACAGAGATACAGGCAGCCCTGGGAAACTCCAGGCTCTTCACTGTGTTCCCGCAGACATAACTAGGATTCAGGAGGGCACGCTTTAGTCTGTGCTTAGCATCAGGTGTGCAAGCACCTGGCTGTGATTTGCACCTAACCCAATAACCTCAGCACCAGCATACAGTGACTTTGTGCTGTTGATTGCTATATAGGAGAGCAGGAATGGCCTCAGCAGATTGATCTTTGAATCTATTTATGTAAAAGCACTGATATGCATGTCAATTGTTTTCCTTTGATCTGTTGAAGGAGATACAGAGTTTGCTCACCAACTGGAAAGGGCCAGATCTCACTAGTTACGGAGAGCTGGTTCTAGAGGGAACGTTTCGCATTCAGCGAGCCAAAAATGAGCGCACGCTGTTCCTCTTTGACAAGCTGCTGCTAATCACGAAAAAGAGAGACGAGATGTTTGCATACAAAGCTCACATACTGGTATGTCAGAGAGCAGATTATCATGTGCTGTCTCTCAGTCTCTGAAACTCTAGCATGATTTGCAGTGCCACGTCTCTCTGTTACAGTGTGGGAATCTTATGCTGGTTGAAGTAATACCGAAGGAACCACTCAGCTTCAGTGTCTTCCACTATAAAAATCCCAAGATGCAACATACTGTCCAGGTATGACAGAAAACTCCTTGCCCACTGCATAGCCTGATTGATGCCCATAAGCTATTCCTGACTCTGCATATTGCAGGAATGCTCTTTGTTGGGGTGCTGATTTTTTTTTTAAATTTTATTTTAATCAGGCAAAATCACAGCAAGACAAACGGCTTTGGATTCTTCACTTGAAGAGGTTAATTCTAGAAAATCATCCTGCTAAAATTCCTGCCAAGGTAAAAATAATAAGTAGATATATAAAACTCAACTCCTTGAACGTGCATATGTAGCACATGGCAGTTTTCACAGAAAGAAACATCCCTCCCTTCACAACACATCTTAGTCATATCATCGCTTTTTGACAGTACATCCATTTGCGAACAACTGTTTTCAAAGGTGAAGCACAAGAAAAATAAAATTTCATTAAAAAATCTCCAGTGAACACCTTGAGACTCGCTGAGAATGGCAGCTACTTCCATTAGACCAGACTGATAATTTAGTTCCACAAAAATGTTAAATGTACCATTAGTTTTGTTTTCATTGCTCTTTTTGTATGTTCCAATATAAAAAAACATCAAAAACTAAAATAACTGTTGTTGCTTATATCCATTAATTGTAATATATTTTATTAAGGCTGCTCTGGAAGTAATGCCTTCTATTTTATTATGTTGCCCCATGTTTTGTTAGTTGCAAGATGAGTTGCAATTTGGAGAAAGTTTAAACTCTCGAATATTGATATGTTCTTTTCTTGTATCTTTGAAAGTCCCTAAAAATTAATGGAAAGATTCCACTAAAAGCATCTACTGGGGTTGGTACATGAATAGAAGAATTTAACCGGGTTAGCATCATTACTGTCCACATCAGGATTTGCCCACTAAGACATGAGTAACAGCAGCGCAGTGTCAGAAAACTCTATTGGAAGAGAGCATACCTTGGCTTGAAACTGCCTGTCTGCATGGCACTGAGGTGTGCTAATTGCAGCATGTGTAGACATTGCCAAGCTAGTTTGAATCTGTCCTGGTTAGATAGCGTAGCAGCGAAGGCATTTGCAGCATGTGCTTCACTTTGCAAATGCACACACCCATCCTGAGCCCTGCATCTTTAGCTGGGACATCTAGGCCCTTTTTTTTGTGAGCCAGGAAGTGTTATGACAGAAAACAAGGCACAGTTCTGCATTTTCTCATAGTTGTCAGTTACCTACTGATACAGTCTTCATAGCTGTAATGCTTGCAAGTAGGGAAATCTGGTCCTTTTATTTATCAAATCCTGTCTTAGACCTCTGGGTGATGTTTCCCAGTGTAACTTATTGCATCTTCACACTATTCAGAGTTAACTCCATCCATGACTCACGGCAATGACTCTAGTTGGAAGCAAGAATTTATTTCTGATATTTTTGTTCACTGAATTTTTCTTTTCTATTACTATTTTCGCTCATTTTTATGCTGTAATGAATAAGTGAGTGTTACCTGTGACCAGCATACACAGAGGTGTATTAAGTAACATTTTCAACAAAAAAGGAGAGTTAAGGAGGAAAAAGTCATAGCAATTGCATTTTGTATTTCTGCTTATATATCTCATCGACAGATGTCACTGAGAATATAATGATTGCACTGGTATTCATGCTTGCGTGAATATTTTTTGGTAACTATTTGATTGTAAAAAGAAATGCTTCAGCATTACTTCATATATTTTCTATAATTTTTGTGTATTTTTTCCTCTGTGGATTTTTTTATCAATGGAAAAAAATTACCTCATAATGTCATTTTTGGCTCTGAAAAATAATTTATTTTGAGGAAGAAAAAGCCTGACCAAATAAATCTCTGAGATTAGCACACATTTGTGCACACATTTTGGCAAATTTGTGCTTGCTATTCATGAGACTCTTCTCTACCTGGCTTTTGAGGGATTTAATAGTAGTCCACATGTGACACCTGGTGGAAAATCACTGAACTGCATCCAGAGAGGATCAAACAGGTTAACTCAATTACTATATTTCAGTTTATTTTCTTCCCGGCTGATGCACCTGATAAAACACCCTGCTTATTTTCCTTAAAGAAAAAAGTAGTTTTTGGTGGCTGAAATCTACTTGTAGGCATCACTACCTCCTTCAGAAATTCCCTATCTCAATGGGTACTATGAGTACACGATCCTCCCTTTCCACTGCCAGAGTGGAGGCAGAAAGGGCATGTGCAGAGAACAACAGTTTTTGTGATGCTCTGAAGATGAACTGCAGAAAACTCCTGCCACCAAAATTCTTCTCAATGTATGTAACGTGTGAAGCATAGAGACCAGGAGAAAAAGGCAATGCCAGCAGTATTTCTTAGTTCAAAAATTAAACTTAACTGTCTGAAACAAACAAACAAACAAACAAACAAAAAAACCTGAAATCTGTAACATTCAACATAATTAATAACATAATAAATCCTTCAATTTGTAATTTATCTTTTTCAGTTTTCTTTTCTTCATTTGTTTATGTTCTTCTCTTTCAGGCCAAACAGGCAATTCTAGAAATGGATGCCATACGTAAGTTGATTGTTTTTTGCTGCCATTTAAAAAAATGCACAAAACTGCCTTCAAAACCTCAGCTTTGAATGTTGTTTCCATCTGAAATGGGAGAAGGTCATGTTTACATTCCTTGATCCTGCTTTGATGGGAAAAAAAATGAAAAATGTTTGCAGATCCTTTGGGACTCTCTGGTCACTGCATTGATGGATCTTCATCTGACAAGTTATGTCTCATGATTAAAAAGGAAGAAGCAGATTAGACCTTCTGTAAATACTGGTTATTCTGTTTTTCTTATTCCATGCTGACTAAATACATGGTCTTTCCTCCTTCTGTGACATAAACTCATTCTGGCTAGAGCTCACTAAATAAAAAATGCAGGTCTATGTACATACTGCTGGTATGACTTTCTCATGCTGGCAGACCTGCTGCTGGAGGAGTGTGAGGGCAGCCACAGTACACACAGACTTAACTGGGAGCCCAGCAAGGGCACTCAGTATGGGCTGCCTATGCTGGCTGCCCTGTCATCCGAGTGGCTGGGCTTGTGGCTGTGCTGGAAACCAACTTCATCTATGGTGTAGTCACAAGAAAGTTTCATGCTGGGACCCAACGTTCTAGTGCTTTACAGATGTTTGACTGAAGAATTTGTCTGCCTGTCACAGGTGTCAGGGTTCAGGAGAGAACACAATGCTGCTGCTGCATGTTCTGAATCCAGCTCCCTCTGCACTGGCCTTTCTGTTGCACCTCTCTGCTGCCTTTCGTGCTTTTGTGTTAGCTCTTTTTGTTGCAGCTGTTCCTGGCAACAAAGGGAAATGAGAACAATAATCTTACACTGGAAGTGCTTGAATCATGGAGTGAAGAAGCCTTGTTATTTATTTACATAATTGTCATGAAGAATGGGTTGAGAAGGCTCAGACTGAGATACTAGCAAGCAATTGAAAATAATAATTGTGCTATCAGTGTTCTGGATTAGCAATCTGGAGCAAGGTGCAACTAAATGGGCAAAATGTTACTATGGTCAAGTGCCTAAGTTACCTGTGGCTGTGAACTGCACTTGTTTTGCTTCAGGCTCCCATGTGCCATGGCTTGAAATCACACAGGAAAGAAGGCACTGCTCCCAGGGAGCTGCTGAGACTTGTGCAGTTAACACACCTTTGCCTCTGCTTATTCCACAGATCACCCAGGATTCCATTATAGCCCTGAGGGTGAAATAAAATCATCATACCAGCTTAAAGAAGGCACTACTCAACAGAGAGTGAGAAGGAAATCAGGTGAATAATCTCATTTTAATAAACGAAGATGATAAGGAAAAGCAGGATGGATTGTTTAGGGTTGGTTGAGTCTGTGCACGTAACATTGGTCTTTAGCTTACACTCCACTGAGATTCTGCAGAGCTCAGTTCCTCTGATACACAATTGAAATACCTTGTTAAGCTTTGTTGTTTGTGCAGTTTAATTCTTGTATCCACCGTTTGCATTTTGTTTCATGAATATACATTCCTAAGGGTGGATGCATTTACAACAGTTGGTATTTTCTAATGGGCAGAAGAATGTATAAACAAGAAAGCCAGTCACATTATTTAAATCTGACCTTTCTTGTCCTCCCCTTCCCAAGTAATTATTGTCTCAGAAGCGATTCTATCTTATGATAGGCTTGTTACTTCAACATTTAACTACTACCTATTTACCATAATGTCTGCCGTAACCATCTCTCAAATCTTTGTTAATCATTAGTTCACTTCTGTTTTTCTCTCTACTGGTTCATAGATCCATAATTATTGTTAGTTTAGTGTTGAAGACATTACAAATATCTGTGTTGTTGAGTGACTGCATATTGCAGTCCCTGTGCTCAACTATTTAAAGACATTTCTTACTAAGATAAGATGTGTAACATTGTGTACTGAGAATGACTTAAATAGGGTTCATGAGAGACTGATGTAGTGATTTATTGTATAGTGGCACCGGTGTTCAAAAAACCCAAACCTTTTTAGGCATCTTTCTCTGTTTCTGAGGTGAAACAAATGGATGCTCTTTTGCCTGTAAAAGGAATGGCTGGATGGATGGACTAACATTTAGCTACTTATCATTTAAAAATATTGCCTTATAGATATTTCTCAGTACCTCATACGTATGTCTGTTTTGAATATGGAAACCTGCAGCAACTCCAAGCAGTAGCATAAATGAGAACTGAGTCTTATGAAACCAGGAATCCTAACCTGGGTTTAAAATTTATGTGTGTCTTGTTGTATAGAGAACAGCTGATAGCTGGCATTAGGAACATGTAAGTAGTTTGGTAACAGCTGTGGGTATGATATTTCAAGAAATTCTGTTTTTCTAAGAATGTGATTTAGCTGAGTGATTAAGAACGGAAGATCTGTTTTTCCTGCCAGGAGCTTAAATTTTGATGTCTGTGCTATGAAAAGATAACTATAGCTTTCTTTGTGATGCAAGAGTGCTTAAACACATTGTCTTTTTCAGAACCCTCATCCAGAGTCCATAAAGTTCTGAAGTCAAATGGTAAGCTGCTTCCTCTACTGCTTACTTACCCAGTGTTTCCAATTTTGCAGAACAAGTAAAAATGTATCCTCTTCTCCTGTAACTTATCCTACATACACATTTGAGAGGCAAAGAAAACAAAATCTCATGTTTAAATCTACTATTTCATTTTCCATGCTTGGATTTTGGTCCTGTAAGTGTCTTAGCAACTGGTAATTGAACACCAGGAGCCAGCCACTGTGAGTAGCTGCCTGCATTACATCATTCTGTCAAATCGGGACCTCAGGTGGAGATACCAAAAAGCTACTGTTTTCTCTTGTTTTATCAGAGACCTTCAAGTGAATATTGCTGTTTCATTTGATCCTTTTTTGGGAATTCATCACTGGGATGTGAGTGTAGCATTAAGCCAGTGGCATAGGTTGATAGCTGTTTGATTATTCACTTATGATGAAGTATA
The DNA here is from genome assembly GCF_019232065.1 of Centrocercus urophasianus. Classification (NCBI taxonomy): domain Eukaryota; kingdom Metazoa; phylum Chordata; class Aves; order Galliformes; family Phasianidae; genus Centrocercus; species Centrocercus urophasianus. Next base: position 55,771,550 of record NW_024884142.1, on the reverse strand, counting down.
TGTTTCTATTTTTCAGATATAAGCCCAGATATGCAGAAGGTAGGCCATTTCTTGTACTTCTTGCTTGGCACATTCAAATAGCACGTAACTAACAAGAATATATTTTCTGTAGAATCCACATCTCCTTGGCTGTGTTGGTTTAAAGAAAGAAACAAAAACATGAATGTTGTTTATAATGTCTCCAGTAGCATTATTGAAATTAACGAAACACAGCTAACTACTTCAGGAATATCTAGCAAACAAAAATTGACTGCTCCACATTCTTGTACTTTGTAGCACAGTACAAAGAACTGTTAATGTCCTAATGATTCTTATAAATACCACTATAATCATAGGAGTGCTGTATGTAAAGATAGTGTGTATTCTTTGGAGAATATTTTTAAATGAAATCTGTACCTCTGTATTTTTAAATGGAAAAAAAAAAAAAAAAAAAAAAAAAAAAAAAAAAAAAAAAGCTTATTCTTTTACGATTCATACACTGTATATAAATCATTATATGTGACCAGAGTCAATATAGCTTAAGCACGATGTAAATAAGCATTTCTCATGTACACATTTTTGGTAAGAATTTGTTACAAAGTTCCAGTGCAGTTTGAAAATCTCTTGTTCAATTCCAGGTCCTGATCTTATTTGGGATGTGAATTAAGGAGAGTTTGTGGAAAATTTGTTAACAGGGTACATTAGATGTGACTTAATTGGGATGCCATAAAACTGAAGCCCATAATTATACACATTTATCTTTTTTTTTTTTTTCAGTTCCAAGCATTATATGGAAAAGTTCTGATTGCTTTAATTCTTTGCTTATACATCTCATTTCAGCACAGCACACTGAATGTAGCTTAATCACTGTCTAGAAGACTGATGCAAAGCAGTGCCATACTGAAATATATAATTTATGTAACTTTCAATCAATGCTTTTATTTCTTAAGCGGATCTGTATTGAAGGAGCCCTGTTATCTCAAGCCACCAAACTAGGATCAAATGAATCCCTGCTGAATTCTAGGAAAAAGGGTTCATTGGAATCCAGTGGACTAGAGAGCCAATTTCAAGGGCCCACTGAGCCAGCCTACAGCAGCGATCAGGATGAAAATCTCCAAACATCTGCTGCAGAACAGGTTGATGCTGATGATGAAGAAGAATCTGAACAGGTAGGAAAAAGAATAGAATAATTTTTTTTTCTCTCGTGGAGTGGATGGAAAGTAGATTAAAAGTACCTGTAAAATTGCAAGGAGGCATGAACATCTTAGAAGTATTTGCAACTTCTTCTCCTTATAAATATTTTTATTTTTATAAATATTTTGTTTCCTTTTTCCTAATTCAGTTCTTGTGTATTCTTCTACATCTGTGTTCCTGCACATTCTGCTTTCATCTCCTTTTGACAAGCTGTATGGATTGACTTCATTTAATTGGTTATTATAAAGAAAGTTTTCTAGGCTCTGAATCATTCCTGTGTGCTCTGAATACTCTTGAGCATTTCATTATTCAGCTGTGGATTTGTGACCTGGCTCTGCTATTCTAGCTCCATAGTAACCTTTGAATATGGCTGCACAAAGCAGTGTGGATTTTAATGCTCCTAACTTGTTCTGTTCTTTTAAATCACAGGGAATGCAACAAAATTCACTACAGAAATCAAAAGGAGGAAGGAAAAGACTTAATAGTCAAGCTGCTGAAAATGTTGAAAAAAGGAGAAGTGTGAATCTCAACAAGTGTGAAGTTCAGGTATATAAACTTTTACTTTGGTTTTGCTGTGCATCATAGGTATGTTAAAGAAATGTGTGGATTCCTTTAGGTAGACAGAGAAGTCGTTCCATGTTTTTCATGTGCATGAACCTCAAAGAGTATTCTCTGGGGGACAGGAAAACAAAACAAAGTGATCAACCTTAACTTAATCCAAAAGAAGGAATCTTCTCTCTCTCTGCCAGATACACCTACAGCATCCTTCATGTTTGCATTAGCAGGCATATGACCTTGTTGAAAAAGTTGAAAATTTACTCCAAAAAAGAAAATGAAAAATTTTCAATGGCATGTGCTAGAGAGCACAACACCTTTCTGCTAGGATTATGCGCAATGGGAAAGGGAGGAGAACAAAACTTTTGGCACAAGACCAGAGTAAGATTAGTTAAATCTAATTGTGGAACTGCCGAGTTAGCATAAAAGGTTTAACCCAACCCTGCCAAATAAATTTGCCTTTAATTACTCATGCTTTAGCATAATCCCAGTGTCTCTTATTTGAAGTAAGATGATATTAAATGCCAAGAGTGAACTCTGAGCCAGGGAAAGGATTAAGGGACAAAGTAATCTGGCACTAACACCATGGTTCCCCTGCTCTCTAGTGAGTAGCCTGTTTATCCTACCCATCTCCAACTGACTCCATGCTGCAGAACAACCCTGATAATGTGGAAGTTCTGTGAACAGAAGGAATTTTTGTGTTATTGCAGGGGACAGACTAACATTACCTGCATATTTCAAATCTCCACAGAGCTCCAAGGATCCTTCAGATGAAGAGTCAAGCCAGCTGAATACCAATCTCCCATTTTCCTGTTCAGCTAGACAGTCGCAGTCACCCAGACAGTTCAACACACCCCAGAACAACTCACTGATCATGAATATCCTGGGGGGAACCACCTCTGTCAGAAACATCTGGACAGACCACCAAATTAGGCAGGCATTGTTTCCCAGCCGACGTCCACCTTATGAGAATGAAGATGATGATGATGATTATCAGATGTTTATGCCATCGATGTCTTCATCCAACACTGGTTCAGCTGTTAGTGGAGAAAGGAGGGGTCACTCTGATCGGCCATGCAGCTGGCACCTGGGGGTAGTGCATCAAAATGAAACTCCTAGCTCCAATCGTCATAAAATTGTTCGAAGGGCCAGTAGTGCTGGTGAAAGCAACACGTGTCCAACCATCACCAGATGTAAAATCAGTGAGCGCAGTTCTCGAAGGGATGTGAAAAGAACAGAGGCGAACAGTATGAATGCATATCCTGAATCTTCAGAGGAGCTGACCATTGATGATATTGAACATGTTTATGACAACATAAGCTACGAAGACTTGAAGCTGATGGGTCTGACAAGAAGGGAGGAAACACACCCTGGTCCCCAGAGATCTGCTAGAGACTCTCTTTACGAGGAGGAAAACAAAAGCAGTTTAAATTCACCCTCCAAAAAGAGAACAGCAAATCAAAGCAGAGCCTCCCTTCATGCTAGCAGAGATGAGATCCTACTTGGTAGAGAAGCACCTACTTCAAGTTTGGATGAGCTCAGGATTGTTGAAGATAACATCTATGACACCATTGTGCTTCCAGAAACACCACTATTGAAATTTAAACATGATCCCTTAAAATGCTCTAAAAAGTGGAGTTTACTGGGCCTGGAAAAAGATGTGACATGTTCTGACAATCAACAGCAGTTTGTTTCTGAAGAGAGTCTCCAGTTCAGTGAAGATGAGAGTCCTTACCATCGTCTTCCCATTGACAATGACTATCTGAGCTTCGTAGATAGCTCTTCCAATTCTGACTCGCTGTCTCATAAGTCTGCAGCAGATAAACTCTCAGAGGAAGTAGATGAGATCTGGAATGACCTGGAAAACTACATCAAGAAGAATCAGGAAAAGACAAGAGATCGGCATCTTGCAGCCTTTCCTGTTTGTAAAGATGATATACAGGAAAGGCTGCATGCTGGTAGTACACCTGAACTGAGTAAAGATGTAGAATACTCATTGTCTACTCTCTCTCTTCCAGAAACTCCTATTTTCCCTAAAACTGTGAAACCCAGGGCTGCCACCATAAGTGAGGCTAGTCTCAGGCTTGAAGACACTATGGCATGCAAGGAAAGCTCTTTAGCAAGTCTAAACAGATCTTCCTTCTCGGGTGAGGTGCCATTTGTGGACAGCCCATACGAATCTGCCAATAGTATTCTGTCCAGTGCACATACAGAGTGCATGGAAAATGACCTGGCTATTGTGGATAAAACAAAGAACAGAGTTTTCATGATGGCAAGGCAATACAGTCAGAAAATTAAGAAAGCTAACCAGCTTTTGAAAGTTAAAACTCCTGAGCAGGAACAGCCAGCTAGCAGACAACAGAAACTGAAGCACAAAGATCTTGCTGCTATTCTCGAGGAGAAGAAACAAGGTGGTCCTGCTATTGGTATGTTAAAAATATTCCTGTACAGATTTACTTCTTTAAGTTCTTACAGTGAAATTCGTGTACTGAATTGGAGGATAGAATCTTCCTTACCTTATTAGCTGAATATCAGTACTGTCTTTTTGGTGTCACAGTTTTATGACACTGAAAGGAATTTCCTGTGACTGCTTCTGATATGAATAGTCCTTTATATCTCAATAAATTCTTGCCATTACTTGATAAAATAGGGAAGAAATAATCTGGGGTATTGGCAGGGGGGGATAGGCTCAGCTTAGGCTGGAATTAGAAATCACGTCTGAAGCATCATTGGCCTCTTTACCAAAAAAAAAAACAAACAACAAAAAAAACCCCAAGCCTGCAATTATTTCCTTTAATAGAGTGATCTTCCTATTTTGAATAAAAAGGTGCAGAGATTTGCCTTCATAAACCATGTTACCAGATTTGCTCAGGTAACATCCACGTCACGCTTACAAGCATAAGGAATGAGGTCAGATAAGAAGGTTGGTCTTATTCTCTATAATGAATGTGCAAAGTAATGGATATGCTGCAAGAATTTTGGAGATTTTTTTGTCCATATTCAGTTGAAACAAATTGGAGAAGTGAAGCCTGTGGACTCCACATGCTAGTGTCATTATCGCCCTTATAGAAGTCTCTAAATATCCCATTCACCAGGCCATTTTCAGAAAGTTCTTTTCCATTTTGTCATGAAACAGTTTGTAATTGGAACTGTGTGTTTCCTTTATCTTGTAGTGTTGTTTGCCATTAGATTAAATGTAGTAAATATTAGAGCACTATACACCAAGTCATGCTGGCAGAATTGCTCAAGAATTAGACACTGAGGCAAATTCTAAGATTGAGAATTTGAAAAAACATCCCAGAATTCAGTATAGAACCAAATTTCAGCAGAACTTAAAAGGCCTCTGACTGTTTCCTAATAACTATTTCTCTGAGTGAGATACCGTTGGCTTCATCGTCATCTCTTGGGAAGCCCAGCAGTGCATTTCCTTGCACTGATATGGCATGAAAGCTACTGTGAACCTGCTTCCTCTGGTGCAAAAATCCTCTTTTCTACATAAGCCTTTCAATAGGATGTCACTGTCCCCTCTCAACCTCTCTTCACAGCTCTCAGACTCTTGGGGGTAAGGAGGAAAAGGAAGAGGAAGAACAATCAGGCAGGTCGTTAGCCTTCCTGTCTTTTTGCAGTGTAAAAATAACATGGGAAAAGAAATGAAAATTGCATTCTTTCATGCTTTTTCCACACTTTTCAGCATTTAGTTGGATGGGTTTTATTTATAAGGCAAGCCTCAAGCCACAAACAGGCTGAAGTCACAGCTATGTGAAACAGTAGTCTGATCAAACTATATTCTGGCCAGAAAGTGCAAACTTTCAGCAAGGGTAAGAGGCTGGAAGGGGCTTCAGCTCCACTAAGCTTTCCCTCTCCAAGGTAGGGCAAACTTGTGTCTTATTGGTAGGATTCAGTTTAGAGGAGTGAAATCATTTTCTTTTAGAATAAAAACTTAACACTCGAATTACTTGAAAATACTAGAGAATGAAACAGATTTAATAACAGTATTTTATAAATCTTTTGTTTTCTTCTTTAACTGATACCAAAGAGTTTTGGGATCTTCAAATTTTTGTGTGAGTCAAATGAATGGGTTGCTTTGTCTCAATTAAAACCTATCTCTTCCCTAGGTGCCAGGATAGCTGAGTACTCCCAGCTTTATGACCAGATTGTCTTCAGGGACAGCTCACCCAAGGTCCAAAAGGAAGCCTGGGCCAGCCCTCAGGAGCCCTCAGCTGTGAGGTTTTCCACACCTCTATCTAGCACTCATCCCTGTGCCCAGGTCACTGCCGAGTGCTCCAGAGCAGAGGATTGGATTTTGCACTCTACCTACAGCAATGGTGAGCTGGCTGACTTTTCTCCTTGGCCAGAATCCCAAGACACAAAGTCCAAGAGCTCATATGCAGAAGCTGTGACAAAAAGCAATCCTAGACAGCTGCCGTCAGCCTGCTCAGTGCCTTCCCTTCAGATTTCTAACCGATTGCATGTCCCAGCACAGAGATGGAGTGCAATTATCAGCCAACCTAACAAAGAAAATTTACACCAAGATCATATCTATAACTCCCTTGGGAGAAGGGTAAGCAGTATCAAACCACAGGCATACAGTAGGTCACAGTCATCTTCTTCGATTGTGGTCAATAGATCTGGAGAATCAATTGTATATCCTAATGAAACAGACAAGAAAATGGTTCATTCCGATAGGAACTTCCGTCTCAATGGCCATCAAGTGCTGGGTATTGCTTCAGCCTGTACAGGGACTGATATGAGGAAGCAGGTCCCTGAGAACTATTCGGATATGATTTTGCAGGATTCTCAAAAAGTCCTGAGAGTAAACAGGCCCTCCCCTCTGACTGCACAAATGGCAACTCAGAACTATTTTTCTAATTTCAAAGACACTGAAGAGGGGGAAGGGGATGATGATGACTATGTTGAAATAAGGTCTGAAGATGAGGAGTCGGATCTGGAGGCTTCTCAGAACCAAGCAAGGAAACTGGATCCTAACTTGCACAACACAGACACTGATCCTTCTGAAACTCTCTGCGGCAAAACTGTGTCTTGTACTCCTGCAAAGCCCACCGGCAGCAAACACACACTTACCCCATATCTGACTGCATACAGTGACTCAGATAAACTAAATGACTACCTGTGGAGAGTGCCATCTCCCAACCAGCAGAATATTGTCCAGTCTTTACGGGAAAAGTTTCAGTGTCTTAGTTCCAGTAGCTTTGCTTGATGCTTTCAGTGATCTCTAGCTGTACTGCCTTAACATGAAGAGCATATACTGGGACAATCAGTACTGGCATCATGTATTTCTGTATTATTACACTATCAGGCATTGTATCACAGTAATATTGTAAATAGACTTTTTTTTAATGGTTTAGAATCCTGGAAGTTAAAAGGCTACATGTGCACTATCTGCTGTCTTGCTCCATGATCCCATATGGAGCCTCTGTATCTTTCTTCTACACAACTTAGTTTCTTGCTAGGTGTGATACCTTTTTCTTTCTTTCTTTTTCTTTCTTTCTTTTTTTTTTTTTTTTAAGCTGTCTAACCCAGGTTTGAAACTGATTCTTAAGCCATGTTACCACATGGAAACCTTAGCATTCGAACTTCTTGTTTGTGATTAGTTCTGTTCTTATAATGACTCTGATTGCACATGGCTACATCCATAAATGTGCAAATTTCTAAGCAAGGTTCTGATAATGACAGCATCATGCTGTATGTGCAATTGCGCAAAGCTGCTGCACATTACTTTTCAGAAGAGAGATTCCAAGTCTACAGGACCAATACATGAGATACCAAATATACTACGTTGATTTAGAATAGACTTCTTACATTTTAAACAGAACTTAGTCCTAGTGCTTATGAGAGATGCTGATAGCTGTGTCTGGAGCCTTTCTACTTGCTGTGGCTGCACAGTTGGCAGAGAATGGGCAGAGGCATCTTTTTATCTAAATCTGTCAGATAAATCTGACAGAATCTGTCAATGTGAGGTCATCCTTGTCCTGAGGGTGTTTGGGACAGCAGAAGGGAGCTCTGCTGCTTATGAAATGAGTGCTAGCTTTCCTTGCCTGTAGTGTCTGGGACATGCAGACTAAATCAGAGCTCAGCAATAGAAAGCCACTGCATGTGGATCGGTCAAGTGCAATTGATAAACAGTGATCTACAAGTTCCTCACACCCCGAAGTCAGTAACCCTGAGAGAGAGTGGGATTTGTGTGTGTGCTTGGGTGAAACTTGCTGAGCTCAGGCTGCGGACTGTTTCTGCAGTAGTGCTGGCTGAGGTACAGGCTGCTTCCTCCAGGGCTGGGTGGGGTGAAAGAGGCATCTTCAGAACAAGGTGGGCTGAGTATAATCCAGTGTCTATATAATATAAGTAGCTGAAACATGAGAACGTATTCCATTCTTTTGCAAATAATGTACAGAGTAAATACCCCCATTTACAACAAGAATAGACTTTCCATTGTGATGCACATTTACTTTGTTTTGTCATCATTGCACACCTTTGGATTCTGTTACTTGAAAGCATTGTACCAAGAGGAAAGCCTCAGTATGTCTACACTGACCATCCTGTGTGATTGTCATTGTGCTTTGGTGCTTAAGTTCTTCAGACGATGCAGATAAAGCCAGTACCGAGTTACACATATCAGTATATAAAGGAACTGAAGTACTGTTTTTATTGACCATGTATGGCTCCCCTCAGTTACTGCACTCCCGGACCTGCTGTCTGTTGTTTTCTCCATTGGTTATCATGAGCAAAATCCAAAGTTATCAATGTACAGCTAATTACTTGTAGAATAAGATTTAAGGACTTGAATTTCTTAGAATGGATTAAATTATTTACCAGGTGCATTGACTGGTCGCTCGTTGCATGTACAAACTTGTCCGAACCAGCAGCAGTGATGCTCTGCACAGATGGAACAGCAGTCAGCCTGAGAAAATTAGCACTGTACAGAATTAGGCTGCCGAGAAGTAGTGGAGCCCATATTTATTTATTAGAGCTTGTAATGTACTGTAAATACCCATAGGAGTTGCATCTGTGCTTTGCCCCCGTACCTCTAGGTTGTTTGGAACTCGCACCTCGTTCAATGGGAGGTAAAAAAGAAGTAGGAAAAAAAGAAAAAAAGGGAGGTGTACCAGCGCGTAACTTGCCTCCCAGGGACCATTTCATACTATTTGTAATAAACGTGGAGTATGCAACAAGCTGCGGTTCTTTTCTTTCGGTGAAAGGCACAAGCGAGCGGGGCTCCGCCGGGGCGGAGAGAGGGGCGGGGAGCACGTCCCGCCCCCCCCCCCCTCCGCCTGCCCTTTGACGCGCTCCACGCCTCGGCTCCGCAGTCAGCGGGCAGTCCGCAGGAGAATGAGGGGTGAAGTGCTGCGGCTCTGCCTCCCGATGCGGCTCTGCCTCCCGATGCGACTCTGCCACTCTCTGCCCTTCGCTGCCGCCTCGTACCGGGCGCTGAGCGGGTGGCAGGCAGCGGGCGGCCAAGCCGCGCGGTAAGCGGAGCGCGAGGGGAGGCGGTGCAGGCTGATGCAATAGCGGGGGGAGGAGGAGGGAAAGGAAGTAGAAGAAAAAGAGGAAAGGGTGGGGGGTTGGGGGCAGGTTGCGTTGCCACGGCTGAGGGAGGTTTTGTGTTGGGGCGTTTCGGGCGGTTGCGGGGTGGTCCAGGTGAGGCTGCGGACGCGGATGTGCACCTGGATATGTGAGCCCTCCTCTCCTCCATGGGGCCGCTGAGGGACAGCTGAGACAACTTGCTAGTTTCTGGTTTCTGCAAGGAGGGATGAGATAGTAAAACGCCTCTCTAGTCTGCCGCTTCCCAGCTAGCGGGGGCCAAATGGGGATCTCCCATTCCCTGAAACGTGTCATGTCGCAACTCCCTGTGTGCAGGAGGAAAGGGAATAGAACCCACGGCCACTCACCCAGGGATGTTTACTAGAGAGTCTTCCCAGTGCTTAGCTGCGGCTTCTGCTATTTTTTCCAAGAAGTGGTGCAGTAAATAGAGCTCCTCTGTCTGGCAGCTGCCTGCAGCCCAGAGAAGCATCCAGAAAAGGCAATGTCACGGCCAGCATTGTGTGAGGGAGCTGTGCTCTGTCAGTCCTGAGCCAAGAATATGGAGAGCCTCCACTGGTCCAGAAGCGATGTGGAGCGCTGGTTCTTTGCTGTGGGGTCAGACAAACCTGATGAAGAGAACACGGCTGTAAAGTGTAGAGCATGTTGGAGCACTGAGGTACACAGCTGAAAAAGGAAGATATTGCAGTCTGTTTAGGTTCTCTGTAACTGGCTGCTGAATTGCTGCCCTCCACAATATATGGTAATTCTGCTGATTAAAAATATATCTTCCCAAGAAACAGTACTGGTGATTAATGGAGGCTTCCAGTGACTGGTGTTAGAAGGATTTCATGTTTGATTGGATTCTTTTGCTAGAGATGTGCCTGTGTTGTTGTGTTGCAGCAAAATCACTGAGAACGCAAGAAAATCTTTGGCCTCTCTGAGGAGAGAACACCCACGGCTTGAGCCAACGCTTGCCATTATTCAGGTAACAACTGCTTACATGGGGCTAGTTGTAACGGATTCCTTCAGTGCTGTTTCCTATTTGAAACTTCACAGGTGTGTGGTGCAGGAAGTAAGCATGTTTTTAAGCAAAATGGTGGCAGCAGGTAACCCCATCAGCTTGGAGTTCAAGAGAGCAAGGGCTTTCTCTCGCACTAAGTGAATTGATAGATGGTTTTAAAATCAAAGTAGTATTTCTCAGCATTTATTTCACTTGAAGCTGTTGCAGTCCTGCAAATAGTGCTGATAGGTGTGAAAACCAAGGTCTCTCTTCACTACTGTCTGCTGAGAGTAAGTCTGCCTGGGCAGGGGAAAGCCCTCCTTCATCCTGCCCACCTTCCTGTCCATGGCCAAAGCAGAGGAGCTGAGGGAAGCTGCAGCTCTTTGTGAGGGGAGCAGAAGGGCATTGCTGAGCTCTGCTTTCTGTGACAGTGACAGGGCCCAGGGCCCGAGGGAACTGCATGGAGCTGTGTCACGGGAGGGGCAGCTGGGGGTTAGGGAATGGTTCTTCTCCAGATAATGATGAGCATGCAACAGGCTGTCCAGGGCAGTGTGCACAGCTCTGAGCAGCCAGATTTCAAGGAGTGTTTGGACAGCATTTTCAGATATAGAGTTTAGTTTTGGATGATGCTATGTGGAGCCAGGGGTTGGACTCAATGATCCTTGTGGGTCCTTTCAAAACTCAGGATATTTTGTGATACTATCCAGTGGGTTTTAATTGTAAAACCTAACTGTATTTTTGAAATAGTGAATCTAAGAGGCAGTACACCAACTTTTTTCAATAGGTATTCTGGAGAGGCTGAGTGAACAAACTCCTTCCGTGACTGCTTTTCAAATAGCCCTCTGTATGGCTGTCAGCGTAAGACCTGGCAGTAGCAATGACCCTCCTCTCGCTGGCTTCCAGTTTCTCCCTCCTGCCTTGTCTCCGTGCAGTTGCACAGTGAGCTCATCCATGCTGCTCTGGACTGGGTTACCTGAAGAAGAGGGTCCTGCATCCTCGCAGACTATTCTCCAGTCTGCATTGGCCATAGAAGTGTTTTATGCTGTCACCTGGGAGGGAGAACAGTGTTAGGTGGGATGGAGCAATGTGTGAGAATTTCCGTCTCATTTGTGTTATAATTTAGGATGCATCAACGCCTGTGTTTTGGTTTGGATCATGACTGTGCTTTAAACATACATTCCTGTGGTCTCCACTTACCCCACCTGATTTGCATTATGAGAGGTCTTTATAACACGTGGAGTCCTCAATCCTTCTGGGTGAAATTCACCCCTCAGGTGTACTCCAGTTAACAGTCACTAGCTCTAGCCTGGGTGCAATGACTGAAGTAGAATTTCCTGTATTTGCTATATTTATACTCAAAGAGGGTTTGTTTTAGTTGACTGAGAGTGCTCTGCTTTACTGGGCAACGTTGGCAGAGCACTAAGGTCTGTGCTGCTGTCCAAGTTCCACATTACAGCCAGAGGAGCATAGATAGCAGTGAGATAACCCCTTGATCTAGCTGTTTGCAGCTGGCATGGTACGCTGCCAATTCACTGGGGAAATGTGGAATTTGAACACTGAACATTGAACCCACTCTGTAAGTGCCCTTAGATGCCTTCTAGTAACATGCCACATGAACGTGATTGGCTTTGTGAGTAGTACCAGCATTTTTTGTAATCTGCCTTGAGACTGAGACAAGAATAATAAAAACTTGTTTATTTCTTAGTTTTATTGAAGCCCTCTGCCCAGAGAGCTTGTGGAGTCTCTTTCTATGGACACATACCTGCGTGACCTATTGTAAGGAACCTGCTTTAGCAGTGGGGGTTGGACACAGTGATCTCTTGAGTTCTCTTCCAACTCCTGCAGTTCTGTGGTTTTGTGAATATAATATCTGGCATCAGGGTCCTGTGCAATGCTGGAGCTGTTGCCCTGTGACTATCAGCTGTGCAGTGCCAGATTCTGCCCTGCCTACATTGGTCTTCAGCTTGGCCTCACCATGCTCTATGGATTGTGGCGAGACCAGGCTCGTGCAGGGACTTCTATCATGGAGTGAACTCTAATAATAGTGTGACAGGGCTGGCTGAATCACAGTCAAACACCCAGTCCTGTTGGTCAGATCACTGTTGTGGAAATGCAATTCCACAAGATTCAGCATAAGGGAACAGCTGGAGAGCTGTCCTTAAAACACTCTATCTTTTCCTTGCTTCAGCATTAGGTTCACTTGTGTTCTCCGTGCAGTGGCCCCTACAGTGCCCCTCGGGTCTGGGGAGTGGGAGAGGAGTGGCAGTGTTGTGCCAGGGATACAGGCAGTGTTGGGCTCAGGGAGATGGAAGATATCATTATCCATTTTAAATTCTGCTGGTTTTTGTTGTTGTTGTGTTTGTTTTCTCATTTTTCAGTCTTTTTGGGGGATTAGTGAATTAGTACAGACTTGGACCAAAACCATTTTGTGTGAGACCAGTAGGAATAAAACCAGTGCCAAATGAATGACTTGACTCCAGTGGGAAATAATTGACACTGAGGAAATTTTGAGGAAAAACCTACATAGAATGTGTACGTGGAATTGTAATAAACCCTTTAAAAATAGTTTATTGCAGTCCTTTTGTCTGAATTGGAAGATAGATTTTGTTTGTAATCATTTGGCTGTGAGAATAAATGTTCTGCTTGTTTGTTTTTAACAAATCTCCTGGCATTCTTGGGTGTGGAAGTCTTGGTGATCTGTTAATAGGAAGTTTCTGGTTCTGAATATTAAATCCTGTTTTATTGTTGCAGTATACAAAAATATGTGAAAAGCCTCCTAAAATTCAAGAGTAAATAGTAAGCAAAAACAAAACAAAAAAAGGATGCTTCTGCTCTGGAGTAGTGTCTGACAGCAACTAGGAGGAGAAGCTAGCTTCATCTGCTTCTGCCTGACAGAACTCACTGTAATGTGTGGCAAGAGATGGCCTTGCTTCCACTACCAGCCCTTAAATGAGATCTGGTAAGGGGTGGAGCCAGAATCCACCCCTTCTGGTCATTGCTTGCATCTGAGCTCCCCTGGATTGGCCCTGCTTTCCCACCAGGTGCTCGATTACTGCTTCAGGCTGTGAACTTAGCATTTTCACTGCACTAGTGGACACAGTGGTTCTCACTATGTTTCTTGCATAGACTTGTATATTAATGTACTGACATTACTCAAATGTAAATTTATTATTTTAAAATTTAGTTTCTGTTTTTTCCTAAGGCACATAATGTTCCTTTGGATCAAGAAATAAACAAGAAGTTTGCTGAAGAGGTGAGTTTTAGGCAACGTGCTTGCTATCAGTCATGAGCTACTTTCCTATTGTAATTGTCTTGTTTTCTTTTGGCAGGTTGGTCTACGTGTGATTCACATCTGTCTCCCTGAAGGCAGCAGCAAAGATGAGGTAACCTGAAGGACTCTTTCTGTTTTGTTTCTGTCATGAACTCATATTTTTTTCTGACATTGAGCACCCCTGATGTGTCTCTGTTAACTCATGAGAATTGGGACTGTCTTACGTAGCAAGTGTCACTCTTGGACAGTTGCTGTCATGTGGAATCCTGAGGCAGAATAATTGGTCATGTTTTGTTTCTGTGTTTGCTATTTAACTGCAGGATCCTCTTACAGCCTCACAGACTGTATGGCTTTTGTAGTGGTGCTAGCTCAGAGCTAGGGCTCATATGTGATATCCTATCTCCTACAGCCGCTCTTCTGACGTATTTATGGGGCTCTTGATTCTTGCTTAGGTTTTACCTTGGGGAGATTAATTGATTTGGAGTGGTGACAGAGTTGAAAAATTTTTCCTATTTATTGATCTTGAAATGCTTAAAAAAATTTAATGCATTAAACAAATTCATCCACCCCAAATTACTAAAGAGCTCCCTTCCTAATGTCTTATAAGGCATTAGCTTTGAGGTATAGTTCTTGCATCCAGTATGTTCTCAGTATAGCAGGCTATTAATAGACACAGTCATGAGATCTCTGATAGTAAGAAGAGCAAAAGAGTTCATAGTTTCCCGGCTAGCCTCGTTGTGCCTGGGGATTTCATAATGTGGTACACCTGTGGATTTTGTGTACTGTTTTCTATTCGGTACACTTTGTTTTTAAAATGTTACTGTCTAGCACTATGATCTCAGAAGAGGCTTCCCCATAAGTTAAGAGGAACTTTCCACTTTCTATTATCATTTTGAGGATGGTGTATAGTCAGAGCCTTGTAAGAAAGCCAGGCTTTTGAAACAAAGGTCAAATAGGCATTGTTATGAGCTTATCTGTTCAATAATGGTGGAAAATAGGTGGAATTTAGTGAGTATGGAGGAGCGGTTGCTGTTGCTTTGAAGTAACATCTCAGGAAGCAGCTGAACTATTTAAGTAAGGGGGAAGATGGTATATTTTTTACTTGAGCTTAGCTAGTTTTAACAAAGTTGTTAACAGTTTGCTTACGTCACCTGTTTCCTTGCTGTGACAATGCTTTTACTGTGTGACCACTACAGAACAACACATAGTGCTAGGAATCAGTATTGTACTTCAGATATCACAGAATCAAAGGGGTTGGAAGGGACCCCCCCAAATATCATCTAGTCCAATCCTCTTGTTCAGCGTGTAATATGAAGCAATCAAGGGCAGTTAATGCAGACTCAGATGTTGAATTTGACCAACAATGAAAGGTTTGAACTCGCACATGGTTCAGTACCTGAAGTTGCACAAATAATTATGAACACCTTTTCAAAAATGAGAATTCTCTTTAAGAACAGTGTCAAGTCTTAGGATCAGGGTGCTTTTGCTGAGGAGAATCAGTAACAGTATATGCTGTTGTAATAAAATGAGTTTTCTCTTTGCTCTTCTGTTCATATAATTATTCTTTTAATATGATGGCTTTTCATACATGGTCTTTGTTGGGACATAAATTAGTCCTATTTTGAATTTTGTTTTAACCAAGAATTCTTTTTTCTAAAAGCATCCTTTGAAGCATCCTCATTACAGTGTTGAGTTTTTTCTGAGGCTTTTAGTGGTGAAGGTCAAAATGTTGGCAGCTTAATGCCCCATGATATGTTGGCTTTGTAAAATGTTTGCAATAGAGTCAGGGTGGCTTAATTTAGTAAACCGTAGAAACGTAGAACAGCAGAAGCAGGTTATTGCTTTTTTCATTTAGAAGTTGCAGTAAAATGTAGGGGAAGCAAAGGTAGCCATAAACACGTTACTAAAAATAAGTTTTATCCCCTTGTAATTAGATTCTTCCGTTGTCTGTTATTCTGATCCTTAATGCTTTTTATTAACTTCTTAGATTGTCAGTGAAATCTTGAGACTTAACGAAGATCCTAATGTGCAGGGCCTTGCCCTTGACCTCCCAGAAAGCTTGTATAGCAGTAACATATTAAATACTGTGAAGCCTGAGAAGGATGTGGATGGGTAAGTGAGCCACTGAGAGGCTGATGTCTTTGTAAAAATCAATTTTCTCCAACGCATTTCACTAATGGATTCCTCAGTCAAAGTGTCCAGCATGTTATTGAGTGGTGATAAAAGATGCAATTCTGAAGTTTTCTACGTAAGTCACACTGATCATTATCTTTTATATCTTTATATTCTGTACATTCAGGACATTGTCTTTTCAAAGAAACAAACAAACAAACAAAAAATGTTTGGTCTTTTTTGTATAGAGATATTACTTAGTTAAGGTACTTCAATACTTGAATAATGCAAGTGGCCACACACAGTTGTCCTGAACACAAATCCCAAAATGTTTGCAAGAGGGACTGATGGAAGAAGTTGCAGGAGAGGTTTTAACTTCTCTGCAGTACTTTCTCCTGGTGGGAGAGCAAGTTGTAATAGTTTGGACCCACTAGCACAACTTTCTGATCAGTCTTAAGTTGCACTGCTCTCTGGAGATATATAGATTTCTGGGTCACCATTTTGGGAAAAGTCTGATCATCTTGCAAGTTAATTGACTTTCCATTGTCTAGAGTGCTGGAGGGTAACAGGAATGCTTGTGCAGAAACGCCTTCTGTCTTCTCAGCAGTCTGTGTCATCCCAGAAGGATGCATTACTGTGACTTAGCTTAGCTGCAGAAGGGCTGATCTTGTTCCACTGGTCACGTTTTGGCTCTGCATGCCACATCTAATCTGTCACAAAGCAGAGAGCTGTCTGCCTGTGGTGTGCTTGTGTATCTTGTTCCCACTCTCAACTACTTTCTGGTCTCTTGAAGCTCAGCATCTGTCCCATGGGCACGTGGGATGGTGCAAATTAGCCACGGAACGTGCCTGTTGAATGATTTACTTTTATGAGATATGTTTGCTCTTGGGATTAGTCATGTTATAGGCTTTACTGAGGATTTACATCACACAAAGTTTTTTTTATTACTGTACTTTTCCACTGCAGGTTATCCGATGTAAACCTGGGACGTTTGGTACGTGGAGAAGACTCCGACTACTTGGTTTCTCCTATTGCTGGTGCTGTGATGGAGCTTCTTGAAGATCTGGGTGAGTTGTTCTATCATGAGTATAGTATTAATTCTAATGTAGCTTAAATCTTAGCATTCTCACCATGTTTTATTTTCTGATTTGTTTCCTGCCAGTGAAGATCCTCAGTGAGATCTGTATGCAATATTTGCAGCAATAGGTCTTGGTTGTACACTTTAGGAAAATTAGGCTAAGATTCCCTGCCATTTGCATTACATTTAATCTCACTGAAGCCACCTGAGACATCTGAGTCTTCAAAAACCTAAAATATTTTGGATGTAAATGTTAACATATATTTTGTGTGCCAATTTCAATTAGTGTGAGCATTTGAAGAAATCCAGGTCTGCCTGTAAATAGCTGCTGCATTAATCCTTTGTTTTGGGTTGGATAGTATAAGTGCTAACCATGAAATGGCAGATTTAAACTGGTGGCTTTGCAGATTGTGAAGATGATGCTGGTTCAAGGCAGTGTTTCAGAAATAGCCTCTCATGACAAATCAGCATTGTTGAGACAAGGATTTATGTAACAGAACTGTAAACATGTGGTCAAGTGTACAAATATGAGCAGAAGGATATGTGAAAATAAAATACCAGTGCACCAGAAGAGCAATATTTGCTTG
This sequence comes from Centrocercus urophasianus, assembly GCF_019232065.1. NCBI lineage: Eukaryota > Metazoa > Chordata > Aves > Galliformes > Phasianidae > Centrocercus > Centrocercus urophasianus. Next base: position 55,754,238 of record NW_024884142.1, on the reverse strand, counting down.
CTGGAATTGGAGAGTCCCAAGGAAACAACTTAACCTGTGGTTTGTGTTGCTCCATAGTCTTCAAGTTACCTTTGATGTTGTGGTTGAAGGGGAGCATGGAGCTGCTGTGTAAGGGTGTGGTTTACTAGCTGGTCCTGGGGGCATCAGTTGAATGATGCGTGTGGGTTGGTGAGGCTTGATGCCAGTTGCATGCTGTAACACTTCATGTTTGTGCTGCAGATGGGAAGACAGTACTGCTAGTGGGTGTCAATGGGGCCTTGGGGTCCTCCTTGCAATGCCTGCTGCAGAGACGGGGAGCCATCACTGCCAGCTGCCACTGGAAGTCACCCGGGCTGCAGAGCAAGGTGAGATCTCTCCTCTGGCATCCCTTAGACACTGAGCCATACAAGCTCCCTGAGGAGGTGATTTTTTTCCGTTACTGTGATGCCACTGTGGCACTGGAGTGTGCTGTTAGCCAGTCCACATGGGCTAGAGTGGTTTCTTCCTGTTTGCTCATAAACAAAACTCTGTCAGATGGGCACTTTCACTGGTGTGTGTATACATATATATATACATACATATAGCGGCTGCTTGTAATCTTTTTATTAGCTAATATTATCTATTTATTAGCTGTGAGAGGAAGAAAGTGAAGTTGCAGCTTGAAACAAATGTGTGCAGATCTCCCTTTTTCCTTCTGTCCCTGCAGGAGAGAATCATAGAACCATACAATCATTAAGGTTAGAAAATACCACTAAGTTCACCCAGTCCAACCACCAACCCCTCACCACCATCTACAATAAGTGTCCCTCAGTGCTTCACATCTTCACAAAAGTTCACATCTTTTTTGAACACCTCTGAGGTTGATGATGACTCCACCACCTCCCTAGACGGCCTATTCCAATACCTTACCACTCTTTCTGAGAATAATTTTTTCCTAATATCCGGTCTGTACCTCCTCTAGCCCAGTTGAAGACCATTAGCTCTTGTCCTGTCACTGGTGGTATCTTTGTCATCTACATGAAATCTCTTGCGCTGAGTTGTCTTTAGGATTTGTAAATGCTGCTGCTTTTGTGGCAAGGGGTTTCAGGATCTTTTCTTCATTTTTGAAGAGAATTCTAAGGGCATTTGAGTAGTTCACAGATCTAAATTAAAAGGATTTCATGTACCTTACATGGCTGGTTGCTTTTTGCAGAACTTTTATCAGCAATTTATATATTGATACTATTTCCTGCTGATTTTTCTCATTTTGTCCCACAATCCAAAGTTTCACCGCAGCTGGGGATGCACTGTGCCTGTGTCATGCAGAGGTCCCCGCTCCACGTGGTGACTGTCGCCTCGCATTGCACAGTGCAGGCCGCACGGTGGCAGCCAACTCAATGTGATGATGTCTGGCCCCTGAGCTGGAGCCCAAGGACGGGAGGAGGAAACACCCGTAAGCAGCTGTGAAGGTTTGAAAGTCTTTTGGCAACCCCGTGTTTTCACAGCTGCGTATGTTTTTGTTAGGCTTGTCTCATTTCTGTGCTTTGAGTGACTGACAAGGCTTAGGATATGCACGCTCCTCTCCAAGATGGAAGTGCGATGATCTCTGTTTTTTTTATTGTGTTTGAGGACTGCTTTGGACGGGATGGGGAGGTGTTGGGGTACCAGAAATATTTCTGCTGGGTTACAACAGAGTTGCTGTGCAGACTGCCTGCTGGAGAAATATCTGTTTCGTCCAGATGCTTTCCCATCATCAAGCCTTGCTGTTTGGCATTCCCTATAGCTTATCTCTCACATCAAGTCACTGATGGGAAACAGAGTATGAGGCTGAAGTAGGAGGAAGCTGGAGGCTCTGCACATCAGTCTTCCCGATTCATTTTAACTTTTGGCAACAAAGAAGATTTTGCTTTGCCTGGAGAGCTCATTAGCAGCACTCTGGGGAAACTTACCTTCCTCTTCTTCATCTGTAAGCTTGCAGTGTTACCAATAACTCTGAGCGCTGCGCAGCCTGACTGTTGTAGTTAACTCTGGGTTGTAGGTGATGTTGAATGTGTGCACAGAATATTGTCCTGTACAGCACTCCCTATAGACTGACAGTCAAAAACAAAGCACCGATTTCTTACGCAGCAGCTAAGCTCTGCTGTCTTGTGGCAACCCATATTTACAGTATGACATCACTAGATAGCATGATTATAGCTGATGATAAGAGTTTATTTTCACTTGCTCTGATGCATTGATTAAGCAAAAGCAGTTTAAATGCTCACAAGGTTTCTCCTCTTGTGATTTTTAAGTTTGAATTTCAAGTGAGCTAATGGATTAGTTGATGCAGGCATTTATCCAAGACTTGGAAAAATTCATTTGCATTTTGTTTTTCTGCACAATACAGTGACTTCAGGCACAGTTATACACTTCTGCTTCTGCCTCTGAAAGTTACACTTCTACAATAGCATTCTTTGTGCTGTTTTTTGTTATGGTAGTGTAATAATTTTGCTCTCAAAATGGGATGTGAACATATGAAGAGTATGAACTTCTCATTGAGTTGTGCTTGTTTTGCAGCACGTACCAGCAGAAGAAAAATGGAGTTTAAGGTTGGATGCCTTTTGTGTCTTAGTCTGTTGACAGTACTCGTTTGCACTGAATTACAAATCCCGAACCTAATGATGTAATACATTTTCAAAGTGGGTATTATGTTACCTTTTAGTAGCACTGAGCATTTTGAGGGATATAGATAAGATGCTACCTTCTGCTGAGATTTGCACAGATAACTCTTCAAAGCACAATTGCTGCAGGGAGCCTGAAGAATGATCTAGTGACATGTTTTCAGGAATGTCTTACTTGGTAGTTCCATTTTTAAATAAGAAACAGGAGTTGATTCACTGCTACTGGCAAAAAAATAAGAACTGATTTCTTAATCCTTCGTTGTGTGAGAACTAGGATATCTCTCTAGTTAGAGAGGAGATTACCAAATAGATCCAACTCTAACAATATAGCTTATTTTTTTTGAGAGAACATGAATAATACTTAGTACCTGTAAGGAGACTGAATTTTAGTTCAGTCATGATTTCAACTTGCAATCTTGCACATAGTCTGTGTGTGAACCACATTACATGTATTTTAAGGCAGACACTATCCCACAGTTTTCTTGTTAAAGAACTGAAAATCGGCATGTCAGCACAATTAGGAATTGAACACTTGTTTATAAAAGATTGGATAAGAAGTAGGATAGTGTTCAGCCAGAGTAAATGCATAGGAATTTCTTTCTCATGCTTGGGAAGAAACTCTGTTGACCACAGTCCACTTTTTCTTAGATGCAGCACTTAAAATTCATGGTTTTTTGACATCTCTTAGTCATTCACTGTCCTATTTTCACTGTTTTGATAAAAATGAAGAGCCTCGGTAGTGGCAGAAAAATGCATTTCATTCGGCTAGATGTGGGTGAAATGACAGAAAGTGAGAATGGCCGTGCAGATCCTGTGAAAGGAATGGAATGAGAGGCTGCACAGAGTTTCTAATGACATTGCTGTAGGTGTAGTGGGTTTTTCTGTTTCATAACTTTGCGTGCACCATAGCAGTATGCTGCAGTATGCTTCACAGGAAAAGACTTCATCCTGCAGTAGAGTTGCCAAGCAGAGGAAATGATAGGGAAGAGGGGAATGGGTGGCACATTGTACCTATTTAGTACCTCTAACTGCAGTCAGGGTGTCTGCAGAGGTCAGTCATGAAAGCTGAGAAATGGGATGTTTGGCAACAAGGCTAAATAGTTTGTAGCCTTTTATTCCCTTGAGCTCTTCCTACTTTCATTTTCAATTCCTGTGTCATACTCACAGGTGAAGAGTTCACACTGGCATTACGAGCAAGACAGAGAGCAGTGAGTAAAGCACACCAAGATCATTGGAATTATTTAAAAGTAAAAAACAAAACTTTTGTGCAGACTTGATGACAGAATAGTCTTTCAGTTATCTGGAATGTACAGTTACTCTGTACCATTATCATTAACTATTTGGCTTGAGTGTCTGTGTTGTTGTTTTAACATTCGGTGATCTATCTTGGGAACGAATGGGTGGTTCTTAATCTGCTTCTACTTAAATCGTGGTGGAGAGAGCTGTATTTTGTTACGAGGTAAGGTTTCAGATTATTTGTTGGCATGGCTTTTCCCAACTGAAACAATATTTACTGGTGAGAAGGCAGGAGACTGCTTGAGTATTGCCTTACTCTGTCTCCAACCCATCGCCCAGCACATTGCGGATGGTTTTGTGTGATGCCATTGCTGGTTCTGCTCACTGTGGACTGGGACGCAACACTTCCACCAACAGCACTGCCTGTCGGGTCACCCTGCGGCCACCTGTCAATAGCTCCTCAGCCTCCTGGCAGCAGTTGCCTGACGCATCTGGTTCCGATCAGATGCATCCTCTGTCTGGAGACTGCGCAGCGTGTTTGCGAGGGAGGTTGGATGTGATGATTTCATAGGTCTTTTCCATCTCTAATGTCTATGATTTATTTCTGATTTAGAAGATAAAGCCTGAACATGCCTCCCAAGGCTTTAGTGATTTATGAGCAGTCAAAAGAATAGTTTATGGCAAAAAGAAAAAAAAAAAAAAAAGAAACAAAAAAAAAAAAAAAAATGGATAGGGCAAAGACATTATTTCTTTGAAGGGAAACTGAATTGCCTGAATGGAGATGAATCTCTTCCAAGAACACCCAAAATTCCCAGAGCAACGGTTTTACTTCCAGTGAATTCATTCTCCCAGTCAAACAAGCTTCTGGATGTCATTTAAAAAAAAAAATCATCAAGGGAGCAAAAAAGATCCATAAAGTGTTTTTTATATGTACTTCAGAGACTCTTGCACATAATAGACTATTGCACATAAAAATAATTGCTTATAACAAGAGAGTTGAATTTATATTTTTACTTTATTTTTCTCTTTTTTGTATGTGCTTATTTTCTGAAATGAGGAAAAAGTTGGCTGGACGTCTCTCTGAGCAACCTGATCGAGCTGTAGATGTCCCTGTTCATTGCAGGGGAGTTGGACTTGATGGCTTTTTGGGGTCCCTCCAACACAAATAATTTTATGATTCTATGAAAAGGAAATGGTGGGCGGAGGCTCTGAGCTTAGAACATTCTCAGCCTGCAGGACAACTGTTCCATGGCCTGTGATAAAAAATTTTTCATGGAGGCAGTAGGGTAGGGCAATGAGAAGGTTTTATCTATTTTTTTTCGATGTACTTATGGATATGACCAACTCCAGCCATCCATTGTGTTAACATTGTCTACAAAATTGATTGTGTTCAGCTGTTAACGTTTTTCAACATAATGATTCGTGGTCATAGAAATTAATGTTTGGTCAGTTGTTTTCTGTCACTATAGTTACTTATGATAGAATTGATCTGATATATGTTGTCTGAAAATTTATCAAGATTCTCTTGTTGCATACAGCACTCAGCTGGCTTATAGCTTCATGATGTGAGGCAGTGTACAAAGCTTAGAGTCCCTGTCCTAGAGACTTTGCATGGAATGATGTTCCTGACCATCAGTATATTAATTATAACTACTAGAATATGAATTACATTTTTGTTACAAAGATACTGGATACCTGAAGATAATCACAGTTTTTCCTCTGTGTTGATGTTATGGTAGTGGCTGCCTTCTTTGGTGAGAGAGGTTTGCTTTTTGTACTCTTGGTACACAAGAGTATTGTACAGTGTAATTTTATTCAAATCTGCTTGCAAATTCCACAGTATAATTTGACTTGACGCTGGTCAAGCATTACTATTTATGTGATCTCCTAGGAGTGGCATGTAAGCTGATACTTGCAGCAGACACAGAAGTGTAGGCAATTTGGATAAGGCTGTTGAGACTGTACTTTTGCAGGCAATCATAGGACTTCTAGTTGAAGCCCGAATTGGCTTGTAGCATTAGTCATCTGTCAAGCTAGTAAGCCTTCTCCCACACGTTTGGCTATGTTTCCACAAGTGAAGCTCTGAGGAGGTTTAGTCCATTCTTGTGTTCTCTAAGGAGATGGAGCTTTCTTAGCTTTCTGCTGTTTCCGCCACAGTTTCCCCTCCTGGATGCTCATCTGTGCCAAAAACGTGTTATCCTGATAGAATGTGTAGCTTTTCTTTCTTGGCAGGAGTGCTGGGCAGAGTTGCATCAGAGCACTTTTGGCCAAAAAAGAAGCTGGAACACTTGCTGGTCACAAATTGGTTCACAGAGAGGTTTGTGCAGATTGCAACAGTTGGCATCTATTTACATTTTTCCAAAGATTTCCAAAATTATTGTCTCTCTGATACAATTTTTGGGGTAAGTGTTGTGCCCGTATTTCCTGTTTGATTGGATATTTATACATCTGCCTGTGCTGCTATCCTTTATCTCATGTTGATTCCAATAATTGTTACAGAGTCCTGGTTCAGAATAGGGAGGAAAGAAAGACACTTATCTCTCTGATTATAAGAATTTTTAAGTAAGTGTTTTTGCTCCGACATCTGTAAGGTTGAACTAAATCAGAGAGACTCATTAGCAAGCATGAGCTGAGAAACGAAAACAAGCTTTAATTGGTATTCTTCAAAGGCACTGATGTTTGCAGATCAGGTCATCTTGCATTTCTCAGAGCTGTCCAAGTTTTTTTCTTTCAGATAAGCTGACTGTACTTAAGTCTCTCCAAGTTACTTTATTGGACAGTATTCTGAACAATTATATGGTTTATTTACTGAGAAAATATAATTCCCATAAAATGTTATTGGTGCTGTCTCTGACTCTACTTCCTTGTTTTACAGGTACTTTTTACTTTTTCAATTTCAAATGCTATTGTTTATAAATATAATGTGGTAAGAATGCAGTCATCAGTTTGGATTTTGTTTGCAAAAACTGTACAAAATATTACTGCTTATATAATCTGAAAATAATTTGCATATTCAAGAATGTACTTCTAAGATTAAATTCTTGTGGTTTTTTTTTTCTTTTCTTGGGGGATGGGATGGACTTTGGGCTATTCATAGCTTCATCAAGTGGATGTGGTGGTAGCTGGCAGTCCGAAACCTGACAGTGTTCCTGTAAGCTGGCTAAAACCTGGAACCACCATCATCAACTGTTCTCCTGATTTGCTGTCAGGTAGGCAAAGTTTAAAGTGAACAGTTCTTGAAAGTGATATATGCAGAGTCTTTGGAAAAAAAAAAAAAGTGAGTGGCATGTTGGTCACCACTCACTGTGATTAAAATCTACATCTTTGGGAGGAAGCCTTTGATAGTGGGTGTTTGTACATGGGGGATGAATGCATGTTTCTCTAGTATGTAAATAAGAAAAAGATATCAGATGAAGAAGAAGGTACTGGAATATATTCTTCACACCAGGATTGTTAAATAAGCATGGATTCATTCAGAATTCATTGGATGACCTGTTATTTCTGTGTTAGTTTGTACAGTGTGTTATGTTTTGAATTCTGTTGTCTCAGCTACAGCATGGGGAAAAGGTGATGTAGAAAGAATATTTGCAAAATGCAATGCAGAGAATGGTGCAAGATGATCTAGAGGAGTCTTGCATATCTCAGAACAGGCAAGATGTCCCCTGCAACTGTTACAAGTACAAAATAAGTTTGGATTCCCTCTTCCCCCACTCACTTTAATATAATCTGGTTGGACAGGTGGTATAGGTTCATCAATTTCTCCATTGAGAAAAACTGTAGAATTTTATTAGAAATAAAACTAAGAAAGCTTCCTAGAAGTTACTATACTCCGCTGCAGCAATTACATTTCCTTTAAAATTCCTTCAACAACTGTTAAGGTCTCTGGATATTTTCTTTTTTTTTTTTTTATAACAGACGTACCAATTTGATTTTTTGACCTGATGGCACCATGCTGTGAGAGAATAGAAAAATAAAAAAAGTAAATGGGTAATGTGATAGATCTAGCAAAGCACATTAACTAATCACAAGTATGCAGTATGCTTATTAACATCCACTGATATAAAACTGGGGAAATCTGCATAAGAACAAGGAGAAAGGGCTGTATGATTCTTAAACTAGGTATGTTTCCTGGGGTCAAATTAAGCAGACGCTTCAAGCAGAGTTAGTACAAGACCAGGTTTGTAATAAGGCAGCTGCTGTTCCCATGCAAAGTGTGGCCTTAGAAAGAGATGCCTTTTGTTGTTCATCTTGATATCCCCTTGATTTGAATATATGTTGCAGATGTGTCAGATCTTGGTTAAATGCACTCAGCTATCCCAAGGTAGTTGGATATTCCTCTTCCTCTTTCCTGAACCATGTCCTATCTTTGTGGGATCTGAGGGTAGTGCACCAAGCAGCCTTATTCCTTACTAATGCTGCACAACTTTTCCTAAAAGTAATTCATGTTTTTTTTATACTAAAGCAGTGTGGGGGGAGATCAGATATGCTAGCATGGTGATTAGGAGATTCCTTGGTTCTTTGGTGCTTACTTGTTTTGCACAGGGTCAACAGGACGTAATTGTTAAGAGAAGGTCTGTTAAGCATCTGCTTGAAGCCCTGTCTCCTCAACAGATACCTGATCTATGGGTAGATCACTCTATGGGTATCACTCCTGCACAAAGTAGGAATTGGAAAGGGAGAGGCAGGAAGAGAGAGAATGGAGGTAGAGCAATAACATTTTAATCTTTTTCAGCAGGAGCTCTGAGTTCTCTGATTTGGGGTGGAGCTTGTGGGTCTGGTGAAAGCAGTATGGGGTAAGCCCTTGTAGCCTGAGCTGACTAGCTCTGCGTGCTGCTGGTGGAAGTTTCACTTCTGGTTACTCAGGTCCCACATTCCATTGCAAGTAGAGCCAAGGTCTTCCCTGCGTGGCCTCTTGACATGGCTTTAAGATACCTAAGTCTCAAGGCCTATCTGCTCTATAGAACCATTGATAATATCAGTATTTCCCTAAGAAAAAAAGTGCTGTTGGGAAAACATCTGAAATATGCTCATGTACCACAGCAAAACTCATTCTTAAGGCAGGAAACAAAGAATGTACTATGTGCCAATGGAGTTTTTCATGTTTCTCATGTTGCAGCAGTTGTCTGTGTTAAGTACAGCATTTCTTTGAAAAGGCAATATGAAATATTTAAAAGATAGTTTAAAAATAAACTCATGTATCAAGTGTTCATTTGTTTGTATGCTTTTGAGACTGTCAAAAACTTGGAGAAACTCAGGAAGAGCAGCAGAAACAAATTTCAGTAGCTTTTAGGAACAGTGACCTGAAGACTTGCTTGAGAAGTACATGAAACACAGGTGTCCGTCTGACAGGGAGAATGCGCTTAGTTTAATTGCAAGGTATTTATTAAGTGTATTTTGGAGTACCTATGGTCTTGGACAAACCACTGACTCTTACAAATGAATTTTCATTTTCAGTGCGTAGTGAAATCTGTTTGGCTGGCATGCTCAGAAATTTTCTCTTGCTTTAGAAATCTCCCACTTGACATTTGTGTTGGGGCTGCAGGAGCTGTACAAAGCCTGAAAGCAACAATGGCTGTGAAGTGACTTTTATTGTTGCTAGGTGGTGGCTAGATTTCTACCTCGTGTAGCTATACATGTAGCTTAACACATGGACACGTTTCGAAAGCAGTCCTAAATTTGCAAGAACGTGGTTATATTAGGCAGCTGTAGTGATGTAAGCCAGGAGAGTAGAGCTAAAAGTGCTTGATCCAAACTAATGGAATTTTTTCTCCTTAATAAATAAATAAATAAATAATCTGTTGTTGTACTGCCAGCAATTTTAGAATTGTGATCATTTTAAAATGTGTTATTCTACTGCACTAATGATTTTGGAATCTAGTGCCTCTTGCAGGAAAATATTTGATTTGTAAATGTATAGAAACGAAGAACGAGTTTCTGAACAAGAAAGACCCAAGATTATTTAGGGCTTGATGACCAACTCCATTAAGGTCACTGGAAAGCTCAAGCCCACATGGTTTAATTATATATATGGGAAATGTGACCTTCTCTCACATCTCTGTTCTAATCCTATATGTCTGTCTGTATAGCTGTGTGCTGCCAGTAGATGGGCCTTTGTCAGGGTGAGGGAGAGGAAGGAACGCAGTGCCTGCAGTTCAGCTGATCTTCTGGCCAAAACCCAAGGCAGAGAGTGTTATTCCAGCTCCCATCTGGAAAATGTATCCTGAGTGAGCTGTTGCAATCCTGTGGTTGTCCTCTTAGCTCATGTATGCTCTGGCTTCACCTTCGCTCTGTAAAAGTTCTGCTTAGTGTTAGTGTGGTAAGCGCGTAGCGTAGGCAGGCTGGGAGATGCATGTTATTGAAGGGAAACATCCAATACCAATATGTATTTACATGCACGCTCGCTCTATCCTGATAAAGAAGTCACATTAAGCCAAAAGCAAAAGGTTGAGATACTTCTGTAAAGCACAGCTGCCTGAAAAGGGATTTTAAACTCCATTCTTCCTACTTCATTTGTCTCTTTGGCAGCTCTCCCAGCCCTGTCTCAAGGCAGCAATGCTTAGCTTATGACTCTGATGGACTCTTCCAGTAAAGCTCCTGTGCTTGAGCTGAACATATTTCCAGATAATTTTTTTTTTTTTTTTTTTTTTTTTTTTTTTTAAAAACAGTGAGTGTTAATACAAAAAGGTGGCCTTTTAGATACTTTCTGAGTTTAGCATAAAGACTGGCCTCTTGCTGCCCAGTTATGTTTGGCGCTACAGTGCAGATGTCTGCTGGCAAGGCAGGTTGAGGAAGGGTTTGACAGTGCACTGAGCAAGGCCGGAGGTGCCTGCTGGTGTGGCCCTGCCTCTCAGTGCTGGTGTAATGGCACAAGCAGGTGCTGCAGCACTTGTGCTGAGCACAGGACCTTGCCCAAGGCACCCAAGCTCTGCTGCCTCTGAGCAGCAGCTTGAGGTGAGGCAGACATTTAGTAAGTGCTGCAGGCAAGGTAAGTGCAGGGAAAGCTTGGCTCAATCAGGGTTTGTGCTCCGATCCTCCTCGAGGAGAGAGGCTAACACTCTCAGTGTACGGTTATTATCTTTTATTGTAATTATGTCTACGCCCTTCAGAATGAGACAAGAGCTGTGCTATGCCCATAGAGACTAGGATGTGAATTCTTGGAGAAACTACATCAAGATAAAAGTCAATAAGCAATAGCAAAAGCACAAGCCAGAAGGAGGACTGTGGGTAAATGACAAATAGTGTGTTTAGTTAGAGTAGCTAATGTAGGGTTATTGTATAATATGTTGCCACTAGAAATGATAGTAACTGTCTTTAAAGTTCGAGTCACATTGTACAGCCTCTGCAGACAATTGCTTTTAATGGCACATTCACAAAGGTAACTTTTGCTGTTCAGAAGATTTTTAGAGGTCCTGTGTAGAATTTTCAGGTCATTTCATTGTTCTCTTTCACTGCATTGAGGGTATGAAAAAGAAAACAATTTTTACCATGCTCGTTAATGTGTTTTGTTAAACACATGTTTATTTTTTTTTTTTCCGCTTGCCCCCCCCCCCCCTTACTTTTCCAGTATTTTATATGTTTTGTTATATGCATATTTGCAAAATGCATTTCAGAGCACACAGTTGCTCTCTGGTTTATGCACAGTATCAGCCCTTTCCTGTTATTTTAGTTGAAACATTGCAGAAGCCACCTATAATTTTGGCAGTGGCATTGTTAAGTCAGCATCATAATTACTTTGTCTGATTGTCGCTTCTACTGTAGCTGTTCCCACTCAAAAAAAACCCTCATAATTTATTTGTGTGCTGTTCTTATTTTACAGAGAAACTCAACAATGGTCAGAAAAACAGCAACACTACTGAAAATGCAGTTTGTTCTCTTGCAGTAGCAATGCGAATGCAGGTTGGTGTAACTTCAAACATTGTAAAACTTGTTGTTCTTCCTGTGAATTGTAGAAACTGTTTCCACAACTTCATTTTTTTTTTAATTCTTGTTTTGCTCTTTTGACAATTCTACTCGCCTCTTTTTTTAATGGCAATTCTTAATCAGTTGAGGTGAGTCATGCCTGTTGCATTTAGTTACATTAAAAATCAAATGTGTCACAGTTCGGATGACTGTAGTAAAGCTTGCCAGAAGCACTTTTATCAATAATCTAATGTTACTTGTTCTTACAAGGTCATGCAGATTATTTGTACTTGCACGCATTTTTTGTCTCGTGATGGACAGATGGTCTGGAAATGTGGTGTTTTATTTGGAAGCAGCATAAGTCAGTCAGTGAGCAATTAATATCTTCTATTCTTTCTAAGACATGAGCAAATAATAGTAATGCTCAGTTTAGCCAGAATAAAATTTTAAAGTGCCTAATTAGAGATCTTTTTTCTGCCATTTATTGTATTAGTGACCTTGTCTCCTTTTGAAATCTGAACAAACAATGGCACAGTCATAGAGTAGCAGTTGTTTTTCCTTTCATCCTGAAGCCATGAGATGGAGTGATTTTTTTTTAGTTTTTTGTTTTGGTTTTTTTTTTTGCTAGCTTTTGCTATAAAAGGTTATTTTGACATAGTCTCGACATCATTTGGAATTAGCATTCAATATTTACGGTTTGTTTAAAAACAGAACATGGTAAAAAATACAGAGCGATGGATCCACTCCCAGCAGCTCAGAAAATGGGACCTCCACTGCTTGAAGCTTCAGCCCCTCTCACCAGTGCCTAGGTAATAAGTGGTTTTGTTTTTGTTATTCTTTTGTTTCTTTTATTTTTTTTTTTCTTAAAACAAACAAACAAGCCAAGTGTTAAATTTGACAGTGAACCTAAATATAACCCGTATCTTATTTTAATCTGCTTATCTCAACATCATGTTGTACTTTTTGCTGTATGCTTTGATGTGAACATGGCCTTCTGCTTCCTATCAATTTTTATTTTTATGGTGTTCGTTGGTGCCAACCCCTATTGGTTGGACCTAAAACTTGAAGGTTTCATTGAGGGGAGGAGGCGAAGCCTTGTGGAACATCAACAGAAATACAAAGTGTAAGAAGTTTTAGTATTAGGTCACTCAAATGGAGGAAAAAGTTTATGGAACTACTTAAGGCCCTTTAATTTCAATGGCATTTGAAATTGTTTTTATTTTCTTCCCTCAGAAGCATTTTCTTCCGTGTCAAACTTTTCAATTCATATCTAGATGTGAAGAGCAGGAAACGCATTTATTCTTCTAACCAGAATATTTCCCATCAGTTACTGCCATTCACCTCCTAAGGCCCATGTCAGGGTTTCTTGTCTGCCCTAGTGGAATCGGTGACGCCTTCAAAGGTTCAGGAAGCCTGAGTTCTTGTCTGTGCTCAAGTGCTTGCTGTGTGTTGGTTGTGGTGGGGGGCAGAGAGGTGCTTGAAAGGAGGTTTTGCCATAAGGGAAGACTTAGTCATTTGTGTGTGCATATTTGTGTGCCTGCTCCTGAGTTCTGTTGCATTTTTGAAAAACTGTAGCAAAATGTTTTCTTTTGAAGCACTTTGGTTCACTTTTCGCTGCCTCTTAAAACCATTTAATGGGAATGGACACAAAGTTGTAATTTAAAACAGAGATGCCAAAAGAATGAGTTTTCTGTCATAGGCAGGGCCGCAAGGGGGAAGAAATTCTTGAGCTTTCTCTGGGCCAACATGTAATAGTACTCCCAGAGTTAAAGTTTGAAAAATATGTCCTTGAATAATATAGTTAAACAATAGATTAAAGCATGTGTTATCATGAAAATGATGGCAAAAAAAACTCCCCGAAAACCATTCCCACCCCTCTCTATGGCATTGTGTGTTTATTATATACGTATATGCATATTTAATATACAATGCTATAAAGTACAATTGGTTATAGGACTTCCATTTATTTGATTACTCTATAGCTTTATGTCTCTTTCTCCTTTCAAATGTAAAATAACAATGTCAGATGGAAGGTATCCTGCAATAAAATACAATCTTGTAGCAGTACACAACATTGTGTGGAAGCAGATGGAGTTTTCATTGAAAACGAGGAAAGCTGCTAAAGCACTAAAACTAGGAACATCTGCTTTTTGATTTCTGTGAGAACTGGGTGTTAATTGAAGTATTTCAAAGGTTTTGGAAACAAATGGAGGATTTTCATACAGAAAGCAATCTTCATGACATATGCTGAGTAGATATAGCTCCTTCCCCAAATCTCTTAAATCTTACATTTCGTGAATTATGATTTGATGCTGGCAATAGTATACTCCTTGGTCAACAGTTCTCATTCACGCAGAAGAGCCATGATCTAAATTTGCAACTTAATACCAAATGACATAACTTACTGAATAATTGCAGTATTCCAAAATGTATTTAAATACATAGCTATAAACTAAAAGAGCTAGCTTCAAATGTAGTCTTCTAAAGATTAGTTATGAACAGGTCTTTAGTTTCTTGTGTTTAAGAAAATACATTTTATCTGGAAATGTATACTAACAGCGTTTTGTATATGTTGTTGAAGGTTCCTAAGGGAACTTCAGATGAGTAAATGACAACGGCAGTAGTTTTACTCAGGGAGAACAGTCAGTTTTACTTGGCAAATATTTGCGATTTATTTAATTAAAATCATAATTATTAAGGAATTCTTTCAACTTAGTTACAATTTTGCAGTTGTATCAGTTTTACTCCTTCCACTTTGTGCTAGTTGTGGTGCCTGCAGGGATGGGAAAAGACTAATTGCCTGATTATTTCTTCCAGAACTCAGAGGGGGCAGTGTTTGTGGCGAGAGAGCTGAGGGGAATAGGAAGGGCTGAGATTGCAGCAGAGAGTCTTAATAGTCTGTCCTGAGATTTGAAACAATAGCTTCTGTCTTTTAGCAAGGAGAATGATTTTATTTAGTAGGAGGCTTATTTATTTATTTTTAAGTAACAACAAAAAACACCATGTTAACTTTCTGTCATGCGAGTCTACATACTTCTTCCCTTTGCTGAATACATCAGTTGCTTTATTGAGAAAATAGATCACCTTACAATTTGGTTTAACCTTTAAGAGACCACAGAGCCATCACATAACCAGTGTTTCTTTGGTACTCAAGTTGTTTTTATAGACATAGTCTGAAGAAAACTAATTATTCTGTGTCATGATGTTTGTAAGCCACTAAATCTTTTGTTCTTTATATGTTTCTATGGCTAATTTTGTTTGAAGAAAGTTTGAAGAAAGGTATATCCTTCTAAGCAAGAGGATGTGCTTGGTATGTCCTTGAAGGTGATCAGATTCCAGCTGAGTACATGCAACAAAACGATCTGCAGCCCACTGAGTGCTGTGCTTGAGTAGCTTCTTGTCCCATTCTATTTGATTGTCTCAGCATTTGATTGGATGATTTCTGAGATTTACTTAGATGTTACATATTTAAGAAGTACCTTTGCATAAAATTGCACAATGGTCCTAGTTTAGGTTATCGATATCTTCAAAGAAATGAATGCAATTAGCCTGACACAAATTGAATGTTTGCTGGTGGATGCGCAGCAGCTAAGTCCGTGCTTGGAGCTGAGGTTTGGCAGTAGTTCTGTGTTAATCTGTGGATATTTGAGATCTTGCAGACTGTTTGAAAGTCCAGGACATTAGCTTTGATGCTGTTGCCAGATTATGTCTTAAAAATATTGTGATCAACCAAGACTACAGGAAGGAGTTCAGCTTGGATAGGCTGAAAGTAATTAATCTCCTGGTAATTTTTTTTAGCCAATTTTCATGATGGTGCGAATAATTCTAAGCTAAGGGAGATGGCTCTTCAGATCTTGTATGCCTGACCCTGGGCACTACTGCTGCTGGAGCTCACAGCTGCTAAAAGCTTTGGGGAGCTTCAGGGAAAACTAGGTTCAACTCACACAACAAAAATCCATGAAGAGGTATTATATCCAAAGAGCCCAGGTGGTCTAGGTCAGGAACTGTGGATGCCTAGTGTCCCCAGGCTGCAGCCACCTTCTCTCAGGCAGCCGTTGCTCCATGTTCTTCCTCTTTTTCAGGCTGCCACTTGCGGTCCTTGCAGGAAGTAGTTTATAAGCTCAGTGCACTTGTGGTCTAAATCCTGTGCATTAACCTTCCGATATGTGGCAGCTTTCAGTTTAACTGCTTTAAAGTTGTGTGAATTGATCTTCCAGTGGCTAATGGGGGAGTAGTGAGGCTTAGGTCACTTGGCGGTGCCCTCTGATGAAAGGCACAACATGCTCAAGTATCATGTTTAGCTAATGTGTTTATGTGACTCTTGGCCAAGCAGCATATGTGCTTTTTACTGAAGTGTATGTGCTACATGCACTTTCTGGGAGGGAGGAGAAGAAAAACTCAATCAGAAACCTTCATTCTGCTGGGATGTGCTGGACCATCCAGCAGATAGGTCTCTAACTTGAGATGAAAGCATTACGTAGTATTTGGAATCTGATGAAATGAGAGAACTCTGTGAAAGAATAACAATTAACAAACATTGCATGTGATTTTCAGTATTATACTAGGTGTAGCCAATGTTTAGATTTGGTTAATAAAATGTGAGAGAAGATTGAAAAACTGATTACAATAACCCCATTGTTGGAGTATTTGCTGTTGTTTTGTGTTCTGTCATCGACCACCTAAGCTGAGACAAATCTCCTGGCTCCTATTTGTTTTCTTTTCCAGCGATATTGAAATTTCCCGAGCACAGAATCCAAAAGCTGTTGATGTACTTGCCAAGGAGATAGGATTGCTTACAGATGAAATTGAAATCTATGGCCAAACCAAAGCCAAAGTACGTTTGTCCCTGCTGGAGAGGTTAAAGGATCAACCAGATGGAAAATATGTTCTAGTTGCTGGGTAAGAATGAACAGTAATGTGATTAATGTGCACCCTTTCCACTCAAATTAGTATAAACATGCAGCTTACATCTTTGATATACTGCATGAATAAAAGCCCTGACTGTTTGGGGCTTACGTTTTTCTGTTCTGAAAGCAAGCGATTTTTGAAGTTTTGTTTTTTTAAAAAAATTAATGCAACCTTTCTGTTACTATGGAAGTATATTCTCTAAAGGTAGTTTTTTTTCTAAGCTTCTTAATCTTGTCTGCTGTTGTGTGGAGTTTTTTTATTACTTTATAAGCATTTTAAATGTTTAACTTGATATTCAAGTCTCTGTGTGTTGTGGCTGTCTATAAACAAACTTTAACAGAAGCTGTGTGCTTATCTCTTGATATTAACAACAAATACCTTTTTTATTGAAGAATAGATTACATATTTAAATAAGCCATGTTTTTTGTCCGAAATGTAGACATGTCTCCAGGCAGGCTTATCCTGTTCTCTGTTCCCACGATTACAGCAAATACTGTGCTCAACTGGATTTATGTGCTTCTTTTCTGAAGAGCTGCTTTTTCTTTGTCCCTCATTTAGTGACACAACGCTTTTTCATTCACCTGGTTTCTTAAGTTCAAATTGTGGAAAAATGTTATGCTTCTCATTAATATTTCAAATGCAGTTTGTTCTTCATGGTCTGAATAAAACCTTAGAGTTGCTTCTTTGTAAATAAAACAAGTTGGGTTTAAAATATATAGCTTTAGGCTAATCCAGAAGAAGAAAGCTGCTGTTAACTAGCTTAATCTACCAGTTGCTCAGTCAGATAATGTTTAGCAAACTTTTTGCTTTAGTACCTTCATGCTTTAGTACCTTTCTGTGGGGTCTGCCTGGATTTCTGGCCTTGTCTGAAGTGGATCTGTTGTAGACTGAGAGATCTAATGTTACAAAGGTGAGGCAAATGAGTTGTGAAACTGTCTTCAGACCTATGCTATAGAATTGAAATATATAAAGATGTTCCTGGAGGACTTTAGAGCAGTTATTTAAGATAAGGAAAAAATAGCTGGCTGAGCCAGTTCTCTACTTTGGTAGAGTTTTATTTTATCTGTTGTTTGCTTGGGACTGAAGAGCAGTATCTGCCTGGATTTGAAAAATCTGCTACTTTGCACTTTCAGGCTCTTGTCAACTCTGCCAATTAGGCACTACGCATCTACAGATTGTGCCATGCTTCTCTTGCAGCAGTTTCATAAAAGCAGAGATGATTTGCAGATATCTGGAGATGGAGGGTAACATGATGCAAGACTCAATTTGGATGGATTTTAATTGTCAGATTCACTTCACCAATACTGAAGCTTCATACCTTTTTCTTCCCTAGTCTCCTTTTTTGAGGAAGGTATCTCAAGAAGGTATCTGTGCTTTGTTGGAGCAGAGGCAGATAAGCATATGCATGCAGAGGAAAGAGCAAAATTTTGACTAGCTGGATGAAAAACTGGGAACAAATAGAAAATTGTCTCTGTAAGTTTATATGGTGTGTGTGAAGACTCAACTGCATTTCACACACACACGAAAAAGGGTTGGTTTTGATACCTACAAAATTTGATTATGCAGTATGTTGCTATTTGTATCTTCTCTGAGGTCACTGCAGCACACGTAGTGAGTGTAAAACCACTTCTGTGTAAGGGTTATTAAGGAGTGCTTGGGCAATAATAGTGGAGGACGTCTTCTGAAAGGGTTCGAAGTTTGAAATAATGTACCTATTAAATATATGTATACAATGTGTGTTCATGTGTTCTCAGCTGTTCTTGTTTGCTAATTGGCTGTAGCAGATTTGCTACGTGGCTGCAGCCATTTTAACAAAGCTGAGGAGCTGCATCTGGTGAGAGAATGTTTACTACAATAAAGACTGAACACCACTCAGATATAGAAACTGGAGCAAAACACTGTCTTTAATTATCTTCATGCTCTACCTGCCTAGGCAAGGTCAACTAAAACTTGTCATTTGGATTCTTATGTAGGCTTAGCATAAGTGTAGATATTAGAAACTATTTTAGAAAGCTGCAGTGTATAGGTATTCAGGCTAACTTTTTAAGACTTTAAAGAAAACATTTAAGATATATGTTCTTATACTTTTGAGTATTCAGTCTGATGGAAATATTAATTTTGTATAATGAGTGTGTATGACAGAGATATCTCTGTCTATAGTAGGGAGGTTGGAACGAGGTGATCTCAAAGGTCCCTTCCAACCCAACCATTCTGTGATTTTACATCAACTTTCCATAAGCAAAGGTAGTGAAAAGTGTGTGTGTGTGTGTGTGTGTGTGTGTGTGTGTGTGTTTGTACGTGCATCAAGGAATGTGGAGAATTTCTGTCTATCCATGATGCAGCCAGAGACATTTGTGCCTGTAATAGGGCTTAAGTGTTTCATGATGTTTTGGAGTTATGAATATTTCATGCAAATGCTCTTCTAGTTTATTTCTGATGTGCCCATAGTTGTTGGTCTGAATATCAACCAAGATTTATATTTTCATTTACAGGAATGGTTACATTTATGACTTTTTAAAACATTGCTACTAATTCAAAAGTCTTACAGGCATTTTCTGAATGCACACAAGTACAATTAAATGCAATAATTATTTGGTGTGCTGAAAAATTAAGTAAAAATCAATTAAGCAGATGAAGTTACTCAAAATTAGTTATCCAGATGAAGATGTTTCTCAATAAATTTCATTTTCTTCTATGTTGAGAGCATTATTCCTTCCCCCTTTCCTCCCCCCATTTTTTTTATTTTTTTTTTTTAAATTCTCATTTCTTACTACTTTTCTGTGTGTGGTTGTAATTTGCTATAGGATCATTCAGAGCCATTGGGGTCAGACTCACTGATTATCTTGGAGTAGTTAGCTTTTCTGCGTCAGCTGCCAATGTTCGGGCTTTTAGCACGCTAAAATAAATTTTACTGCAGGATATCTTAGCTTAAATTGTCTCCCATTCATTGTGACTATGCGAATGAACAAAGCCTGTTCGTGACATAGTAGCTACATTTAGTAATCTGGGTCATGCATTCAAGCATGTAGACTGCATACTGATAAACACAACATGAAACCTTCATATAAAAGTTGTTGCGCTCTGTGTATATTCCAATCATTTTTTTTTAAATGCAGTTATGAAATATAATGTTTTTTTTTTTTTTCCTTGGGAGGAAATATGATGGTTTTTGAATACTGAAAAACTAAAATTAGTGTTTTTTGCTAACTTTAATAGATTATTTTGTGATGAACAACTTTTTTGGTAAGATAAAAATGCACTGAACTGTTAGCTTAATGCTTGTTCAAGCTCTATGATGATAACTATTCTAGGAACAGAATTCTCAAATTTGGAATTGAATTTTCTGAGGGTAGGTATGTATTGGATTGTGTTTCTGCTCAGTGTATCTCTTGTCCCAGAGGTGCTTAAAAGAAAATGCGTAGACATAAAGGAAACAAGAAAAATATGGTGAAGAGTAAGTAGAAAAAAATAGCATTGTTTTGATGCACTGAAACATTTGACAATCCAAAGTAAAGTCATAAGGGAGATTGTCATGTATATTTAGTGTCATTGAGTAGGTGCTGATGGGGATTATCTTCTCTTAGTCTTTATTGAGGACTGAGAGTTTGTATTTGTGAATTCTTCAGTCTTTTACTGGCTTTGTTCAGTCACTGTAGTTCAACAGCCATCACTGTGCTTTCATATCTGGAAGCTGCAGTCCCATTCTAGAGATGACACTGCAATGTTGTCATGCTCTATCCTCAGTAAGTGATGTGAGTTCCAACTCTTCTGAGCTCAGAATTAAATTTTTGACACTTGTTATCTTGGGTGAGAGGTTTATTTAGGTAAGGCTGTCATTCATGAAAACTCTCTTGCCTGTCCCCTTGATTGCAAGATTTCACAGGTTTCCACGTGGAACAACGGAATGGTGAACTCATTAAAATGAGAATTACAATCAAAGTAGCTGATTCTGGTGAGCTGAAGATAGGAAACTGGAAGAGTTGTCACATCCAGTAGAGTTCTTACTGGAAACAGAATGGATGTGGTAACTGTGGGGAGATTACAGCTGGTGCAGTGTATTTCACTGTTTGTTTATTTTCTCTTTGTCAGATCTCATGTAGCTTTCCCACAGAAGTAGCTCCACTGCAAGCTAATGTGATGTATAACAAACAAACAAAAAGTCTGCATGTTCTTATCTTTGTTTTGATATATATCAAGAGAGAAGGCTTCCCAGTGTTATGGAAAAGTCACTTTGCCAAGGAGCTGTTGACCACTTGGTTGCAAAGTAAGGCTTAAGGAAGGGAATGAATGTATGACTAAAGACAGAATGATTTCTGTCTTCAGACTGAAAACATATTAAAGAAATGTGAAGAATACAAATATGTGTAAAAAAAAAAAAAAAAAAAAAAAAAAACCTCTCTTCTCATTAAAATTTACTGTATTTTATAGTTTTGTTTTTTTTTTTTTCCTAGATTTGCATGACATCAAAACATAGCATTGTATATCTGTTTAAAAATGCACAACAGAGCTAAAGTTAGCCTCTGGCAATTGTAATTTTATACTCATGTGAGCCAGTGACCTCAATTGCAAGTGTGTAGGCTCAGTAGTGTAGCCAGCAAAAACATCTACATGTCTACAAAGCTGCTTAAATAGATTATTTTATTTATAAAAGCTGATCAAAGTAGGCCAGGTACAAAAGGGAAGATATTTAAAGTAAACTTTCTAAGGAAATGATTGGAATGGAAATCTGTTTCAATTTTAGGCTTTTTATTTTTACCTTTTTAAATCGATATTTAAAACTGAGGTTGAGGTATCTATTGAAGCTATAAAATGACTGTACAACTCTCAGTGCTTATCCTGTAGTCTCCAGGCTGCTGCTGAACATCTCAAAGTCAAAGGTGTCCTGCCACAGCGTTACATGTGAGATGAGAAGTTGAAGACAAGTGATTGTCTAGACCAAACTGACTGCACTGAACACTGTGATTTGCAGGGGTCCTTGTGATTTGTTAATTCTGTTAGGTGGAAAGAGTCTAAAAAGTCAGGTTCCTATTCTTGACTTCTCAGGGATTTGTGCCCATTCCTACCTGTTCCAGTGGACAAGAATTCTTGCAAGTGTGTCACCCAAGAGCTGTAAACTATTTAGAGAAGTCTGGTTGCTGGTTTTCTTCAAAGCTGCCTTTGTACATTTTGAGTGTTTAGATCTTTATCTGAGTAACTCTAATTGCAGGAAAACTGTGGATCCCAGGATTTCTTAGAAGGGAAGAAAACTGACTGAAACCCATTTGAAGAATACACTGAAAATGTAGAGCCAAGCAGATTTTATGTAGTGAAGATCATAACTGCAGTGCTGTAGCTGTATGTGGTTGTAGGCTGCTGTGTGCATGCAGGAGTACACTGGGGAACATAAGCTTGCTTTAGTTCAGTTTTAACTCTCACCTGTTGATGGTTAGTTCTCAGAGCACCACATTCATACTGGGGATGTCTGGTGCTGAGTACCAGTGTATTGGAAATCTAGTCTCATACAAAAAGCCAGACAGGTTAGCAGACTGTTTTAGTAATGTGGCACTAGGTGGTATGAATCTTTTGGAACAGGTAGATACTCCTCTTCGTACACCTGCCAATGTGCCTTTTGGCTGTGGTTAAAGTATTTGACTTTTTCAGTTTCCTTTCCTATACTGAACAGAATCACAGAACTGTAGGGGCTGCAAGGGACCTCTAAAGATCATTTAGTCAAACCCTCCTGCCAAAGCAGGCTCCCTACACCAGGTTGCACAGGTATGCATCCGAGTGGGTCTTGAACATCTCCTGAGAAGGAGACTCCACAACCTCTCTGTGCAGCCTGTTCTGGTGCTCTGTCACCCTTACTGTGAAGAAGTTCTTACGCACATTTGTGCAGAACTTTCTATGCTTTGGTTTGAGGCCATTTCTCCTTGTCCTGTAGCCACGCACTGCTGAAACAAATCTGACCTGTCACACCTAACAGTAAACTGAACCTTTGGTTTTACTTTTTCATGAGAATCAGTAAGTCCATCAGCCTCTCTGCGTGCCAAATTAGTCTGCCCTGGGGGGCACTTGAACAGTAAGCTAGTGACAATCTCTCTGAATTCCATCAAATGTGAACTTCACATGATGTTTAAAGATACCAGTCACCATCAGTCAGAACCACTGTGCTAGTAATAGTTGTTCTGTTATCAGTGTAACTGTTGTATGCACCGAGTTTTTTGATTTTATGCAAAGTCCTTCACTGGTAAGTTATAGTAAACAGTTATAGATGTCTGTATCACAGCAAATAGTTTGTGAGTTTGAGGGTGTTTTTTTTTTTACGTGGTTGATTTAGTTTCACTTTTTAAAGAACTAATAGCTTTAAGTGTTGTTATCTTGTTAAGTCTTTGAATGAATGCAATAATCTCTCGAGGATAGTTTTTTATTATCTAAATCCGGCTTTAATACACGGGAACGAGAGGATCAAGTGAAAGAGATTATGGCAATAGACAAAAGTGAATGAAGCAGTAGAACAAGGAGAAACTATATCAGTAATGATTTGAAGAGGTTTTGGGCAACCAGTGTTAGAACAGTAGCTAGGGGAATGAAACTGGTTGTGAAAGGTGAGTTAATCTGTTTGTAATGCTCTAAAAGAAAGCATCACAGGAACAAAGCAATGATAACAGAAACAGTGGTAGGAAAAATAGAAGCGAGCAGTTTTTTCCCAGAGCAGTATAAAAGATCTTAATTAGGCTTGTCTCTTGTTGCTCGAATTGTCCCAGACGTATTTTACAAAGGCTCCACTGCTGCTGCTTTTTAAAAAAATAACGGGATCCAATGATGTAAAAAATTCATTTGCAGCAAGTTAATGTTTGTCATGTGTTCAAATTTTTGGGACAAAGAAAGGCTTATGTCAGCTGCATCTTACAGGCAAGGAGACAGATGTCTTCTTGCACTTGACAATTTTATTAGTGCTGTTGTGGAATTTGAATTGTGATCTGAGGACATCAGTGCCTTGTGAAAATTGCTAGTTGGTAAAGAAAGAGTTTCTAATTAGTACTAGATGTGTTCGGTCAGGTTTTGAAGAGGTAATGTGATAAGGGTTTCTTTTTTACTAGAATATGTGTGCGTGCTTGTACGTCCTTGAGAATGAAAATTAATTCTCAATGACAGCTTCAGTATGATACTTCTCTACTGGTAGTAGAGCCAGCAAAGATAAGAATGATTTGCCAGAAAGCAAAACTTCAAAATTTATATCAGAATGATGTGTCTGGGGTGGAATAGGGCTTTCTTCTTTTCCTAGTCAGAGAGAGAAATGTGCTTCAGATGAGTAGTTGGAATGTGTTTTTGAAACTGAGAGGTGCGTTTGTACTTCAAGAAAAGAAAGAACCATCCCCCACACGGACTTTTAGTTTGGATTGTGAACAAATATGGTGAAAGCAGAGAGGACATATTTTAACTGGAGGTGTCTTTCATTCGCAGAGCCTTTTGCATGTGAATTCAACAGTGACTGTAGAGACCATTCCAGTGTTTAAAAAAAAAAAAAAAAAAATTTTGCTGAAGCTGATGGAGGGCACCCCCTGAGCTGCGTCTCTCAGAAGTAATTAGAATGCATTCAAAGTTGCTCAGAAAACAGGAAGGTTTTTATTTGTTTGCCTATTTGTTTTCCATGGACCAGTATACGTTATTCTTTTCCCAACCCATAAATATTTTTATTCCTTTGTTCATTGCCTGAGACGGAGGTGGGAAAGTGACCATTGAAGCTTTCCACTTTGGAAAGCCAACCATAATTATCTCTTTATTAAGTGGCAAGCATAGAGTCTTCAAGTGGAGGTTAGTGTCCCTGGTTTGTTATTGGATGTCTTCCTGAAATACTGTCCTATTCCAGATGTGGCTTCTTCGTAGCATAAAGTTTTTGAGCTGTTGTGTAGGAGATCAGACTGTAATTACAATTGTCCTTCATCACCCTTAAATCTGCAAAAGTATCGAGAAACTTAAATGCAAAATAAATCATGTTCAGATAAATATACTGACTTTTCTGTCCTGTTTTATTTAAAAAGCAGTTGATCTGTCATTGCTGAGTGTTATGACGATGTGTCAGTTAGAGATTGATAGCTAAGTTCTGCAAACAAAAGTGTTGGTTTTTTAATTTAAAACATGCCATTATTTCATTCATAGTTTCAGCGTTGGGAATAAAATATCTCCTGCATTGCAAAAGAAAAGCATTAATACTTGCCCAGAGTATCTTGATGGATGGTTTGTTAATGAAACTGTTGAGACTTTTGTGCTGTAATGGAAATGTCTAAATTCAATAAATTCTTTTTAGAACTTTTGCCAAAATAATCTTCTCTTTTTCTGCTATCATAGTAAATTGCTTAAATAGAAGACACATGTATATTGGCATTCCAGCTTGAGCTAGGGAATAACATTGTGGCAGTATTTTTGTGGGGATAAAGTAATCTTGTTGAAATTTTATTGTACAAATATTCTTCATTGAAATCAAAAGCTGTAAGTTGTGATATCCTTAGCAAGGCTGACATCGGCAAAGAATTTGATTAATCTTTTTTTCTTCTTTTGCTAGAATAACCCCTACACCCCTAGGAGAAGGGAAAAGCACAGTCACAATTGGACTTGTTCAGGCTCTTACTGCACACCTTAAGATTAATTCCTTTGCTTGTCTGAGACAACCTTCCCAAGGACCTACTTTTGGAGTTAAAGGTATGTAGTAATTGCAAACTGCATGATGTGTTTCAGATTAAAAGGAAATACTGCATTTTTCTTAAGTCCTTAGGTACTTCGCTAATGCAATAGATTGCCTTAACTGTAGCGTATTTTATGTAGGTCGCTCTGAAAGTAATGCCTTCTTCCTATTTATCCTCGTGGAAACTACAACAAATACAAAGAGTACAATAACACTATCTGATAGGGAAAATTATTGGCTACAAAAGACTATTTTTCAATATAATCACTACTATTAGCTATGCCTTTTCATCAGTGATGTACAAGAGCCTGTATGTCATGCTCATAAACATCTGTGAGTGGACGTGATCCATTCTTCCACAGCTGCTATAATGGTATTGCTAGGAAAATGTTGCCCCCTCAGTCCAACTTTGACTGTGCTGACATCCTCTGTTTGGACTCCATGAACATTCGTAAGAACAGATGAATGTCAATAGGTGACCTTTCATTAATGTGGAGGAATTCAGTGATATGCATTTGCTTCATACATGCTCCCATGTCAGGCGCCTTTTTGTCAGGCTGCCCCTGTACTGCCATTTGTTGCCTGGCAACATAATGTAATAGAACATTGCTGGGAAAGTTCAACGTTTGCTGCCATTCCTCCAACATCTGCCTCTGACATCATGGGTCAACAGGATAAAACAGGAAACGTTATTTTCAGAGTAAATCTCCTATTTTTAAGTAACTTATCATTGAGGGTTTCTCTCACACGTCTTCCGGTGCAAGGTTCATGCTTGTGTTCATGTACTTATGTGTACTGATAATGCATATAAAGGCTGAACATAATGAAAGACATGGAGATGAATTAGCCAGAAGGTGGCTCTTGTGGGTACACTCCTTTCCAGCCACTCCTCTGCCTGGAAACACTCTTAGGCATTTCTAATTGTTACTGTTTAATTCTCTTTGAGGAGGAGTCCAAAGTCCACCTATATTGATTTGAAATATCCAAACCTATGATGCTGACAGTGATATGTATAGCTCTGCTGGGCCTGCATCATACATTTGGCTAGGGCTGACTGACCTTTATCTCCTAGAACTCCAAATTCTGGGCTGCTGCATTTTTGTCTAAAAGGGCTTGAGGGCCAAGAGCCAGCTAGAGTTCAAGCTTCTCTTCAATGCTGATTGAAAGTAATACAATCTTTGTTGTTATTGTTTGTTTTGTTGTTGGTATTTCTCAGCTGAGATTTGTGCCTAACTGGGCTAACACTTCCCATCTGCTCTTCTTTGCTTTGCTGAAGTTTAAGTTAACAAGTTTGATTTCAGCTGGAAGACTCCTGGTGCTTGGTGCTTCTCAGCTAAGACTGGTGCATGTGAGTGCATTAATCCCACCACTCAACTTCTGTGTAGGCTGCAACAAACACTTTTGCCTGTACTGTGGAAGGCACTGGGGAAGGAATGCTCAGGGAAGGGTG
Organism: Centrocercus urophasianus; assembly: GCF_019232065.1. NCBI lineage: Eukaryota > Metazoa > Chordata > Aves > Galliformes > Phasianidae > Centrocercus > Centrocercus urophasianus. The sequence goes on along the minus strand of NW_024884142.1, from coordinate 55,727,465 downwards.
TGAAAGTTTCATTCAGAAGCAATGCTTGCTCGTGACTACTTTGTCTTTCTACTGAACTGCTGCATGTGCATGACTGTGCCATAACTCTGGACAGGAACAGAGGGTAATCCTTGTTTAGTCAAATTCTGGGCCAGCTATTAGGTGAAAGCTTTCCTTTCAGTTCAACAATTCCTATTTTATTGCCTGATGAAAAATGCGGAAATTATGGAAATCCTGTTTATTTGGGTACATCATTTATTCCCTAGTAGAAATCTGAAAACTGAGAGAGTATATCTTCAAAACTGTGTTTCAGTTTGTGTGTTTAAAGTGTTGGGTTTTGTCCCCAAAACTGATGTGAGTATGATAAGACCACATACTTTCTTGTGCAGGTGGAGCAGCTGGTGGTGGATACGCTCAAGTGATTCCCATGGAGGAGGTGAGACAACAGTGGAAACAGCAAAACACTGTCCCCTTGGAGGAGTGGGCAGAGCAAAGTGTTTGCAGCAATGTTTGGTCTTTGGTGACAGTCTTTCTGAAGAGCTGGCGTGGTCTTTATCTTCATGTGACTGCTCCGAGATGTGTCAGGACTGTGGCGCAGGGTTGGAAAGCCACTGCACAATTCCTATATGTGTTTATAACATTCCAGCTGTTAATCACATGGCACTGAATGTGAAAGAATTGTTTTCTTACTCTGAATTAATCTGTAACTTTCCTGTTTCACAAGCAAGTGGCTTTCTGTTGAAAATGGTGTTACCACCACTCTTCAAAGACTTCTGAAAATCATATGGGCTCTTGAAGAATTTGGCTGGGTGGGTGCTTTCAAAATACTCCCACTGTGAAAGCTGTGGTAATGTCAGTGAAGCCTTTGTGTCCCTTAGCACAACAGTCACCATGCTAAGGCTAAGGGATCTGCAGACTTACGAATGAGCTGAAACATAAACCATGTGTTGTAGTCTTTGTTAGCTGGTGGTTACCATATGTACTAGATGCCTTGCTCAGCCTTTCCTTTGCCTGTAGTACACTTCACTGTGTGCTCAAAGACATGTGTGCACTGTAGCAGGCAGTTGAGTTTTGTTTTCTGGAGAATAAAATGCAAGCATATTCCCTGAGTGACGAGGCAAATTAGAATGGTTTTGTTCATCTAATGTGTATGTTCACTATGCTTGTTTGGAAATGCATAATGATTTAATCCCACTTTGGCTCGTCAGTACAAGAGAAATGTGGACATAGTGGTGAGAGTCTACTGCAGGGCCACAGGACTGACTAAGGGACTAGAGAACCTCTCCTTGGAGAAAATGCAGAGAGAGCTGGAACCATTCAGTCTGTAAAAGAGAAGGGGATGAATCTTATCAATGCATATAAATATTGAAAGGGAAGGTGCTGAGGAAGTGGAGCTCTTTTCAGTGGTGTCCATTGCCAGGATAAGAGGTAATGGGCATAAACTGGAACACAGGAGGTTCCCCCTGAACATCGGGGAGCATTTCTGTACTGTGAGAATGGTGGAACACTAGCACAGGCTGCCTAGCAAGACTGTGTAATCTCTTCCTTAATGGTTGTTGGTGACATGCAGTTGGTCCTGGGCAAGAAGTTGTGCTTGAGCAGAGGGATTAGACAAATGACATACAGGGGTCCTTGCCAACCTGAAACAGACGCTGTTCTGAGGAAAGAGAATTCCAGGCTGATGAAGTGCCACAGGGGAGATGCACAGTTGCTCCAGAGTACTCATGCAGCATTCAGGAACCATTTGCACTTGAGTACAATCACAGTCAGGTGCTGGTGTCAACTGTTGGTGGTGCTTCTTAGCTGTCAATACTACTACAGTGCATTTAAAACTGACTTTCTATGTCTTTGTGTCACGTACAGATATGAGAAATAAAATACCTATGTAAAGCAAGTCCTGATCTAATCTAAATGGCCTATTTCAGATTTTTCCCCACAACTTCATTGGACAAACTTTGTGTCAGCAAATTTTGTGCCTAATCTGGTTCTGCCTGTTCTCCTGTGACTTGCAGAAAGCTGGCATGAAATCAGAAAGCCAGCAGGCATCGTGTTCTCTGGGGAATTTGGCAAAAATCTGCACATCTGATCCAGGTCAAATTCACGCTGCTGGTAGAAAACTGATTTAGTATCAGTGGAGTAGAATTGTAGCCTTGAGTTTTCCATTCTTGGGTCATTTAGGAAAGAATTAAGACATCTATGGCTTTGTTTGTGTAAGCCGAGGGTCGTTGACCGAGTACTTGGTGAAAACAGGCTCTTCCTACAGCTCAGCCTGTGATATTTCATCTACATAGGCGACTAATTTCAGCTGCAACCTCAAGGATATGGTAGTGTTCTTTGCTCAATAAATGCCTGAGGTTAATGGAGTTAAAAGCCTCTTATTAAAAGAAGTTTGTAATTTTTCCTGTCTAGTTCAATCTTCATTTGACTGGAGATATTCATGCTATAACTGCTGCAAATAATTTGCTGGCTGCTGCTATTGATGCTAGGATCTTGCATGAGAGCACTCAATCCGATAAGGTAAGAATTGTTTTCTAACAACCATGTGATGTTTTTTTCTTTTCATTTTTTGATAAATTGCATTTCAAATTATGTAAGTTGGCTGTCTTTTTATGTTTTCACTGTGTGAATGGAAACAATTGCTGAAGTCATACTGTGTTATGCTGGGAAATACTGCTTATAGAATATATTTTTCTGGCAGACATCTATCATAAGAGAGTCTGAAGATAAGAATCTTATGTCCAGAAACTTGTCAGCTGTTTCAGACTATGCTAAGGAGTCTAATGAAATATATTTTCTTTCTCTACATATATTTTTAAATAATTTGTACAGTCTTCTAAAGTTAAAAATTATCCTTCTGATACAAAGTTATTTGTGATATACTCAAAGAATAAGATGTGGTAAAAATAAACCAGATCCCCTTCTCTCTACTAAATCTTTTTGTGGTGTTTAACCAAAAGCTAACCTGAGTATTTAAAGAGAGAAAATGAAGAAATTGCCTTTTTTTTTTTTTTTTTTTTTTCCAACTGGGCAAGATTTGTTTAGGCTGATCTGCAGGTAACAGTTACAGTTTGAGTAATTTGGCCCTTTGTTGGAATTTTAAAGGATTCCCAGTTTCAAAAATAATGCATATTTTTTCTATGAGACATAGAAACACAGTAATTTTAATAATTGAATTTAGGCTATTAGATCATAGGCATTGTTTAAAAGCCTACTGCCTTCTCAGAACTCTTTTAAATCAGAAGTCCACAGCTTGTGTCATTGAGAAATTCATACTGAAACTAATCTAAATAAAAGGAAAAGAGGAGCTTCTTATTTTAAAAACTTAAAATGTATTTGTATTTTTTTTTTCTAGGCTTTATATAATAGGCTGGTTCCAGCAGTTAAAGGTGTGAGAGGATTTTCTTCTATTCAGCTTGCCCGTCTGAGAGTAAGTTGTTAATATTGTCTCTCTTCAATTATGGTATGTCTTTATGAAGGATTCTGTTGTGAAATTTTTTGGAAAATATTTGACATGAGGGGCCAAGTTTGTATGGAACTCATGAGTTTATTAAGTCCAGCTCTTTCTAAAAGCGTTCTCTCTAAAGTAATAGGGTCTGGGTCTGATATTATTGTCATAACTAGCATTTTTGCTATTATATCCTATAACAAACCAGTAATGTTTTTCAAATGTAGTGTCTTTCCCTATAATATATTGGAGTTTTAAAATACTTTTCCTATTATGGTGAAGTCACATTTGAAAGCTCAGATTCTCTGATGTTGCAATATTTTCTGATTTTGAAAGTTTATTGTAGCATACACTGATGGGATTTTATAGATGATTATTGACAGTGTTCTTTCTGAGGGACAGAACTACATCTGTGTGCATAGTGTTTCAGCATCCTGTTGTGCTTACATAAGAATTTCATACACAATTCATGTATGAATGCTGTATCCAGTTTTCAAACTGCCATTCAGATAAATAAGTACCCAACAATACAATCATAACTAGTGTTAAGGAAAGAGAATATGAACCCCTTAACACAAACCTCAAGAACAATTTCAATCTTCTATGTCCATTTCCATGGTGGTTGTTGGCTTTTGAGTCCTGCTCAGTATTGTTTCAGAGCCACTGGATGGCAATGGGTAGCTGCCAAGTGCATGCAGAGCTGCACTTGGAATTAGGGGGTGAAAAGGAGGATAGAGGTAATACCAGCTTCTGTTGTTTAAAAATACTTGTGTCCTGCCTGGTTAGTTTGCTGAGGAATGCTTTCTGTTGCCAGAGAAAGTTTTTTGAAGACCGCAGTTCTTAAACAGAATTTTTCAATTCATGCGTCCTTATGTAGATTCACCTAAAAAAAAATGTTTGGTGGTGTTGAAATCCTGAATCTGTAACAGCCAATATTGGCTAATTCATTATACATCACTGAATTTATGGGCTATCTGAGCAGAATTTTTTATTTCATTCAAAGATGATTCATGCAAGATGATACATGTTAAAGATTTTCACAACCTAGAGCAAGCAGTTAATCATCTTTTTTATTAGTGATTGATATGGTTAAATTTTCGGTTTATTTTGAGAGTTTCTTCTGTATCAGAAGGAGCTTTCTCATTTACTTGTCTATGGGTATTTCTCCTTTTTCATTGCATTTCTTCATCACCAGTATTCCTGTTTTATTTAGATGCCTTCCTATGTGCTTGTTTTTTTTTTTTTAAAAAAGGTGGGGTTGATTCTGACTTGCTTCTTTCACAAGTGCATGCATAACATGGGTGCAGTAAGCCAGAGCAGCTGTACCATTTGAAGCAAAATAGCCATTTTATTGCTTTTCTTTAATGTCTGTAGAGATTGGGAATAAATAAGACTGATCCTGAGACTTTAACAGAAGAGGAGATCAGTAGATTTGTGCGCCTTGATATTGACCCTTCTACCATAACATGGCAACGAGGTTTGTAATCAGAAAGCTGCATTTCAGCTTGGCTATTGTATCATTTGCTTAATTCTACCTGAATCAGAGCTATTTGCTTTGTGAATCTAAGAACAACTCATTTGCAAGAGAGAAATTGAGGTACATAATGAATCTGGAAGCAGTATATTGCTCTTTAACTTAGTTAAATATCTCTTCTCAAAGGACTTCACTAATGTTCTGAAGAATAGATTGTGACAGTTTAGATACGTCCCTTGTCTCCCTCACATCCTAAAACACGTTAAAACTATATTTTCTGTGCATTTCACAAATCTTGTCTTTCTTTTATTAACTGTGTCTATAATGGTTTTGGACTTGTTTGTATGTTTCTTATATGTTCTATTCTGCCATTTCTATTAGTATTTTAGAACATATATAAATAGAAACCAAAAGGAATTAACCAAATCCATGTTGTATCACCCCTTGAATGGAATTCCTGAGGAAATTAGGGACCTAAGTACCATGTAGTGGGAGGAAAACACGTGGTAATTACAGAAGCTCCATGAGAAATGCCTAGTAAGAGGAAGTGGTTGAAATCTTGCTTTTCTCCCAGCCCACTCACAACACTGAATTGGGACTTGTGTAGGAATGGGAGTTGAAGTCCCTCTTCAGTAATTACGTTGTCCTTTACTGGACAAACAAATTTGTTACTTTCCAAAAACAGCAGGAAAAGAGGGAGGACACAATGTCTCTGATCTTCTATATAGACAGCCTCTCTGGATACCCTTGATTCTCAGCCCTGAAATGAACAGGATTTTGATCTACATCTACCAGAAAATTGTCTTCATGCAAGCTACAGATTCAGCTGCTCGAGAGTATCTTCCACTCTTTATTTTAGGGCTGTTGCAGACCAAAACATTAGTAGAGCTGAAGAACCTATAAGAAAGAGGGCGTTTGTTTTTATATTCTACAGGGATTTTGTATTCTGTAGGGATTGTCCCTTTTGGGAATGACGGATCTTGGAGTTCAGTCTCTTTTTCTAGCAGAAACATTCTCCTGGTGTTTCTTCCTAAGAAACATCCTGATAAATTCTCAGCAGATGAGTGTTTTTTTTATGATTCCCACTCCTTTTTGGTTCAGCGTATCTGAAGTTTCGTGTTGTCAGTACAGGATGTGGATTGCTGAGATTGTTAGTGAAGTTAGCAGTTTAACAAGACAATTTGGACATGCTCTTGCAAAACAAAGCCTTTCCAATTTGGAAAGGCAGTTGTCTAAAACTGAAGTTGTGTTTAACAGCAGATGGTTGATCCCAGCAATTGGAAAAAACCTTCCATTCGAAAACTGTGCAGCTGAATGTGGAGTTGCTGTGATGTGCAAGAAAGTAACTTGTGTGGACGAATCAATGTGACAACATAATCATCCTTTTAAAGAGAAACAGAATAGGGTTAAGTAGTCTTAAAAATCAATTCTTCACTAGTCAACAAAGAAGCAAATGATTTGAAGTAGGTCTGAGGTGCATTATAGGTACAAAGGGTGATTTTTTTCATACATAAGTAAAGCATTAAGTGCAGTAGAATGTTGAGTATCTGTTAGCTGAAAATCTTGTTCAGAGAAACTGCATTTTAGTTATTTCAACCTGTTATCTAACGGTATCAAATAGAAGCCAAAAAAACCAATAGAAGCCAAGAAATGCTGACGTGTGGAAGCATGTTAAACAGTGCTTTTCAAGCAGCTGAATCTTACATGCATAATAACAGGTATGCCTGGAAATAATGCAGATCCCCAAGTCGTTGTTAATATGTTTTGCTATTCCCTTATTTCAGTTGTGGATACAAATGACAGATTTTTACGCAAGATAACGGTTGGCCAGGCAAATACAGAAAAAGGATTTGTCCGTCAGGTATGTAAAAGTGGTTAATATATCACATTCTGGACAAGCTTTGCTTCAGAGTCTGAGATGTTTGTTATCCTGGAATTATTTCAAAATGTTTCTTTGAATTGCAATGCTAACATCAAGTTGATACTGTATAGCATTCTTGCAGTGCATCTCATTGTGTTAATGAGTAACTGAAGTTTCAGGAACAGGAATTGGTGTATGTTGTACAAAGTGTTGAAAGAACTTGAAAAAAAAATCGTAGCAGTTCAACCTTGTCTTCTTATGAATATAGAAGGTACATTTACCTTTGCCTTTTTAAGGTTAATCTGTACCATTTTTCTCTTCTATTTTATTTTCATTTTTAAGTCCCTCGAAGCATGTATGTAATTTAAATTACATTTCAATTTGGTGTTTAAGAAAACCTTGGAGAAGAGGGGGAGCATCATGTGTTGTTGGTCCAGTTACTGAGGTTTGAAAGTGACCATTAACTTTTTATTGAAGTTTTCATTTTCCTGTCATGCATCTCAGCTTTGGAATGTAAAAATGTAAGACCTTTGAGCATGTGCTTAATTTTATTATGTTGTCTTGAAGGCGTCGTTCTGAAAATGATAATGGGTGTACTTTTCAGTGGTATAGAAAGCTAACCTATATTACCATATAAGAGCTTCTGGAAATTGTTTGAAGTCTTAAAGATAACTTGAAAGATTTTACTGACACTATCTGAACTAGTGTTCATAGTGTGGTTTGGGCAAATCCAGATGTGAAGCAATGCAATGTAGAATAGCTCTTCCGGGTGGAGCAGAGTCATTGCAATGATGTGAAGCTGCTGCAAAATTGATGATGATTGTTGTTATCTAACAGTCTGGATAATGAAATTCATGAAGCTCTGTCTGCTGAGAAATGAAGTAGTTACTGTGGCATAGATAAAGTTTTTTTTTTGTTTTTTTTTTTTTTTTTTAACTCTTACCACTTTCTTTGTAATTTCAGACTTTCACTGATCTTTGTGCCTAAATAAAGAGAATAAAAACTAGTGCTAATGTTTTTGTTCAGTTCAGCATTTAAGACAGTCAGCCCAGAGAGAGAAATTGAAGGGAAATGCTTATTTCCTTTGGTTTTGAGCACATAGGGTAGAAACTTTTCAGTCTGTCACTTACAGAAAACTCAATTAGCTGAAACTTGTCTTTGCTAATGGGCTGGGGCAATACTTTGGTACATGTTTCTTCAATGCCTGAGATGGTTTCATGTGTTCAGATTTCTTTCAGCCTGCCATCCTTAGCGTGCAGCATTTTATTTCCACAATTATGCTGATCGATTAAATGTGAGTTGTCTTACAGTAGAGTACTAGTTGACTAGTTGCTTCTGTACTGTTTTGGCTAAAATGACTTCGATGCATTCAATTTTGATGCTTTGGATTGATGCATAGCCATTTATATTTTAACATGGTCTTACTGACTTGAGAAATAGAGAACAGTTAGAAAATTCATTTCAGGGACTAGCCAAAGATCCAGATGAAACAGGACTTCATAGTTAACAGATGCATTTTATAAACATTTGGAGCGATGTTCTAGCACTCTTAAAATCAATGACACCTGTGTAAAATGGCAGAGCACAGCAGGCACAAAAGTATGCATTTTAATGAAGAGGGGTTCTGTGATTTCTAAAGAGTATTACATGACTGATGGCCTTGATCTTGCAATTGAATCCATGTGGGTGGATCCTTTCATCAATAGAGAACTGGCTTTACAGCTGAGGCTTCTGTCAGCACTTCGTAGGTGTGTAAAGGTTATTAAGAGTTAAAATAGCATCTGATAGTAAAATCTTTTGTGCCTATTTTTTCAATTAAATATTGTCACTCATTGAGCATCTACCTGGGATACTTTTTCTGGCCTTATAGGTTTACACGGCAACATCAATGATTAAAATTTAATTTTTGCCTCCTGATATACATCCTGATGGAGTTAGATAATAATCTATTGTATGGATTAAGCATAGATTTCTGATATGTATTTCCTGTCTTACATTTGTGCAATAGCTTACAGGGGTTCTCTTTGTAACTTGAGAAAAGACAGTAGCTTCCAGGCCATCTCAATCCTGTTAATTGTGCATGCAGTTGTTTTTTTTCTGTATAGAACTGCTACTAAGGAATACAGAAAATTTATATTGCAACTTTAGTATTTCTTTGGAATTGCTATGCTGAAAATCGCACCTACAGCATGAATTCTTATTTTCCATATTGTGTGCATCTCCCTGGTTTTGCCAAGTCCAGGAAGTACTCCTGTGCCCTCACAAGTTTTGACTAAGCATGCAAGTACATATAGGTCAGCCTCAGTGAGATTGCTCTGGGCTGTAATCATCATGACAGAAACTAAAGACAGGCAAATATGGAGAAATTGTTCTCATTTTTACCCCCATTTCATTAATGTATTGTATATTAATGTATTAATGCTGTAAGAATATGCTTTTCTGTTTACGTTCTGGCAGCATTTGGCCTTGGCTTTACTAATACTGAATCATTACAAATACTGCTAATGTGTTCTACAAGTTCTAAAATAAAAATACTGCTGAGGTACTGCACTACTTGTTGTAGTTGTAGAGAAGTAATAGGATTGTTGCAGCCTATAGTCCTTATTTTGTTTCATTTTGTTGTTGTTGTTGTTCTTCCCTAATATATATTTATTCATTTTTAAAAGTACAGGAGGGATATGCTTTCCATCATCATGGATCAAGCACAAGACTTGGCAGTCTTGCAAATTTTGAATTTATGTAGAAAAAGAGTGATCAAATGTAACAAAAATGTTTTTGAAACCAGAATTAAAGAACAAAAAAAATATGGAGAGCATTATGGGATGGAAAAAAAAAAAACAACAAAAAACCAATGTTGTGCTCATACTAGTAAAGCTAAAAACACATCTGGTGATTTTTATTATTTATGTATTTATTTTGCAGAAGAAATTCTTGGTCCTTCAGGGTGTTTCTGCTAGGGACAGTGTGAGCCAATGGACTAAGCACTCCGTAGTACTGGTCCCCAAGTAAATGAAGTGTGACAGAGAGCATTAGTGAAGAAATATAAGCAAAATGTTTTGCAGTTAGTCTAGCTTGAGTAATCTCAAAACCTGTGGGTTACAACGTAGAACCTGTTTGAATTCCAACCTTAACTCTGTTTTTTCTAAATCTTTTCCCAATGATTTCCTGTATTTGACCTGACTTTGATTTGACTCGTGATTCTCATTTCTGTTTTACAGGCACAGTTTGATATTGCTGTTGCAAGTGAAATTATGGCCATCCTTGCACTTACCACCAGTCTGGAAGATATGAAGGAAAGACTGGGGAAAATCGTGGTGGCTAATGACAAGAAGGGAGAACCTGTAACAGCAGAGGATTTGGTATGTTTAGTGCTGTGTACCTGTGAATAAACTGTGATCTGTTTGTTTTGCCTCTTGAAGCATTAGAAAGGCAGGTGCATGCCAAGCTTTATGCTTTGAACAGCACATTCAGAAACTGAAGAAAGATCATCTGGGCCAAAACTTGCTTGCAATGTGAACAAGATGTAGAACTTATTCTTCCAAGTCTTCAGGTAACATCTGGTTCATAAGTGCCTGTTCTCCACAGCCTACTTGGATAGGCTTCTGCAGTTTCTTAAGGCAAGCAGTTTTGGTGTACTGAGTGAGTCAGAGAGAGAGAGCTGGTAATCTTTGCTACTGTGTTTGTGAAGAGTGCTCAGGTGTTACAGTGATAGTTAAGACATGAATGTTTATGACATGAGATCAGAATGAAAGCATGTTATTCTTAATTATTAATAATGCTTGGGACAGTGTTATCTCTTCATATCATTAAGTCATCACTGATTTTCTACTTGCACTTATGAAAGAGGTATTAATATGTTCTTCCTTTATGTCAAATCCTAGCCCTTATAGCCAGAATGTAAGTCAGAAGACAGTGGTTGCAAATGTGCACCTGGTTCTTTATGACTGGTTCTTGTGAAGTCTAGAGTTACACCTTGCAACCCAAGTTTATGCCAGGAGTAAGTTCACTGGAATGGACTACTGCACAAACTTACTAGAATCATAGAATCGTAGAATAGTTTCGGGTGAAAGGGGACCTGTAAGAACATCTAGTTCCAATCCCCTGCAATACCTCCCTCTAAACCAGGTTATTGCTCAAAGCCACATCCAGCCAGGCCATGAATGCTTCCAGGGAGGGGGTATCCATAGCCTCTTTGGGCAACCTGTTTCAGTGTCTCACCACTTCCTAATATCTAGTCTGAATCTACCCCCTCATAGTTTTTGAAGCCTGTTCCCCTTGTCTTGTGTCTACAAGTCCTTGTAAAAAGTCCTTCCCCAGCTTTCCTGTAGGCACCCTTCAGGTACTGGAGAATGAGCAAAAGGCACCTTGTCAACAAAGGCAGAAAATCCACAAGCCAGGAATATCTTCACAACCAAGGTAGTTTCAATTTTAATAAATAAATGAAATCGTACTATCTAGCATTCATAAGATTGAGATTGAAATTACGATAGGAGTATGAAAATTTTTAACAATGGTCATCCTTAAAATTAAAGGCAAAAACTACTCCCACTTATTCAGGAAACTTCCATTTGAAGGCATCTTTTCATCAGTTATAAATTTTGGAATATCCTTTATGAAGAGCTATGCTAAATGTTTTTGATGGCAGTTTTTTTCTTTGTGTTTCCTTTCCAATTGCATAACTTGGACTCAACTGGCAGAGGGGTGGGGAAACAAGTTACCTTATAATGGATATGCAATGTCTTTAATGAATTATTACTGCTAGTGTACTCTAAAGGTACTTTAATGTATTAATAGTGCAAAACATTTAACCTATTTTAATCTACTTAGCGTTAGTCAGCTTGATGTAAGAAAACAGTTGCTCTTGTGTAGTTTTTCCATCTATAATTCAGTGAAAATATGCTAGGTCTGAGATTATGAACAACGCAGAAATTACTTGAAAATGTTTCCATTAGGTCCATAAAATGAAATTTATGCTCAATAAAGTGTCTTAGTAATTTGGTTTTCTCTGGCATTTTCTAAACAAACTTACTATGCTTAGTGCTTCAGTTGTTTGATAGTGTTACTTGTGCTGAACATGTGTTTCCAATACCTCTTTAAAGCACTGTTCTATATTGTTCTATGTTATACAAAGGAAGAACTACACAGAAAAACAACAACAACAAAAAAAAACGCCACGGTGTCAAGAATATGTATTTGTACCATCTGCAGCTATGTTGTTGCATTCTTCAAGTTCTCTTCCTATTACGTGTAGGGATGATTTGAGTGCAGATTGTAATTGTGGAGAAACTCCTACATTCTTGCAGAATGTGGTAGAGGTGAGGATAAAAACTATAGGAAGAGTAGGAGTGTGGTTTCATGGTTAAGGCAGAAAAGTGCCTTTTCAGAGAGTTGAATTTTGTTATTTTGTTTTTCACAGTTTGTGTATGGTGCTGTCTCTGAATCTTGTGGTACAGGAGGAGTTCCTCCATGTGGTGCAAGTCAAATCTATGTGAAGGTTGAAAAACTGACTTTGAACGGGATCAGAAGAAATTATTTTTATGTTGTCATAGAATGGGCATCCCAAGTTAGTGAATAGTTCTGAGTTTAATCTTTGCGTGTTCACTTCCTTATAGTTATTAATGTCGGTGAAGAAGTAAGATGTCACGATACTAGGTTTTAAGAAATGTCCTAAAAGGACAAATTATCAAATTGAATACTAGTTACGTTGTGTAAGGGGAAGCATGCTTATGAATAACTGTGAAAATGTACTGCAGAAAGTTGAATCCTCTGGAAACAATAGCAGGGGATATATAAACGAAGACCATACGATGCCATAAGTCATACACATGCAGAAAGATAAGTTTCAGTTCAGTAGAGTGGTGCTTCAACTATTTTTCAGCTTTATTCCTAGTGGTGATCAGTCTGTTTGAGTAGCTTGCAACTAAGCATTCTATTTCTAGACTTTAATCTCAATACTCACTCTATTTCTGCTGCTTTTGCTGCCTTACGTAACTGTCCTTCTGCAAGCTCAGCTTTTGATTCCTGATGCTTTGGACTGCTCAGGTTTTGTCTCCTCCTCATTCTTTTAGGATCAAGGGGAAGACATCTTTGCTTGTAATATGGATGTCCAGACTAAAAGCCTGATGCAGAGTGGAGATATTGTTGCTACATTCTAGGCTGTAAGCACACTGTGTATTGCAGCCAAAGCTTTATCAACATGACAAGGCAGAACTGAGTGTTCACAAATGAATATCTGTGAACTGTAGCTTTGGTTTTTTGGAGTTTATTACCTTTAGTAGATTTTAGGATGTGATAAGAGGTTCAAAGTGAAGCCATTCTCCTCCTGAATTTTCATTCTTCTTCAGAATCAGAGGCAGAGAAGAGGCCAAACAAACAAACAAAAAAAAAAAACAACAAAGACTAAAGAACCCAAACCTTTACAACTCATAAAGGGAAGAACTCGAGACAACTGAATGATAACTTGCTTTTCCAGTACTCTCGTTCCAAGAGCAGTTCAATCATTTTGGCTTATGTTTTCATAAGACACGATCAAGATTAAAAGCTTGAATTTACCATAGCTGGTTTGGTATGGAACATTTTAGCCCAAAGAACTGTGGTTGCTTATAACAAATTTTAGAAACAGCTTTATGATGAGAAGTACACACAGAACATGACTGATGGGGGCTGGTCAATGCTACCTACAACTATAAAAATAAATAAATTCTGGAGTTTGTCTTTTTATATATGTGACAAGGTTGAATTTATGTAAGTTTAAATGCTTGACAGTAGTCCTTAGTTCACTGAAATCTATTTGAACCGAAACCACTAAACCCTTCTCTGTGATTTGTTTCCAGAAGTACACGCACTATACTTCACAAAAATACAATTGCTCTTAATTTTGACGTTATATTCAATGTATTTATAATAATACAATGGTAAAACCTAAAATACACATTGGTAGATGTAAAACAGATGCAGCAGCCGGCTAGGGATAATAGAAAAAAGATAAATTGAATATTTCATGAGTTGAGAAGACTTCTTCCACAAGAGTAATGGATTAAATATCTGGCCTCTGTAATGAAAAGTATAGAAGTCTTTGCCAAAATGTGGTGTTCATTGCACAGTATTTTGAAGACTGAATTGTTTTTTGGCTCATACTGTATAGAAGACGTTTGATGGACACATGCCATATCTTCATGTGAAATTAAATGGGTATGTATGCCCTAGATAAGTATTTCAGCAGCTATGAAAAATATTAAATATTTAAAAAAGAATAGCGACATGTAAGACTTCTCAGTTTGCTTTCTGTACCATGCTGTTAGATTTCAATAATTCCAAGACAGAAAAAAAGCTTCATATTTATTTTTATAAATGATCTGTCAGCTGAATATGTTTTGTTCACTGGTTCAACAGAAACAGTGTGTACATACTTTACTTTAGACACAAGTAGTTGCAGCCCTTCTTGGTTTACAGCTTAAGATTCAGTTTTTTACAGAACTGATACTGCAGAAAAATATTATCATTTTATTAGAGACTATGGTTTCAAACAAAAGGAAGTTATATATATTTAGTTATTTTTCTTACAAAGAAATGCAATGTTTCTTTGCCCTTCAGTCTGTGTAACCCTTATTTCTCAGTAGTTACTTTCAGTGGCCTTCCTTATCATCTGTTGCTGGCTTTCATTTCCACTCTTGATAAACTCCAGAGACTGTTCCTGTGGAAGTGATTTTGAAAGAGTGGATTTTCATTTAAGTTTGCTTTTCCTGTGTCATGTAATTTTAATTTACTTCTTGCTCTGTGATCTTTGTGTTGTCCTGGGGAGCATGTCTGCACCATGGAAAGGGGTATTATTTTCACAGGTACTTTATAATGGTTCCAGTAGGGAACCCAAGAGAGATGGGTGTCCATATTACATTCAATAATGAGCCCAACTTCTTTCTCCTAACAGTGAGTTAGTAGAAAGATAATGATCCTTAGGCTCCTTACACACTTAATTGGTGTGTAAGTGTCTTAAGTGTCTAATTCCTTTAAGGAATTTTTTACCTACCTCCTCTGAATTAGAAAAGAGAACCTGATTCCTCAAATATTTTTGCAAATCAGATCTAATGAGCTGTGGCAATTGTTTGCTAGTTGCTTGGAGGACTGGAGATAGAAGGGAATGAAGAATTATTTTGACAGTTATGGCAGACAGATTTGAAAATGTAGGGTAATGTTTTTGTTGACACAAATGTATTTAAAACTACAAAGGCAGATAGATATGATGTCCACTAACTCAAGACTTTTCATCTGCTTTTCCTTGTTTTCAGCAAGGAATACAATGATACAATGAGCTGTGAATAAAGTTTTTGATAAAGTAGAAATGCATAGAAAGATTTTCTTTATTTTTTTTTTTTTTTTTTTTTTTTTTTTTTGCCTCCCTGTTTTACCAGATCGGTGAAAAACTGTCAGAAATCAAAGGAAAGAATATGTGAGTCATTACTGACTTGAAGAGGAAGGGGGGGGAAAGCATTACTTTTAGTTTTTTCTTTATCTTTGTCATCATCATCATCTTCTCCCCCATAGTCTTCTCTCCAGTCAGTGTGGTTTGCATTCTTGTCCTGAACAATGAGCTTGGTGGTCTTGGCAAGCATGAAGCAGATGACAGAAACTTCTAGTCAGGTGTTACAGCTGTCATGAGTTAACACTTGTCAAGCCTCCAGCAGGTTTCCTAAGAAGAGCATTAGGGCTGATCCCTAGCTGCTCCGGTAGTTAACCTTGCCATTGACCAGTTGGTAGACCTGATGTAAAGTTTTCTGTTGGCATTTTTTCCTCTGAAATTTGATTCGCTTTTACAATTACAATTGCCTTTTACATGTTGAGATTGTAAACTACTTCAGTATCCACACACTGAAAGTATCACCAGCTGTTTCTCTTTTAGCATACGGGTGGATGGCAAATGAGTAACTTATGCTATATGACATTGGAAAAACTGAGATAGAGGAGGAAACTGAGTAAAATCAAACAACTTCTTCAGATATTTCTATTGCCTGTAACCTCCTGACAAGTGCGTGTATGTGCTCCTGTTTTCTGTGAGACAGAACATGAAGAACTCACCTAGATGTTACAGAGCTATGCTGCTAGCAACTCAGCATAAGCATTGTTTCATTTTGTGGTGGTGGAATAGAATTGTGCCACTGACCTCAGGAAAGCTGTATCAGCTGGCTTGGAAATGATTTAAGAAAAACAAAACAAAACAAAACTGGAAAACAACAGGCTTTATAGATCTGTTAATTAGAGGTATTGAAAACTGTTTGGTTTTTTTCATGAATTCGAATTCCAGATTGTAATAAATAGTGAAGAGAATGTACTTGTTTTCATAAATTAGAAGGATTAAGATCTAGGTTTTAATGAAATTTGTTCTGTGTCATTTTAAACTGTTAAAGGTGGAACTGGAAATTTGCTGTTTTATTTTCTAAGTTCTTCAAATTCTAGGAGTGAATGAAATCATTTTTTATAAAGGAAGCTGTTATATTAAACAGATTTAAGATTTAGTAGCCTAAAAATATGCCTACTTTAGAAAAAAATTTAAGACTGAATTAGATGATATCAAAGGAAACAATGTTAGCGGCTGTTTTCCAATTCAGAAGAGGGAAGACAAGACTGTTTTGCTACCCGTTTCTCACTACATTGTTGTGAATCTGTTGGGGTTTGCAGATGGTACGGGTTTCCAAAATGGGGGGAAAAAGGTCCTTCCCTTAACTCTTCTCTAAAGTAACACTTGCTGTGCTTTAGTAGAAGTCAGTTGTACTGTTTTGCTTTTAATTCATTTTCATCTGAGTTCAAACAGAATCCTTCGTTTTCTTGTTAAGTGTGAGTTCAGTTGTGATACTTAGGGGGAATCTTAATGCATGTAGAAATGCTATATGTATGTAATGATGGTGTACTTTAGTGTCTCTCATCTGTCATGAGAATTTTAACAAAGTGTAATTTTAGCACAGACACAATTTTTGTTGCTATTCTTTGAAGGTTATAGTTTGGCTCCTCAGTTAGTTATATAGATTATTAGTTATATTATTATATTTATTAGTTATGTTAGTTAGGTTATTATAGTTATATAGTATATTAGTTATATTATTAGCTATATATATGAGTTATATATATACAGTTAGGCTACTCAGATAACAGATTCATGGTTTTCAACCTTAATTTTAAATACTTCATGGCGGCTTTTATGTTTATTTGGCTTTAATGTTTCTTTTCAATATAATAATGTATTAAAATAATTTTTTGTTCTCTGGCAAACCTTTGGGTTACTCCTTGTAAAACTGCTACTTTTTGTTTTTTCTATCCATGATTGAGTTCTTTCAAAAACACGTTCTCTTATCAGAATGCAAATAATTTAAGAATAAATAGGAATGTATGTTTTCTAGTTTCTAGATAGCACTCTGCTTGTAGTTTGATAGTGCTGTGCATATTCAATTTATTTATTTTTTAATAAAATGGAGATTGAGTTTTAGTGTAAATGCTGTATGAGGATGTCATGATTTTCTCTTTTAAAATTATTCAATGTGAAATTTATACTTAATATCCAGCAAAATTTTTAGGGAAGAATAAGATGTTTTTTAAAATTAGAACACAGTAATTCCTTCAGGTCCCTTTGTCCTCTTGTCATCACAATGAGGCACCTCTAATTTTTGATCTTAGGATGCATTTGCTATCTATTCTCTGCCTGCTTTCTTCATGTGTCTATTACACATACAGGTCTTACAAGTTACCCTTTCTGGTTGTTTCTAGCTATTGATTCACACTATTTATTCTGTCTTGAAAGAAATACATCTGTCGTTTTTTTGAGCAATTTTATCAAGTTATTGTCATCTTGTTTTCTCAAATCCCAGAGGCTTTTGCTTCCACTTGATCTTCTTTTTCCTGTGAATATCTTCATGCTGATCACTTAATATTCTGTTTCTAAAGAATATTAATCTTCTGTTTTTTACCCAGATTGTACCCAGAGTACAATCACTACTATTTCTGGCACTGTAATGCAATATGCTAGAAATCTTGAGGTAACTACTAAATACACATGTTAAGAAACACTAATACTACTTAGCCATTATAATTTGTGAGCGCACTTTCTCCTTTGGACTGTAAGTTCTTGTTTGTTTTCCTGTTTTTACTATACTCTTAAGCGTAGCTCAGAAACATTGCACTTTAAAACTGATTTCCCTAAAATGTGAACCCTTTTTTTTTTTTTTTTTTTTTTAGGGAGTAACAGGTGCCTTGGCAGTTTTGATGAAAGATGCAATTAAGCCAACACTAATGCAAACATTAGAGGTGAGTATGGCTTGCAGTGTCCGCCCTTCTCCAGCTTTCAAATTCCACACTGTCCTTGCAGTACTTCCCTCCAGTGACCGCACTTAACTTTCAAGGTCAAGCCAGGGTCAACTCTGTAATGGCATTTTAGCAAATGTTTGTTAACTGATAACTCTAGTTGCATTTATACCTTTTGAGTCCTTTTTTAAAAAAAATTCCTTTGTTTGAGACTCTGGCTTTAGTCATAATTTTGCTTAGAACTGCAAACAAGCTGCAGTACATTGCTGAAGTGCTTCTAAGCATACTGGAAAGCAAGGTAGACTTCTGAGTCATAGACTTCCATCTGTTTCCCATCTTCCTCTTCTATAAAAGTTTCCTTTTTATGTTTGCTTTACATGTATGTTCCCATGATAGTCCCCACATCCTATCATTAGGCCATTCTATTCAGAGTTATATTTTGCACCATTTCGAAATGTGGAAGAGTCCTTCTGTCTGTTTAGAGGTTTTCAAAAGAGGGCTAACAGCCACTCTTTCCAACCTTAGCACCTTCAGGGATTAAATGAAGCCTTTGCTCTGTAAAAGGAATGATTTATGCTTATCCTAGTGAGCTGTCTTTTTTTTTTTTTTTTTTTTTTTTTTCTCTCACTGTATTTCTTTATATTCACATTTCAATGCAATTAAAAATTTCTGCCATTTATGTGGTACTCTTTCCTGGTTTGACCTATGGTAGGCTGAAACATTTGCCAGCTTTCATGAAGCACTATTGCTTGTTAGGAGCGCCCTGTCTGCAGGATCCAAGGATATTTTTCCCCAAAATTATTCTTACGGAGTTATTTTTAAAACTACCACCAGCTCAGAAGACTGCTTCACACTCCTTCCATTTGAGGGCTTTTTTTCACCCTTTTAATACTGCTGGCTTGCAGACTAATATTAGTCATCTATCTGAGAACAAAAATCTCCAGCTTGTCTAAATCTTTTTGAAGATAATGCTGTACTTTAGGTGGTACATGCCTCTTGGACTGTGGTGTTGCTTGGGTGTAGAGGTACAATGGTCTGTTCTTACTGCTCAAGCATTGTTGCTGTTCTTGAGCTTTGAGCTTGTTTCATGTTCCATTTTGTGACTAAACAGCTCTCATTATTTTTTGTTAACAGCTCGAGTAGCTAATTTGTTAACTAATTTTTCCAAAAAAGAAAAGGGATGTTTAGAATCTTCCATAATGAGAGGTTTTAAACCAGGCCAACCCTAACGTACTCTGAGGTGATAGATGTAATAATATCCCTTTTGTTGTAAGGAACATTTCTTTCTTATATGTGTGAATTACAAGTCATTTTTTTTTCACAAATCAAAATGAGGAGATGTGAAGCCCAAACTACATTTGAAATAATCCTAATAAGCAGCATCCAAAAGAAGAGGAATTTCAAGTTTCCAAACATATAACAATTGCAAGTAACTGGGAAACATAATCCTGCTTCCTTCAGGGGAAAGCAACTTCTTACTGTAAGTGTAAAGACCTTTACCACCAACACTGGAGGTGATAGCAGTAACATCAGAAATCCTGTGAAACAGTGATAAGGACATTCAGTATCTGCAGCACAGAAATGGTGAAAAAAAAAACAAAATAATGTCATTACACAGAACACAAACATAGCTCAGACTATGCCGTGAGCCTGTTCTGCAAGTTAGGGATGAAACTTCAGCAAGGCATATCCACTTTGATGTTGGGGAATGGCAAAAAGGCTGCCTGAGGAGGGGCAGCAGGAAGGTTTCTGGATGACTTCTAGCTGATATTGACAGTGAATTTTGTATACTGTAAGTATTAGTGGCTGTGGGTGCAAGTAGCTGTTATTGAGAAAGCTATAATCTGATCAAGAGCTTTTGTATTGGTATGCTGTTGAGGTGTGGTGGTGTGAGGAATTGCTTCTAAGAACCTCTGAAAGAGGGAGAAGAGTGACCTACTCAGCAGATGTCCACTAGCTTTGAAGCTTTTGCGTACACTGGAGAAGAGCTCTGGAAGTTGAAAATTCAAAAGTGACTGAATAGGAGCCCTGTGTGGAACTGGTGTGAATGTTGTGTTTGTGTGTGTTTATTTGTCTTTATACATTAATTGATAAGCGTATTTTAATTTGCTCTTTTTGAAGATGTTTCTTGCTCAGTTGACTTCTGTCATGACCCTTTTATTCTGTCAGCAGAAATGCCACCTCAAGGAATTAGTGGTTGACTGTGTTTTATAAGCAAGAATGACAGGAAAATCTCCAAATGAAAAATAAGGGAAATGTTAGCTCAGTGTTATAGACTCCACCTACAATAAATGTTGGCTTCAGCAGAACTTGTATCTAGTATTGAAGAACTGAGATTACTTTGTTTGAATTGCACATAATGATTTTGTAGTGTTTATCCACATTTGTCATGACAGATTTGTTCCTTTGTGAGCTGATCCCATAATGTTTAGCCTTTATTTATATCACGCGTAACAGAGCAGCTGCTGTATGGGACAAATCTTTGTAGATGCAGTCTGGCTGCTCTGCGATGGTCTCCTCATGTTACATTGAACGTGCCACTCACAGTAAGGATGGTAGAAAGTTTTATAAACATCCTTCTAGCTGCCAGATAGCTTCAGATATTTATTGACAATCAGAGTTTATTTTCTTGTACTAAAACTTGGATAATAAAATTTCCTGTTCTGAGAACAGTCAGCAGAATGCACCCTTGTGCCATTCTTTGTTTCCTGCCATAGCATATTAAGAATGTAAAGAAAATAAGTGAGGTGGCTGGACTGATAAAGAGTGACTGATGTTGGCTGGGGAAGATGCTGTTGTCTCTATTCCAGGCTGTGCTGGAGGATCCTGGGGCTCTGCTGGAGTTCACTCTCTTAAGTACCTAGATTATTCTCCTTCCACGATTACTATGTAAAACGACTTATTTCCATGTCAGTAGTTTAGAAGTGTGTTTTGATTTCAACTATGTGGCAAGGGGTCTCTTTGTTACTGGTATTCTGGATGTTGGATCTCACAATCTAAATCTCTCCCCATCCATGTTGTGTGATTGAAACTGTGGAAGAACAATTGTGCTAGAGATGTTGTGGCCCTTCTGGCCCCTCTCTGTATAGCTGCTGAGGGATGAACTGGGCTGCCCTTTCATCACTTGTGCTTCTGCTTCCATGTGCTACCTCTGCTGGATGTTTGTGCCAGGTTGTAATGCGAATGGCACTGCAATTGCTTGCCACAAGAAATTAAGAATTCCTGATGTTTAATGTTACTTCTTGAGTGATAAAACATGAGAATAAATCCTGTGGATTTCTATCTAGTACTGGAAAACTGCAATGTTATTTAGTTGAATGAGATGAGGGTAAGTGTTGTATTAAAGTAGAAGTAAAATCTGAGGAAGGATAGGCTTAGGTTGGTAGAAAGCAGGGTAGCATTTTATTTAATTAAGTTACAAGCCCTTTGAGATAGAGATAATTTTGTATTTTGCACTGTACCTCCTGTTAGATTAATGCCCAAATGTTATAAGATGTTGAAAGTGTACCTAGTTCAAGTTAAATTTTTGTGTAAATGCATAAAACCCTATAGATTTTGCAGTATATAATCAGTATCAGACAAAAAACAAAAACAAACTAAATACTAACATAGGTGTATTGTGACAGTAATAATCTATACCGTTCTTCTTGTTACAGGGCACGATTTCTGGTTTATTTACTTTTTTCTACTACTTTTCCACTATTTCTTCTCTGACATGTATGAGGCAGAATTGTCTTTAGGTTCTAACTCAGTTGTCTAGTCTCTGAAGAACATCCTCTGCCAATATGTATGTATGTTCCCCTCTTCCTACTTTCAATTAAAAAAAACAAAAAAACAACAATTTTCTTAGAACAAGTCTGAAAATTTATTTGCCAGTGGCAAAGGAATGCTATGTTGTATGTGTAATTGCTTCTATAGGAAGCAGTAAGAACAAGTGTTAGTTGTTGTTATTTGTGAGAGATTTGTATTCATTGTTAGTGAAATTAGAATACATTTTCTATCATAACCTAAGTATGTCACTAAAGTTATGTAGTGAAACATAAATGAAATACTTAAGTTATGACAGAAAATATTATTTATGAAAGAAAATAGATTTTTTTTTTTTTTTTGTTTATAAAGCCTGTTTTCTTAATAATACTGCTGTGTTTGTGGGGCAAGGGAGAACAACAACTTTTATTATATGCTTAATAGTTTCCAAGTTTCCATTTTCTTGCTCTGCATGCTTTTGGTTTGTATATCACCTTGATTATTTTGCAAGTCTATCGAGTTTGTGTTCTTACCTATCCATAATGAAAAATATGTATTTTTTTTATCATTCAGGGAACACCAGTATTTGTTCATGCTGGACCTTTTGCTAACATTGCCCATGGAAATTCTTCCATTTTGGCAGATAAAATTGCCCTTAAACTAGTTGGGGAAAAGGGTTTTGTAGGTAAGTAAATATTTTGTTTATTAAACCAAGTTTTGTTTACAAACCAAGTTTGTTGATTAGTTGGCAAGCAGTGGTGTAAGTGAAAGGATAAGATAGCCATGAAAAGTGATAATGCTACTTTATTTAACGCTGGAATGAATTTTTAAAAGCTAATAATCTTAAATAACCTTAAGGTGAATGTGGGGGAAAAAACAACACTTCTCTTGCCCTGCCCTTTGCCTCAAGTGTTCCTGTTGTCATTCTAGAGTTAGCCAAACCTGTTGGAGGCACCATTATATTGAAAAAGGTGTACTATACTTCTTTGTGATAGTATTCATCTGACCTCTTTAGATAAACTGACAAAAATCATTCACTTTTTCTGTTGGGTTATTTCTCTGCCAGTGTAGTAAGCTCAGCCAAATCAGGTTTTGTTTGCTCCTGAGCCAGTGCAGAGCAACAACAGAGAGGAAGTAGTGAAAGAAGGAGTAAGACCTCCTTATTTTGGTGACAGTGAACCATTAGGTTAGTTCATCTTCAAAACTTTACCATGAAGCCCTCATGATTCTGTGAAAGCATGTGAATGGGTGGGCTTTTTTATGACAAGAATTCAGCATGCACAAGTCTTACAGAAGGAACAACAGTAGACACACAGATCCAACTATTGTGGTGGCAGGCAAAATAAACTTGTGGCTCAAGTGCTGAACAATGAACCAAATTTTATAAAAATTAGTCTTTATTTTTAAACTTCAAAATTCTTAAAACATACAAGGTGTTGCTACATTGCAGTAGTAACGCCTTTGCACTGCTGCAGCCATTCTCATCTGCGTACTGAATTCCCTTCCTAACCTGTTATCAAAGAAATGTACATATGAGACAGATTGGGGAAGGAGACAAGGGAAACCACAGCAGACCTAATTTAAATTAATTGCCTTAGAGCCAAATCATAATACAGTGGGAAAGAGCGATCAGCTTTCAGTTAGTTGAGCTTTCTTGAACCTTACTACAATTGCACTACTGCTCGTACTGAAGCAAAGGAGATAGAAGGTTCTTTCTGTGCAGCTAGGAACAGTGGGAGAGCAGGCAGAAGCCAGGAGGACTTAAATTAATCCTGAAATCGCTCTTTGAATACCTATGGAACAAAGCTTTTGAAGAAGTGCAGTAATGTGAAACAGAAGGCTCTGTGTGCTAGTGCCCTGAATCTAGAAGAGAAATATATATGTGTATGCTTATGACATACCTACATATTAGCCTAAATTACATAAAGAGAACTAAATTACTTGAAAATATTGTTTATGTTTAAATTCATGTCTAATTCTAGAAAGGATGAGGGAGATGTTTGCATTGTTTTATAATGCCTTGTAGAACTTCTCATAATCAGTCAAGCCTACATATTCACAGAGAGAGATTGGAAAGATTTCTTATACTAACTTGCTCACTAGAGAACAAGAAGATGTAAATAAATCTTCTTACAGGATACTTGAAAGCAGTAAAAATTATTCCAGTGAAGTATAAAAGGTTTAAACCTGTTGTAAGTCATATTGACTTTGGGAGGGAAAAATATAAATAAATGAAAAATGTCATTTTATTGATCTCCAGGTAACAACAGAAGTGTTGAACAGGTAGAAATTCTGTTTATCTATATTCTATTGTCTTGTGGGCTTACTTCTTTTTAAAGAATGTTTATGGGTTTTCTATTTTCTTATTTCTGGCTGTTGGTCTTTATAGAAATAAGTTTTGAATCTCCCATAGTCTTCAGTGCCTAGAATTACTCTTCAGTGGAGCAGCAAAGTACATGCAATAATTCTTATTAGAGTATTATTAACAATATCAGTTCCTAGAGTCAGTTTTGTATTGCAGTTAAGGTGATGAGGTCTTCGAGGTTGTCCAGGTATGTCTTGCACGTTTGTGTATCTTTTTTAAAATGCCTGCTCATTTCAAGGAAAATGGTGGTTTCCTTCATTGTTGCTGTTGGGTCTGCTCATTTACCCTTTAAGAATCAAATCTCCACTCAAAGAACATTTCTGCATTTTGAGTACATTTATTTTATGAGAATAGAATTAGTAGTTCATTAAGGCTTATCAGTTTGTGTATGGCCTTATAAGAAGCAGAGTAAAAAGTAAAAGTCTTGAGGTATCCAACATTTTTCATAGAAGAGTGACTTTTTTTCTGCAATAAGCAATCTCTTCAGTGGGGAAGTTATTTTTGTCTTATCTGAATGGAAGTAGGTTGACAGCAGTCTTGAGCCTAATTACAGGCTCTGGAGCCCAATAAGTACTGCCTTGGGTTTAGATTTTTCAGTATTCAGTGCCTCCCTGCAGCACTGAGAGCACATGCGTGCATTCATGCTTTTTTTTTTTTTTTTTTTTCTTTTGCCTGGTATACCTGTTTGTCTTTAATGTTGTTTCGGTTTGGGTTTTTTGGCTTTGATTGTCTTTGGCCCCAGCTTTTCTCTTTGAGGAAAAAGTGATGTACTGCAGCAGTTGAAAATCTTGGTGTGCTGATAGCAAAGGGCTCTTGTTCCAGACTTTTGTTTCCAGAACACAAATCCTAATGAAACTGGGTCCAAAATTAGGCTACGTTCTCTCCCCTGAGCAAAGAACGTGACCATGATTTTTAAATCTTTTTAAATGTTAATAACAGCTATAGTTCCTGGAATGCTCTACATAGATTCTGCAGGTAGTCACTAGTGTAAATGGCTTTGTTTAGTGGAAGATTTGCATTTTGACAAATGCACTTTCTAATAATAGTTTGGCAGGACACATGGGCAGAGACTGTACGTAGCACTTACTGGTTTATTAAATGTTGTCCCACTCTCCTGCCAAACTGAGGTTTGGAAAGACAACTAGGTGTGCTCCAGCTCAGCTCAGCATAATGCGTGCCCGAACCTCGTGTTGCCATTGTAATTTGGGAAGAAGGCTGTTGTTCATACTGATGGTGGGAATTCAGGTCAGCTGTGCTGCAGATTCTGGCTATATGAATCAGTTTAGTTACTTGCTTTTGCTAGAAATAAAGATTTTCACTGTTCTTTGTTCTTTTGCCACCGACTAATTGTTGTGTGTTTCCAGTCCTGTTCTCGCATTGGATCTGATACTCATTAGGCTCTTGGCAGAGCAATTTCAGTTCTGTGTTTTGCCATGTGTAGGATAGCTACATGATCTTGTTAAAGAATCCAAGAAGCATTGGGAATAACTTAAGGTAAGTGGCAGGACTTGCATGGTTAGGAGAGACATTTTGGGGACCATGAGCTATGAGCTTAGGTCTCAGCCTTGTGTAGCTGCATCCAAAGGAGAAACATGAGAAATGTGTGACAGAAATCAAATCTTTTTTTTTTTTTTTTTTTTTTTTTTTTTTTTAATTT